>NC_092092.1:64809998-65147498 GCF_045679555.1 Salvelinus alpinus
GGATAGTGTTAACTCATTAGAGTTCTGGGGTTCTCCTCTTCTCTGCTCACTGGCCCACATGGATAGTGTTAACTCACTAGAGTTCTGGGGTTCTCCTCTTCTCTGCTCACTGGTCCACATGGATAGTGTTAACTCATTCGAGTTCTGGGGTTCTCCTCTTCTCTGCTCACTGGTCCACATGGATAGTGTTAACTCACTAGAGTTCTGGGGTTCTCCTCTTCTCTGCTTACTGGCCCACATGGATAGTGTTAACTCACTAGAGTTCTGGGGTTCTCCTCTTCTCTGCTTACTGGCCCACATGGATAGTGTTAACTCACTAGAGTTCTGGGGTTCTCCTCTTCTCTGCTCACCGGTCCACATGGATAGTGTCAACTCACTAGAGTTCTGGGGTTCTCCTCTTCTCTGCTTACTGGCCCACATGGATAGTGTTAACTCACTAGAGTTCTGGGGTTCTCCTCTTCTCTGCTTACTGGTCCACATGGATAGTGTTAACTCACTAGAGTTCTGGGGTTCTCCTCTTCTCTGCTTACTGGCCCACATGGATAATGTTAACTCACTAGAGTTCTGGGGTTCTCCTCTTCTCTGCTCACTGGTCCACATGGATAGTGTTAACTCACTAGAGTTCTGGGGTTCTCCTCTTCTCTGCTTACTGGCCCACATGGATAGTGTTAACTCACTAGAGTTCTGGGGTTCTCCTCTTCTCTGCTTACTGGCCCACATGGATAGTGTTAACTCACTAGAGTTCTGGGGTTCTCCTCTTCTCTGCTCACCGGTCCACATGGATAGTGTCAACTCACTAGAGTTCTGGGGTTCTCCTCTTCTCTGCTTACTGGCCCACATGGATAGTGTTAACTCACTAGAGTTCTGGGGTTCTCCTCTTCTCTGCTTACTGGTCCACATGGATAGTGTTAACTCACTAGAGTTCTGGGGTTCTCCTCTTCTCTGCTTACTGGCCCACATGGATAATGTTAACTCACTAGAGTTCTGGGGTTCTCCTCTTCTCTGCTTACTGGCCCACATGGATAATGTTAACTCACTAGAGTTCTGGGGTTCTCCTCTTCTCTGCTCACTGGCCCACATGGATAATGTTAACTCACTAGAGTTCTGGGGTTCTCCTCTTCTCTGCTCACCGGTCCACATGGATAGTGTTAACTCACTAGAGTTCTGGGGTTCTCCTCTTCTCTGCTTACTGGCCCACATGGATAATGTTAACTCACTAGAGTTCTGGGGTTCTCCTCTTCTCTGCTCACCGGTCCACATGGATAGTGTTAACTCACTAGAGTTCTGGGGTTCTCCTCTTCTCTGCTTACTGGCCCACATGGATAGTGTTAACTCACTAGAGTTCTGGGGTTCTCCTCTTCTCTGCTTACTGGTCCACATGGATAGTGTTAACTCATTAGAGTTCTGGGGTTCTCCTCTTCTCTGCTTACTGGCCCACATGGATAGTGTTAACTCATTAGAGTTCTGGGGTTCTCCTCTTCTCTGCTTACTGGTCCACATGGATAGTGTTAACTCACTAGAGTTCTGGGGTTCTCCTCTTCTCTGCTCACTGGCCCACATGGATAGTGTTAACTCATTAGAGTTCTGGGGTTCTCCTCTTCTCTGCTTACTGGCCCACATGGATAGTGTTAACTCACTAGAGTTCTGGGGTTCTCCTCTTCTCTGCTCACTGGCCCACATGGATAGTGTTAACTCACTAGAGTTCTGGGGTTCTCCTCTTCTTTGCTCACTGGTCCACATGGATAGTGTTAACTCATTAGAGTTCTGGGGTTCTCCTCTTCTCTGCTCACTGGTCCACATGGATAGTGTTAACTCATTAGAGTTCTGGGGTTCTCCTCTTCTCTGCTCACTGGCCCACATGGATAGTGTTAACTCACTAGAGTTCTGGGGTTCTCCTCTTCTCTGCTCACTGGTCCACATGGATAGTGTTAACTCATTAGAGTTCTGGGGTTCTCCTCTTCTCTGCTCACTGGTCCACATGGATAGTGTTAACTCATTAGAGTTCTGGGGTTCTCCTCTTCTCTGCTCACCGGTCCACATGGATAGTGTTAACTCATTAGAGTTCTGGGGTTCTCCTCTTCTCTGCTCACTGGTCCACATGGATAGTGTTAACTCACTAGAGTTCTGGGGTTCTCCTCTTCTCTGCTTACTGGCCCACATGGATAGTGTTAACTCACTAGAGTTCTGGGGTTCTCCTCTTCTCTGCTTACTGGCCCACATGGATAATGTTAACTCACTAGAGTTCTGGGGTTCTCCTCTTCTCTGCTTACTGGCCCACATGGATAGTGTTAACTCATTAGAGTTCTGGGGTTCTCCTCTTCTCTGCTCACTGGTCCACATGGATAGTGTTAACTCACTAGAGTTCTGGGGTTCTCCTCTTCTCTCCTTACTGGCCCACATGGATAGTGTTAACTCATTAGAGTTCTGGGGTTCTCCTCTTCTCTGCTCACCGGTCCACATGGATAGTGTTAACTCACTAGAGTTCTGGGGTTCTCCTCTTCTCTGCTTACTGGCCCACATGGATAGTGTTAACTCACTAGATTTCTGGGGTTCTCCTCTTCTCTGCTCACTGGCCCACATGGATAGTGTTAACTCACTAGAGTTCTGGGGTTCTCCTCTTCTCTGCTCACCGGTCCACATGGATAATGTTAACTCATTAGAGTTCTGGGGTTCTCCTCTTCTCTGCTCACCGGTCCACATGGATAATGTTAACTCATTAGAGTTCTGGGGTTCTCCTCTTCTCTGCTCACCGGTCCACATGGATAGTGTTAACTCACTAGAGTTCTGGGGTTCTACTCTTCTCTGCTCACTGGCCCACATGGATAGTGTTAACTCATTAGAGTTCTGGGGTTCTCCTCTTCTCTGCTCACCGGTCCACATGGATAGTGTTAACTCACTAGAGTTCTGGGGTTCTCCTCTTCTCTGCTCACTGGCCCACATGGATAGTGTTAACTCATTAGAGTTCTGGGGTTCTCCTCTTCTCTGCTTACTGGCCCACATGGATAGTGTTAACTCACTAGAGTTCTGGGGTTCTCCTCTTCTCTGCTCACCGGTCCACATGGATAGTGTTAACTCACTAGAGTTCTGGGGTTCTCCTCTTCTCTGCTTACTGGCCCACATGGATAGTGTTAACTCACTAGAGTTCTGGGGTACTCCTCTTCTCTGCTCACTGGCCCACATGGATAGTGTTAACTCATTAGAGTTCTGGGGTTCTCCTCTTCTCTGCTCACCGGTCCACATGGATAGTGTTAACTCACTAGAGTTCTGGGGTTCTCCTCTTCTCTGCTTACTGGCCCACATGGATAGTGTTAACTCACTAGAGTTATGGGGTTCTCCTCTTCTCTGCTTACTGGTCCACATGGATAGTGTTAACTCACTAGAGTTCTGGGGTTCTCCTCTTCTCTGCTTACTGGCCCACATGGATAATGTTAACTCACTAGAGTTCTGGGGTTCTCCTCTTCTCTGCTTACTGGCCCACATGGATAATGTTAACTCACTAGAGTTCTGGGGTTCTCCTCTTCTCTGCTCACTGGCCCACATGGATAATGTTAACTCACTAGAGTTCTGGGGTTCTCCTCTTCTCTGCTCACCGGTCCACATTGATAGTGTTAACTCACTAGAGTTCTGGGGTTCTCCTCTTCTCTGCTTACTGGCCCACATGGATAATGTTAACTCACTAGAGTTCTGGGGTTCTCCTCTTCTCTGCTCACCGGTCCACATGGATAGTGTTAACTCACTAGAGTTCTGGGGTTCTCCTCTTCTCTGCTTACTGGCCCACATGGATAGTGTTAACTCACTAGAGTTCTGGGGTTCTCCTCTTCTCTGCTTACTGGTCCACATGGATAGTGTTAACTCATTAGAGTTCTGGGGGTCTCCTCTTCTCTGCTTACTGGCCCACATGGATAGTGTTAACTCATTAGAGTTCTGGGTTTCTCCTCTTCTCTGCTTACTGGTCCACATGGATAGTGTTAACTCACTAGAGTTCTGGGGTTCTCCTCTTCTCTGCTCACTGGCCCACATGGATAGTGTTAACTCATTATAGTTCTGGGGTTCTCCTCTTCTCTGCTTACTGGCCCACATGGATAGTGTTAACTCACTAGAGTTCTGGGGTTCTCCTCTTCTCTGCTCACTGGCCCACATGGATAGTGTTAACTCACTAGAGTTCTGGGGTTCTCCTCTTCTTTGCTCACTGGTCCCCATGGATAGTGTTAACTCATTAGAGTTCTGGGGTTCTCCTCTTCTCTGCTCACTGGTCCACATGGATAGTGTTAATTCATTAGAGTTCTGGGGTTCTCCTCTTCTCTGCTCACTGGCCCACATGGATAGTGTTAACTCACTAGAGTTCTGGGGTTCTCCTCTTCTCTGCTCACTGGTCCACATGGATAGTGTTAACTCATTAGAGTTCTGGGGTTCTCCTCTTCTCTGCTCACCGGTCCACATGGATAGTGTTAACTCATTCGAGTTCTGGGGTTCTCCTCTTCTCTGCTCACTGGTCCACATGGATAGTGTTAACTCACTAGAGTTATGGGGTTCTCCTCTTCTCTGCTTACTGGCCCACATGGATAGTGTTAACTCACTAGAGTTCTGGGGTTCTCCTCTTCTCTGCTTACTGGCCCACATGGATAATGTTAACTCACTAGAGTTCTGGGGTTCTCCTCTTCTCTGCTTACTGGCCCACATGGATAGTGTTAACTCATTAGAGTCCTGGGGTTCTCCTCTTCTCTGCTCACTGGTCCACATGGATAGTGTTAACTCACTAGAGTTCTGGGGTTCTCCTCTTCTCTGCTTACTGGCCCACATGGATAGTGTTAACTCATTAGAGTTCTGGGGTTCTCCTCTTCTCTGCTCACCGGTCCACATGGATAGTGTTAACTCACTAGAGTTCTGGGGTTCTCCTCTTCTCTGCTTACTGGCCCACATGGATAGTGTTAACTCACTAGAGTTCTGGGGTTCTCCTCTTCTCTGCTCACTGGCCCACATGGATAGTGTTAACTCACTAGAGTTCTGGGGTTCTCCTCTTCTCTGCTCACCGGTCCACATGGATAATGTTAACTCATTAGAGTTCTGGGGTTCTCCTCTTCTCTGCTCACCGGTCCACATGGATAATGTTAACTCATTAGAGTTCTGGGGTTCTCCTCTTCTCTGCTCACCGGTCCACATGGATAGTGTTAACTCACTAGAGTTCTGGGGTTCTCCTCTTCTCTGCTTACTGGCCCACATGGATAGTGTTAACTCACTAGAGTTCTGGGGTTCTCCTCTTCTCTGCTCACTGGCCCACATGGATAGTGTTAACTCATTAGAGTTCTGGGGTTCTCCTCTTCTCTGCTCACCGGTCCACATGGATAGTGTTAACTCACTAGAGTTCTGGGGTTCTCCTCTTCTCTGCTCACTGGCCCACATGGATAGTGTTAACTTATTAGAGTTCTGGGGTTCTCCTCTTCTCTGCTTACTGGCCCACATGGATAGTGTTAACTCACTAGAGTTCTGGGGTTCTCCTCTTCTCTGCTTACCGGTCCACATGGATAGTGTTAACTCACTAGAGTTCTGGGGTTCTCCTCTTCTCTGCTTACTGGCCCACATGGATAGTGTTAACTCACTAGAGTTCTGGGGTACTCCTCTTCTCTGCTCACTGGCCCACATGGATAGTGTTAACTCATTAGAGTTCTGGGGTTCTCCTCTTCTCTGCTCACCGGTCCACATGGATAGTGTTAACTCACTAGAGTTCTGGGGTTCTCCTCTTCTCTGCTCACTGGCCCACATGGATAGTGTTAACTCACTAGAGTTCTGGGGTTCTCCTCTTCTCTGCTCACTGGCCCACATGGATAGTGTTAACTCATTAGAGTTCTGGGGTTCTCCTCTTCTCTGCTTACTGGCCCACATGGATAGTGTTAACTCACTAGAGTTCTGGGGTTCTCCTCTTCTCTGCTCACCGGTCCACATGGATAGTGTTAACTCACTAGAGTTCTGGGGTTCTCCTCTTCTCTGCTTACTGGCCCACATGGATAGTGTTAACTCACTAGAGTTCTGGGGTACTCCTCTTCTCTGCTCACTGGCCCACATGGATAGTGTTAACTCATTAGAGTTCTGGGGTTCTCCTCTTCTCTGCTCACCGGTCCACATGGATAGTGTTAACTCACTAGAGTTCTGGGGTTCTCCTCTTCTCTGCTTACTGGCCCACATGGATAGTGTTAACTCACTAGAGTTCTGGGGTTCTCCTCTTCTCTGCTTACTGGTCCACATGGATAGTGTTAACTCACTAGAGTTCTGGGGTTCTCCTCTTCTCTGCTTACTGGCCCACATGGATAATGTTAACTCACTAGAGTTCTGGGGTTCTCCTCTTCTCTGCTTACTGGCCCACATGGATAATGTTAACTCACTAGAGTTCTGGGGTTCTCCTCTTCTCTGCTCACTGGCCCACATGGATAATGTTAACTCACTAGAGTTCTGGGGTTCTCCTCTTCTCTGCTCACCGGTCCACATGGATAGTGTTAACTCACTAGAGTTCTGGGGTTCTCCTCTTCTCTGCTTACTGGCCCACATGGATAATGTTAACTCACTAGAGTTCTGGGGTTCTCCTCTTCTCTGCTCACCGGTCCACATGGATAGTGTTAACTCACTAGAGTTCTGGGGTTCTCCTCTTCTCTGCTTACTGGCCCACATGGATAGTGTTAACTCACTAGAGTTCTGGGGTTCTCCTCTTCTCTGCTTACTGGTCCACATGGATAGTGTTAACTCATTAGAGTTCTGGGGGTCTCCTCTTCTCTGCTTACTGGCCCACATGGATAGTGTTAACTCATTAGAGTTCTGGGGTTCTCCTCTTCTCTGCTTACTGGTCCACATGGATAGTGTTAACTCACTAGAGTTCTGGGGTTCTCCTCTTCTCTGCTCACTGGCCCACATGGATAGTGTTAACTCATTAGAGTTCTGGGGTTCTCCTCTTCTCTGCTTACTGGCCCACATGGATAGTGTTAACTCACTAGAGTTCTGGGGTTCTCCTCTTCTCTGCTCACTGGCCCACATGGATAGTGTTAACTCACTAGAGTTCTGGGGTTCTCCTCTTCTCTGCTCACCGGTCCACATGGATAATGTTAACTCATTAGAGTTCTGGGGTTCTCCTCTTCTCTGCTCACCGGTCCACATGGATAATGTTAACTCATTAGAGTTCTGGGGTTCTCCTCTTCTCTGCTCACCGGTCCACATGGATAGTGTTAACTCACTAGAGTTCTGGGGTTCTCCTCTTCTCTGCTTACTGGCCCACATGGATAGTGTTAACTCACTAGAGTTCTGGGGTTCTACTCTTCTCTGCTCACTGGCCCACATGGATAGTGTTAACTCATTAGAGTTCTGGGGTTCTCCTCTTCTCTGCTCACCGGTCCACATGGATAGTGTTAACTCACTAGAGTTCTGGGGTTCTCCTCTTCTCTGCTCACTGGCCCACATGGATAGTGTTAACTTATTAGAGTTCTGGGGTTCTCCTCTTCTCTGCTTACTGGCCCACATGGATAGTGTTAACTCACTAGAGTTCTGGGGTTCTCCTCTTCTCTGCTTACCGGTCCACATGGATAGTGTTAACTCACTAGAGTTCTGGGGTTCTCCTCTTCTCTGCTTACTGGCCCACATGGATAGTGTTAACTCACTAGAGTTCTGGGGTCCTCCTCTTCTCTGCTCACTGGCCCACATGGATAGTGTTAACTCATTAGAGTTCTGGGGTTCTCCTCTTCTCTGCTCACCGGTCCACATGGATAGTGTTAACTCACTAGAGTTCTGGGGTTCTCCTCTTCTCTGCTCACTGGCCCACATGGATAGTGTTAACTCACTAGAGTTCTGGGGTTCTCCTCTTCTCTGCTTACTGGCCCACATGGATAGTGTTAACTCACTAGAGTTCTGGGGTTCTCCTCTTCTCTGCTTACTGGTCCACATGGATAGTGTTAACTCATTAGAGTTCTGGGGTTCTCCTCTTCTCTGCTCACCGGTCCACATGGATAGTGTTAACTCACTAGAGTTCTGGGGTTCTCCTCTTCTCTGCTTACTGGCCCATATGGATAATGTTAACTCACTAGAGTTCTGGGGTTCTCCTCTCCTCTGCTTACTGGCCCACATGGATAGTGTTAACTCACTAGAGTTCTGGGGTTCTCCTCTTCTCTGCTTACTGGCCCACATGGATAGTGTTAACTCATTAGAGTTCTGGGGTTCTCCTCTTCTCTGCTTACCGGCTCACATGGATAGTGTTAACTCATTAGAGTTCTGGGGTTCTCCTCTTCTCTGCTTACTGGTCCACATGGATAGTGTTAACTCATTAGAGTTCTGGGGTTCTCCTCTTCTCTGCTCACCGGTCCACATGGATAGTGTTAACTCACTAGAGTTCTGGGGTTCTCCTCTTCTCTGCTTACTGGCCCATATGGGTAATGTTAACTCACTAGAGTTCTGGGGTTCTCCTCTCCTCTGCTTACTGGCCCACATGGATAGTGTTAACTCACTAGAGTTCTGGGGTTCTCCTCTTCTCTGCTTACTGGCCCACATGGATAGTGTTAACTCATTAGAGTTCTGGGGTTCTCCTCTTCTCTGCTTACCGGCTCACATGGATAGTGTTAACTCACTAGAGTTCTGGGGTTCTCCTCTTCTCTGCTCACTGCAAACAGGAGGTGGTGATTGTCAAGGCATCCTAATTTCTCTGATCTGTTTCTTTCTCTCTCTCTCTCTCTCTCTCTCTCTCTCTCTCTCTCTCTCTCTCTCTCTCTCTCTCTCTCTCTCTCTCTCTCTCTCTCTCTCTCTCTCTCTCTCTCTCTCTCTCTCTCTCTGGGCTTTAATCACAGCTCACTGCTGCACTAAACCGGGGGGTTGGGTTCCTCACTACATCACTGGGACTCCCCAGTGCGGCTCTGCTGTAATGCTTACTTAGCCCTGCTGCTTGTACACACTAACACAACCCAGGCTAAGCTCTGGAATAGACAAAAGCCACACATAGTGAACAGAGGGGCCAGCTTAAGTGCACATGTACGCCCACTTCTTCCTCTGCTGGAGCTGGCTGGAGGGCCACATGATTGGGGGTTCCTCTTCCTGCCCTACCACCATAGGGGCTCATGGGACAGCAACTATCGCCACGAAGTCGACAGTCACTAAGTCCCATAATGAAGACTGCACCACTCTGGACTATTGACCCCACAGAGAACTATTGAACCCACAGAACAGTGCAGAGAGGCCTGCACACAGCCCATTAACTCTACACTACCCAGAAGGGCTTGTGCTTGCAAAACACCACATGTCTCTGTAATTACTCTAATTTGGAACAGAGGATAAAAATCATCAAGATATAAAAGCTTTTTCTCTGTTTGTACTGCGTTGCCAAGTTCTGCCTGGTTGGGTGGAGACTGGAGAGGTGATGTTGGCTGTGCTGCAGTCGGTTCCAATAAAACGAAAGGCTCTGTGCCCTTCTCCCCCTCTCTCCCCCTCTCTCCCCCTCTCTCTCTCCCTCTCTCCCCCTCTCTCCCCCTCTCTCCCCCTCTCTCCCCCTCTCTCTCTCCCTCTCTCCCCCTCTCTCCCTCTCTCTCTCCCTCTCTCTCTCCCTCTCTCCCCCTCTCCCCCTCTCTCCCCCTCTCTCCCTCTCTCTCTCTCTCTCTCCCTCTCTCTCTCTACTCTCTCTCTCTCTCTCTCTCAATTTCAATTCAATTCAATTCAATTCAAGGGGCTTTATTGGCATGGGAAACATGTGTTAACATTGCCAAAGCAAGTGAGGTAGGTAATATACAAAAGTGAAATAAACAATAAAAATGAACAGTAAACATTACACATACAGAAGTTTCAAAACAATAAAGACATTACAAATGTCATATTATATATATGCAGTGTTGTAACAATGTACAAATGGTTAAAGCACACAAGTTAAAATAAATAAACATAAATATGGGTTGTATTTACAGTGGTGTTTGTTCTTCACTGGTTGCCCTTTTCTTGTGGCAACAGGTCACAAATCTTGCTGCTGTGATGGCACACTGTGGAATTTCTCCCAGTAGATATGGGAGTTTATCAAAATTGGATTTGTTTTCAAATTCTTTGTGGATCTGTGTAATCTGAGGGAAATATGTCTCTCTAATATGGTCATACATTGGGCAGGAGGTTAGGAAGTGCAGCTCAGTTTCCACCTCATTTTGTGGGCAGTGTGCACATAGCCTGTCTTCTCTTGAGAGCCATGTCTGCCTACGGCGGCCTTTCTCAATAGCAAGGCTATGCTCACTGAGTCTGTACATAGTCAAAGCTTTCCTTAAGTTTGGGTCAGTCACAGTGGTCAGGTATTCTGCCACTGTGTACTCTCTGTTTAGGGCCAAATAGCATTCTAGTTTGCTCTGTTTTTTTTGTTAATTCTTTCCAATGTGTCAAGTAATTATCTTTTTGTTTTCTCATGATTTGGTTGGGTCTAATTGTGCTGTTGTCCTGGGGCTCTGTGGTTTGTGTTTGTGAACAGAGCCCTAGGACCAGCTTGCTTAGGGGACTCTTCTCCAGGTTCATCTCTCTGTAGGTGATGGCTTTGTTATGGAAGGTTTGGGAATCGCTTCCTTTTAGGTGGTTGTAGAATTTAACGTCTCTTTTCTGGATTTTGATAATTAGTGGGTATCGGCCTAATTCTGCTCTGCATGCATTATTTGGTGTTCTACGTTGTACACGGAGGATATTTTTGCAGAATTCTGCATGCAGAGTCTCAATTTGGTGTTTGTCCCATTTTGTGAAATCTTGGTTGGTGAGCGGACCCCAGACCTCACAACCATAAAGGGCAATGGGCTCTATGACTGATTCAAGTATTTTTAGCCAGATCCTAATTGGTATGTTGAAATTTATGTTCCTTTTGATGGCATAGAAGGCCCTTCTTGCCTTGTCTCTCAGATCGTTCACAGCTTTGTGGAAGTTACCTGTGGTGCTGATGTTTAGGCCGAGGTATGTATAGTTTTTTGTGTGCTCTAGGGCAACGGTGTCTAGATGGAATTTGTGGTCCTGGTGACTGGACCTTTTTTGGAACACCATTATTTTGGTCTTACTGAGATTTACTGTCAGGGCCCAGGTCTGACAGAATCTGTGCAGAAGATCTAGGTGCTGCTGTAGGCCCTCCTTGGTTGGTGACAGAAGCACCAGATCATCAGCAAACAGTAGACATTTGACTTCGGATTCTAGTAGGGTGAGACCGGGTGCTGCAGACTGTTTTAGTGCCCGCGCCAATTCGTTGATATATATGTTGAAGAGGGTGGGGCTTAAGCTGCATCCCTGTCTCACCCCACGACCCTGTGTGAAGAAATGTGTGTGTTTTTTGCAAATTTTAACCGCACACTTGTTGTTTGTGTACATGGATTTTATAATGTCGTATGTTTTACCCCCAACACCACTTTCCATCAATTTGTATAGCAGACCCTCATGCCAAATTGAGTCGAAGGCTTTTTTGAAATCAACAAAGCATGAGAAGACTTTGCCTTTGTTTTGGTTTGTTTGGTTGTCAATTAGGGTGTGTAGGGTGAATACATGGTCTGTTGTACGGTAATTTGGTAAAAAGCCAATTTGACATTTGCTCAGTACATTGTTTTCATTGAGGAAATGTACGAGTCTGCTGTTAATGATAATGCAGAGGATTTTCCCAAGGTTACTGTTGACGCATATTCCACGGTAGTTATTGGGGTCAAATTTGTCTCCACTTTTGTGGATTGGGGTGATCAGTCCTTGGTTCCAAATATTGGGGAAGATGCCAGAGCTAAGGACGATGTTAAAGAGTTTTAGTATAGCCAATTGGAATTTGCTGTCTGTATATTTGATAATTTCATTAAGGATACCATCAACACCACAGGCCTTTTTGGGTTGGAGGGTTTTTATTTTGTCCTGTAACTCATTCAAGGTAATTGGAGAATCCAGTGGGTTCTGGTAGTCTTTAATAGTTGATTCTAGGATTTGTATTTGATCATGTATATGTTTTTGCTCTTTATTCTTTGTTATAGAGCCAAAAAGATTGGAGAAGTGGTTTACCCATACATCTCCATTTTGGATAGATAATTCTTCGTGTTGTTGTTTGTTTAGTGTTTTCCAATTTTCCCAGAATTGGTTAGAGTCTATGGAGTCTTCAATTACATTGAGCTGATTTCTGACGTGCTGTTCCTTCTTTTTCCGTAGTGTATTTCTGTATTGTTTTAGTGATTCACCATAGTGAAGGCGTAGACTCAGGTTTTCCGGGTCTCTATGTTTTTGGTTGGACAGGTTTCTCAATTTATTTCTTAGATTTTTGCATTCTTTATCAAACCATTTGTCATTGTTGTTCATTTTCTTCGGTTTTCTATTTGAGATTTTTAGATTTGATAGGGAAGCTGAGAGGTCAAATATACTGTTAAGATTTTCTACTGCCAAGTTTACACCTTCACTATTGCAGTGGAACATTTTACCCAGGAAGTTGTCTAAAAGGGATTGAATTTGCTGTTGCCTAATTGTTTTTTGGTAGGTTTCCAAACTGCATTCTTTCCATCTATAGCATTTGTTAATGTTACTCAGTTCCTTTGGCTTTGATGCCTCATGATTGAGTATTGCTCTGTTCAAGTAGACTGTGATTTTGCTGTGGTCTGATAGGGGTGTCAGTGGGCTGACTGTGAACGCTCTGAGAGACTCTGGGTTGAGGTCAGTGATAAAGTAGTCTACAGTGCTACTGCCAAGAGATGAGCTATAGGTGAACCTACCATAGGAGTCCCCTCGAAGCCTACCATTGACTATGTACATACCCAGCGTGCGACAGAGCTGCAGGAGTTGTGACCCGTTTTTGTTGGTTATGTTGTCATAGTTGTGCCTAGGGGGGCATATGGGGGAGGGAATGCTGTCACCTGCAGGCAGGTGTTTGTCCCCCTGTGTGCTGAGGGTGTCAGGTTCTTGTCCAGTTCTGGCATTTAGGTCGCCACAGACTAATACATGTCCCTGGGCCTGGAAATGATTGATTTCCCCCTCCAGGATGGAGAAGCTGTCTTTATTAAAGTATGGGGATTCTAGTGGGGGGATATAGGTAGCACACAGGAGGACATTTTTCTCTGTTAAGATAATTTCCTTTTGAATTTCTAGCCAAATGTAAAATGTTCCTGTTTTGATTAATTTAATGGAGTGAGTTAGGTCTGCTCTATACCAAATTAGCATTCCCCCTGAGTCCCTTCCCTGTTTCACATCTGGTAGTTTGGTGGATGGGACTACCAGCTCTCTGTAACCTAGAGGGCAACCAGTGGGTCCGTCTCCGCTATACCATGTTTCTTGCAGGATGACAATGTCTGCATTACCGATTTCTTTGGTGAAGTCCGGGTTCCTGCTCTTTAGGCCAAAGGCAGATGACCTCAGGCCTTGGATATTCCAGGATGATATAGTGAAGGCTTTTTGTTCCATAAAGTGTCCAATGTTGTTGGCCGTGTGGTTTGGCCTCAGGCCAGTAAGTGTGAGCAGAGCCTGCTGAGCATCTGGTACATGCCGTTGGCTTGGGCGAGTGTAAGAGTGGGGGTTGGGCCTGTTTGCCCGCTCACTACCTGGGCGTATGTGTGACTTCCATGTTGATGCCCTCTTTGCGGGGGTGGGGTGCATGGGGTGGGCAGGAGTGGCATAGGTCTGATCTGAGTGGGCCTAAATGGGGTGTGGGCATGGTTGATGTGGGGGGGTGTTGATTGGTTGGGGTGGGGGTGTGGATGTGTCTGGGGGTGCTGTGGTCTGGATGTAAGTCCTCTTGGCGTGGGTCCTCTATGTGTAGGTCCACGGGGGGGTCCTGCAGGTCTTGGAGGGTGTCTCGCTGGTCTTGGTGGGGTGTCTATTGATCTGTTGCTCCTGTGTGAAGTGTTGGGGCTGCGTTTGAGAGCGATGTCCTTTAGAGTCCGGGCAAAGGTGGGCACTGCTGCCTTATAGAGGTGGACCTGGTCATAGAGGCTGTTCAAGTCCAGGGTGGAGTGGTGGGCCAGGAAAACATTTGGTTTTGAGGCACAGTCACGGGAAATGCTTGCGTTTACCCGCTGTATTGTAGCAGGGTGGAAGTCTTTTCGTGGTAGCAGGGTGGAGATAACCACTTGTGCATTGGGGAAAGTAGAAGAAGCTTTTTCAATCACTCCCTTCAGTGCTGTGGCCACCCTTTCCTGCTGTGCTCTCAGGTCGTTTGTGCCTGTGTGTATTATTATGTGGCTGGGTGAGCCTAGTTTGTCCTCAGACAGAAGGTCTAGGGCGCGCTGGGTGTTTGGACACCAGAGTTTAGACACACTGTGTTTGGGAAAAAGTTTTTTTTCTTCTATATATTTCCCATTATATTATTATCCCATTTGAGTCCATAAGGAGAACAATCTGTGTCTTGTGTTTGTTCTCAGTGGGTGTGGGGGGTTGTCAGGAGGGCTATCAGGGTGGCTGTCTCTCTCTCTCTCTACTCTCTCTACTCTCTCTCTCTACTCTCTCTACTCTCTCTCTCTCTCTCTTCCTATATCTCCATGCCACGACTTTTAATGTGTACGCAGCTCAGCCGGCTGCCATAGTAATGACAGCAGGTCTCTCCCCTGCTCAGATAATCAGAGAGAGAGAGAAGAGTCTGTTTGAGTGTCTGACGCCGCTGGATTCGCTGGCGGACGGCCCCAAGGGGCCCGAGAGGGCTGTTGAAGGCCAGGCCTGGTGATGTCTCCCACTCCCCGCCTTCCCTATCCCTCACCGTTCCACCTGGTACCGATAAGACAGACAGGACATAGAGGCGAGAGAAAGGGAGTGAGGAATCAGGGATAACTTTAATATCTTCTGGCCAGGGTGCATTCATCATCTCATGTCCATATGTTTGGCTAACCCCTCCATAAAACCACCCAGCTCCTCTCATCATCCCAGGCATATAAATCTGGCTGCTTGGCATCCCGGTCCGGGCCGTGCAGAGCAGCACGGGGGTCAGACGCCAGACCTGCCTGGATCTTTATGGGAGGGATGTTGCGTGACATATGGTAACATAACCCACTGACTAGCCCAACTGAAATAGTCTAGCTATAGTGTAGTGCAGTGGTCACCAACCTTTTTTGAGTCGAGATCACATTCTGAGTCAAAATGCAAGCCGAGCTCTACCGTTCCATATTTTACATTACTTAAAAAACGTGCAAGCCGGGGCCTTCCGGGTGGCGCAGTGGTCTAGGGCACTGCATCGCAGCGCTAATGGTGCCACCAGAGTCTCTGGGTTCGCGCCCAGGCTCTGTCCAGCCGGCCGTGACCGGGAGGTCTGTGGGGCGACGCACAACTGGCCTAGCGTCGTCCGGGTTAGGGAGGGTTTGGCCGGTAGGGATATCCTTGTCTCATCGCGCTCCAGCGACTCCTGTGGCGGGCCGGGCGCAGTGCGCGCTAACCAAGGGGGGCGGGTGCACGGTGTTTCCTCCGACACATTGGTGCGGCTGGCTTCCGGGTTGGAGGTGCGCTGTGTTAAGAAGCAGTGCGGCTTGGTTGGGTTGTGCTTCGGAGGACGCATGACTTTCGACCTTCGTCTCTCCCGAGCCCGTACGGGAGTTGTAGCGATGAGACAAGATAGTAATTACCAGCGATTGGATACCACGGAAATTGGGGAGAGAAGGGGGTAAAATTTAATTTACATTTTTTATTTTATTTTTTAAACGTGCAAGCCTATGCAACATTAACCTATTAAAATGGTACTGTAGTGAGGCCCAATACATTATCACTGCATATTGGCTATGCTTGAATTGCCCTGCCAATGTTCCTCTTCTCAGACCATTTAAAAAAGTTATATTTCAACATTTGAAGTAGGCTATATGATCACACCAGTAATAGATCAGTTGTTGTATTACTTGTGAGGCACAGCTGAGTGAGCATCCGTTTAAACCATTTTTTATGACCCAAGCTGGGTCATAAATGACCCAAGCTGCTAATAATAACAACAAGCCTATAGATACACTTTCCTACTCATTCATTACAGCTGCAGTGCTGGTTGTAGCGCTGAGTGGAAGTAGGGAGAATGGGAATGTAGTTTGTTCCTTCAGACATATGAAATGGTTTAAAATGGTAACACATTGCCTACCCGGCACGGAGGGCAGCTGAATTGGGTGCACCTACTGCCAACAGCGCGAGACAAATAAAAAAAATAGGAACGCAAGGCTTGTCGTTGTTTTCTTTACAGAAATATTTGCTGATCGACTAGGAATACCTTGGAGATCAACCAGTCGACTCTATTAAAAATATCCCAATGACCAACTTTAACCTGTGTCTGGGGCTTGGTTTTGGAATCATCTGGCCTCATTCTACGTTGTGTCCTGGTTCGGTTGAGGCCAGTAGTATTTTAAATGATGTTAAAAGTGGTCATTGTACAGCCGGAGGACAATGGTGGAGATAAGCAGGACAGGAGGCCTTCACTGTGTCTGCAGCTGTGTCTGCAGCGGGTCCTGAATGGAGGCACCTCTCCCTGACCACTAAAGACAGAAACAACATTGAACGTTGAACTAGTGGGACTAAGTGGTTCCATTCTTGGAGGCCTAATTTGTATTTTTCCTGCTTGTATGTTTTTCAGCTGGGTTCTATAGAGAAGCTTCCAGCTCCATTGGAGTTCCCTCTGCTCTAATGAGCAACGAGAGAGGTTTCTGGTAGAACGAGGAGATTTGTTCATCTTGCCGGTCACCCCTCCAAGATCACACGTTCCCTTTTCCCTCTACTCCCCTGCACTATACTCTCACTGTTCAGTGGTTCAGGGTTTTACTCCGAGAACAAACTTCCCCGGCAAATTATTTTTCCATTGGGCTGTATGGGTGGTGGGGGGAGGTAAAAGAGATTGTCCTGGTGTTGTTTGCTGGTCTGCTGAAGCAGTGAGCCTCATTAAATTAGGCATTTCACAACACAGGAAGGCTCTGGGCCTTAACAAATGGTGATTGTGTTGCGCGGAGGTTGCCAGGTGTGTGTATTGTGCCAGAACCTCAGTAGTATCGAGGGACCGTCCGTGAGGGAGACTGGTACCCACAAGTGTTTTTGCAGAATCAATTAGCGCCACGTGAAAGCTGGTGTGGTTGTGTGTCATTAGGTCAGACCGTATGATATCCTCTGTCTATCTGAGACGAAAGGCCAGACGAGACACAATCATGCAAAGTGACTGTCCTTCCGGAAATATCATCCTCTTGTTATTGCCCAGCAATGGGCAAAATAACTTCCACTCCTTTCCTGCTCTTCCCACTCACCTAATAGCCTCTACATTACCACAGAGTCTGTGGGGATTTTCTATCAGTCATCAGTCATCAGTCACTCACCTTATAGCCTCTACATTACCACAGAGTCTGTGGGGATTTTCTATCAGTCATCAGTCATCAGTCACTCACCTAATAGCCTCTACATTACCACAGAGTCTGTGGGGATTTTCTATCAGTCATCAGTCATCAGTCACTCACCTTATAGCCTCTACATTACCACAGAGTCTGTGGGGATTTTCTATCACTCATCAGTCATCAGTCGCTCACCTAATAGCCTCTACATTACCACAGAGTCTGTGGGGATTTTCTATCAGTCATCAGTCATCAGTCACTCACCTAATAGCCTCTACATTACCACAGAGTCTGTGGGGATTTTCTATCAGTCATCAGTTATCAGTCACTCACCTAATAGCCTCTACATTACCACAGAGTCTGTGGGGATTTTCTATCAGTCATCAGTCATCAGTCACTCACCTAATAGCCTCTACATTACCACAGAGTCTGTGGGGATTTTCTATCAGTCATCAGTCATCAGTCACTCACCTAATAGCCTCTACATTACCACAGAGTCTGTGGGGCTTTTCTATCAGTCATCAGTCATCAGTCGCTCACCTAATAGCCTCTACATTACCACAGAGTCTGTGGGGCTTTTCTATCAGTCATCAGTCATCAGTCACTCACATAATAGCCTCTACATTACCACAGAGTCTGTGGGGCTTTTCTATCAGTCATCAGTTATCAGTCGCTCACCTAATAGCCTCTACATTACCACAGAGTCTGTGGGGATTTTCTATCAGTCATCAGTCATCAGTCGCTCACCTAATAGCCTCTACATTACCACAGAGTCTGTGGGGCTTTTCTATCAGTCATCAGTCATCAGTCACTCACATAATAGCCTCTACATTACCACAGAGTCTGTGGGGATTTTCTATCAGTCATCAGTCGCTCACCTAATAGCCTCTACATTACCACAGAGTCTGTGGGGCTTTTCTATCAGTCATCAGTCACTCACATAATAGCCTCTACATTACCACAGAGTCTGTGGGGATTTTCTATCAGTCATCAGTCATCAGTCACTCACATAATACCCTCTACATTACCACAGAGTCTATGGGGCTTTTCTATCAGTCATCAGTCATCAGTCGCTCACCTAATAGCCTCTACATTACCACAGAGTCTGTGGGGATTTTCTATCAGTCATCAGTCATCAGTCACTCACCTAATAGCCTCTACATTACCACCGAGTCTGTGGGGATTTTCTATCAGTCATCAGTTATCAGTCGCTCACCTAATAGCCTCTACATTACCACAGAGTCTGTGGGGATTTTCTATCAGTCATCAGTTATCAGTCGCTCACCTAATAGCCTCTACATTACCACAGAGTCTGTGGGGATTTTCTATCACTCATCAGTCATCAGTCGCTCACCTAATAGCCTCTACTTTACCACAGAGTCTGTGGGGATTTTCTATCACTCATCAGTCATCAGTCACTCACCTAATAGCCTCTACATTACCACCGAGTCTGTGGGGATTTTCTATCAGTCATCAGTCATCAGTCGCTCACCTAATAGCCTCTACATTACCACAGAGTCTGTGGGGATTTTCTATCAGTCATCAGTCATCAGTCACTCACCTAATAGCCTCTACATTACCACAGAGTCTGTGGGGATTTTCTATCAGTCATCAGTCATCAGTCGCTCACCTAATAGCCTCTACATTACCACATAGTCTGTGGGGATTTTCTATCAGTCATCAGTCATCAGTCACTCACCTAATAGCCTCTACATTACCACAGAGTCTGTGGGGATTTTCTATCAGTCATCAGTCATCAGTCACTCACCTAATAGCCTCTACATTACCACAGAGTCTGTGGGGATTTTCTATCAGTCATCAGTCATCAGTCACTCACCTAATAGCCTCTACATTACCACAGAGTCTATGGGGCTTTTCTATCAGTCATCAGTCATCAGTCGCTCACCTAATAGCCTCTACATTACCACAGAGTCTGTGGGGATTTTCTATCAGTCATCAGTTATCAGTCGCTCACCTAATAGCCTCTACATTACCACAGAGTCTGTGGGGATTTTCTATCACTCATCAGTCATCAGTCGCTTACCTAATAGCCTCTACTTTACCACATAGTCTGTGGGGATTTTCTATCAGTCATCAGTCATCAGTCACTCACCTAATAGCCTCTACATTACCACAGAGTCTATGGGGCTTTTCTATCAGTCATCAGTCATCAGTCGCTCACCTAATAGCCTCTACATTACCACAGAGTCTGTGGGGATTTTCTATCAGTCATCAGTTATCAGTCGCTCACCTAATAGCCTCTACATTACCACAGAGTCTGTGGGGATTTTCTATCACTCATCAGTCATCAGTCGCTCACCTAATAGCCTCTACTTTACCACAGAGTCTGTGGGGATTTTCTATCACTCATCAGTCATCAGTCGCTTACCTAATAGCCTCTACTTTACCACAGAGTCTGTGGGGATTTTCTATCACTCATCAGTCATCAGTCACTCACCTAATAGCCTCTACATTACCACAGAGTCTGTGGGGATTTTCTATCAGTCATCAGTCATCAGTCGCTCACCTAATAGCCTCTACATTACCACAGAGTCTGTGGGGATTTTCTATCAGTCATCAGTCATCAGTCGCTCACCTAATAGCCTCTACATTACCACAGAGTCTGTGGGGCTTTTCTATCAGTCATCAGTCATCAGTCACTCACATAATAGCCTCTACATTACCACAGAGTCTGTGGGGATTTTCTATCAGTCATCAGTCGCTCACCTAATAGCCTCTACATTACCACAGAGTCTGTGGGGCTTTTCTATCAGTCATCAGTCATCAGTCACTCACATAATAGCCTCTACATTACCACAGAGTCTGTGGGGATTTTCTATCAGTCATCAGTCATCAGTCACTCACATAATACCCTCTACATTACCACAGAGTCTATGGGGCTTTTCTATCAGTCATCAGTCATCAGTCGCTCACCTAATAGCCTCTACATTACCACAGAGTCTGTGGGGATTTTCTATCAGTCATCAGTCATCAGTCACTCACCTAATAGCCTCTACATTACCACCGAGTCTGTGGGGATTTTCTATCAGTCATCAGTTATCAGTCGCTCACCTAATAGCCTCTACATTACCACAGAGTCTGTGGGGATTTTCTATCAGTCATCAGTCATCAGTCACTCACCTAATAGCCTCTACATTACCACAGAGTCTGTGGGGATTTTCTATCAGTCATCAGTTATCAGTCGCTCACCTAATAGCCTCTACATTACCACAGAGTCTGTGGGGATTTTCTATCACTCATCAGTCATCAGTCGCTCACCTAATAGCCTCTACTTTACCACAGAGTCTGTGGGGATTTTCTATCACTCATCAGTCATCAGTCACTCACCTAATAGCCTCTACATTACCACCGAGTCTGTGGGGATTTTCTATCAGTCATCAGTCATCAGTCACTCACCTAATAGCCTCTACATTACCACAGAGTCTGTGGGGATTTTCTATCAGTCATCAGTCATCAGTCACTCACCTAATAGCCTCTACATTACCACAGAGTCTGTGGGGATTTTCTATCAGTCATCAGTCATCAGTCGCTCACCTAATAGCCTCTACATTACCACAGAGTCTGTGGGGATTTTCTATCAGTCATCAGTCATCAGTCACTCACCTAATAGCCTCTACATTACCACAGAGTCTGTGGGGATTTTCTATCAGTCATCAGTCATCAGTCACTCACCTAATAGCCTCTACATTTCCACAGAGTCTGTGGGGATTTTCTATCAGTCATCAGTCATCAGTCACTCACCTAATAGCCTCTACATTACCACAGAGTCTATGGGGCTTTTCTATCAGTCATCAGTCATCAGTCGCTCACCTAATAGCCTCTACATTACCACAGAGTCTGTGGGGATTTTCTATCAGTCATCAGTTATCAGTCGCTCACCTAATAGCCTCTACATTACCACAGAGTCTGTGGGGATTTTCTATCACTCATCAGTCATCAGTCGCTCACCTAATAGCCTCTACTTTACCACAGAGTCTGTGGGGATTTTCTATCACTCATCAGTCATCAGTCGCTTACCTAATAGCCTCTACTTTACCACAGAGTCTGTGGGGATTTTCTATCAGTCATCAGTCATCAGTCACTCACCTAATAGCCTCTACATTACCACAGAGTATATGGGGCTTTTCTATCAGTCATCAGTCATCAGTCGCTCACCTAATAGCCTCTACATTACCACAGAGTCTGTGGGGATTTTCTATCAGTCATCAGTTATCAGTCGCTCACCTAATAGCCTCTACATTACCACAGAGTCTGTGGGGATTTTCTATCACTCATCAGTCATCAGTCGCTCACCTAATAGCCTCTACTTTACCACAGAGTCTGTGGGGATTTTCTATCACTCATCAGTCATCAGTCGCTTACCTAATAGCCTCTACTTTACCACAGAGTCTGTGGGGATTTTCTATCACTCATCAGTCATCAGTCACTCACCTAATAGCCTCTACATTACCACAGAGTCTGTGGGGATTTTCTATCAGTCATCAGTCATCAGTCGCTCACCTAATAGCCTCTACATTACCACAGAGTCTGTGGGGATTTTCTATCAGTCATCAGTCATCAGTCGCTCACCTAATAGCCTCTACATTACCACAGAGTCTGTGGGGCTTTTCTATCAGTCATCAGTCATCAGTCACTCACATAATAGCCTCTACATTACCACAGAGTCTGTGGGGATTTTCTATCAGTCATCAGTCGCTCACCTAATAGCCTCTACATTACCACAGAGTCTGTGGGGCTTTTCTATCAGTCATCAGTCATCAGTCACTCACATAATAGCCTCTACATTACCACAGAGTCTGTGGGGATTTTCTATCAGTCATCAGTCATCAGTCACTCACAT
Source organism: Salvelinus alpinus (assembly GCF_045679555.1). NCBI lineage: Eukaryota > Metazoa > Chordata > Actinopteri > Salmoniformes > Salmonidae > Salvelinus > Salvelinus alpinus. Next base: position 64,832,106 of record NC_092092.1, read on the forward strand.
AATACCCTCTACATTACCACAGAGTCTATGGGGCTTTTCTATCAGTCATCAGTCATCAGTCGCTCACCTAATAGCCTCTACATTACCACAGAGTCTGTGGGGATTTTCTATCAGTCATCAGTCATCAGTCACTCACCTAATAGCCTCTACATTACCACCGAGTCTGTGGGGATTTTCTATCAGTCATCAGTTATCAGTCGCTCACCTAATAGCCTCTACATTACCACAGAGTCTGTGGGGATTTTCTATCAGTCATCAGTCATCAGTCACTCACCTAATAGCCTCTACATTACCACAGAGTCTGTGGGGATTTTCTATCAGTCATCAGTTATCAGTCGCTCACCTAATAGCCTCTACATTACCACAGAGTCTGTGGGGATTTTCTATCACTCATCAGTCATCAGTCGCTCACCTAATAGCCTCTACTTTACCACAGAGTCTGTGGGGATTTTCTATCACTCATCAGTCATCAGTCACTCACCTAATAGCCTCTACATTACCACCGAGTCTGTGGGGATTTTCTATCAGTCATCAGTCATCAGTCGCTCACCTAATAGCCTCTACATTACCACAGAGTCTGTGGGGATTTTCTATCAGTCATCAGTCATCAGTCACTCACCTAATAGCCTCTACATTACCACAGAGTCTGTGGGGATTTTCTATCAGTCATCAGTCATCAGTCGCTCACCTAATAGCCTCTACATTACCACAGAGTCTGTGGGGATTTTCTATCAGTCATCAGTCATCAGTCACTCACCTAATAGCCTCTACATTACCACAGAGTCTGTGGGGATTTTCTATCAGTCATCAGTCATCAGTCACTCACCTAATAGCCTCTACATTTCCACAGATTCTGTGGGGATTTTCTATCAGTCATCAGTCATCAGTCACTCACCTAATAGCCTCTACATTACCACAGAGTCTATGGGGCTTTTCTATCAGTCATCAGTCATCAGTCGCTCACCTAATAGCCTCTACATTACCACAGAGTCTGTGGGGATTTTCTATCAGTCATCAGTTATCAGTCGCTCACCTAATAGCCTCTACATTACCACAGAGTCTGTGGGGATTTTCTATCACTCATCAGTCATCAGTCGCTCACCTAATAGCCTCTACTTTACCACAGAGTCTGTGGGGATTTTCTATCACTCATCAGTCATCAGTCGCTTACCTAATAGCCTCTACTTTACCACAGAGTCTGTGGGGATTTTCTATCAGTCATCAGTCATCAGTCACTCACCTAATAGCCTCTACATTACCACAGAGTCTATGGGGCTTTTCTATCAGTCATCAGTCATCAGTCGCTCACCTAATAGCCTCTACATTACCACAGAGTCTGTGGGGATTTTCTATCAGTCATCAGTTATCAGTCGCTCACCTAATAGCCTCTACATTACCACAGAGTCTGTGGGGATTTTCTATCACTCATCAGTCATCAGTCGCTCACCTAATAGCCTCTACTTTACCACAGAGTCTGTGGGGATTTTCTATCACTCATCAGTCATCAGTCGCTTACCTAATAGCCTCTACTTTACCACAGAGTCTGTGGGGATTTTCTATCACTCATCAGTCATCAGTCACTCACCTAATAGCCTCTACATTACCACAGAGTCTGTGGGGATTTTCTATCAGTCATCAGTCATCAGTCGCTCACCTAATAGCCTCTACATTACCACAGAGTCTGTGGGGATTTTCTATCAGTCATCAGTCATCAGTCACTCACCTAATAGCCTCTACATTACCACAGAGTCTGTGGGGATTTTCTATCAGTCATCAGTTATCAGTCGCTCACCTAATAGCCTCTACATTACCACAGAGTCTGTGGGGATTTTCTATCACTCATCAGTCATCAGTCGCTCACCTAATAGCCTCTACTTTACCACAGAGTCTGTGGGGATTTTCTATCACTCATCAGTCATCAGTCGCTCACCTAATAGCCTCTACATTACCACAGAGTCTGTGGGGCTTTTCTATCAGTCATCAGTTATCAGTCACTCACATAATAGCCTCTACATTACCACAGAGTCTGTGGGGATTTTCTATCAGTCATCAGTTATCAGTCGCTCACCTAATAGCCTCTACATTACCACAGAGTCTGTGGGGATTTTCTATCAGTCATCAGTCATCAGTCACTCACCTAATAGCCTCTACATTACCACAGAGTCTGTGGGGATTTTCTATCACTCATCAGTCATCAGTCGCTCACCTAATAGCCTCTACTTTACCACAGAGTCTGTGGGGATTTTCTATCACTCATCAGTCATCAGTCGCTTACCTAATAGCCTCTACTTTACCACAGAGTCTGTGGGGATTTTCTATCACTCATCAGTCATCAGTCGCTCACATAATAGCCTCTACATTACCACAGAGTCTGTGGGGATTTTCTATCAGTCATCAGTCATCAGTCGCTCACATAATAGCCTCTACTTTACCACAGAGTCTGTGGGGATTTTCTATCAGTCATCAGTCATCAGTCACTCACATAATAGCCTCTACATTACCACAGAGTCTGTGGGGATTTTCTATCAGTCATCAGTCACTCACATAATAGCCTCTACATTACCACAGAGTCTGTGGGGATTTTCTATCAGTCATCAGTCATCAGTCACTCACATAATAGCCTCTACATTACCACAGAGTCTGTGGGGATTTTCTATCAGTCATCACTCATCAGTCGCTCACATAATAGCCTCTACATTACCACAGAGTCTGTGGGGATTTTCTATCAGTCATCAGTCATCAGTCACTCACCTAATAGCCTCTACATTACCACAGAGTCTATGGGGCTTTTCTATCAGTCATCAGTTATCAGTCGCTCACCTAATAGCCTCTACATCACCACAGAGTCTGTGGGGATTTTCTATCAGTCATCAGTCATCAGTCACTCACCTAATAGCCTCTACTTTACCACAGAGTCTGTGGGGATTTTCTATCAGTCATCAGTCATCAGTCACTCACATAATAGCCTCTACATTACCACAGAGTCTGTGGGGATTTTCTATCACTCATCAGTCATCATTCGCTCACATAATAGCCTCTACATTACCACAGAGTCTGTGGGGATTTTCTATCAGTCATTAGTCATCAGTCACTCACCTAATAGCCTCTACATTACCACAGAGTCTGTGGGGATTTTCTATCATCAAGTGATCCGTATTGGTTTGTGATGAAAATCGCAACTGGAAGAGCTGTCTGTATTGCTGAGTCTTCCGATATAGGATTGCAAAGGGGTGGCAATGGAGAGTTGAGAGACAGTGAGGAGAGAAGGCCTGCCAATGCAGAAGCAGTGGAGCAAGGCAGAGCATTCTATCAGCATCAGGAGATTTACTGCACAGAGGGACAGGTAGAGGAGGAAAGGGGCTTCAGTGGTCATGACTGGGCAAAAAGAGCAGAGACAAATTACCCAAAATTGCAAATGACAAGCTGGGGACAGTCAGGGGACTGCATGGGGACCTCAGGGGCAGGGGAGGGATAGAGAAAGATAATGACTCAAGGAGTGGAGTGAAGGAGAGGAGAGAGAAGGACAGGTTAGAGTCTTGAGTGTTCTGACACTCTTTATGAGGCTCTGGAATTTGGAGTGGGGAAGGAAAAGAATAAAAGAGAAAGGAGGGACAAGATATGGGTCACGGAAGGAAGGATGAGGAATGGGGGAGGGAGGAAGAGAGTGAGGGAAGAAAGGAGAGCAGAGATATGGGGGAAGAGGAAGGAGTTGTGATGGGGGAGTGATGAAGTGAACAGAAAGGGGGATAAGGAGGTTGTGCTGAGGTATGTGTACTCTGCTGCAGTGCACTGCAGGCCCCATGGTGCTCTAGCCAGGTATGGTGTCCTGTGCAACAACCCGTGTCATGGCCCTCTGACCCTCTCTGACCCCAGGTACCCTGCAGGTGTCCCGCTTATGCACCGCCCCGGACTGTGGCCCCACGCTGAAAGATTCCTATCAGCCACCACATTCTACGCAGCCAGGGGAGGGGGTGGGGTTGGGCGTGGGCGAGGTGTGGGGTGGGGTGGGGTGGTTTACGGGAGATGGCGGGGTAGGGGACAAAGGGCAGTTCTGTCAGAGAGAAAGGGGGATAGTGGGGGACAATGTACCCTGCTGCAGCTCCTTCCCAACCAGTCTGTCTGGGTTGACCAGAGTAATATTAGTGTAAGGGGAGGGGGATTTCCGCTTGCTGCCCTACTTCCCTAACAGATGGACGGACGCTGCCTACCTGCGAGTGCAAACATGTGTCCGTTTTCAAAGGGAGCACTGCCTGGCATTTGTTAAACAATCCTAGTGTTTGTCCCAACCTGAAGCTGCCAACTGACACCAGCTGCATTAAACACACAGCAGACCCAAAGAAGTGTCATGAGCACAGCAATTAGATATGCAGGTGAAACACACATGCAGCGAAATTGAAATATTTTGTTATGTGATATTTAGTTTGGGTCTTCACTGTCTTCAGGGACTTCAGGGACTTCACTGTCTTCATGTTCTTCACTGTCTTCAGGTTCTTCACTGTCTTCACTGTCTGCAGGGTCTTCACTGTCTTCAGGGTCTTCACTGTCTTCACTGTCTTCAGGGTCTTCACTGTCTTCATTTTCACTGTCTTCAGGGTCTTCACTGTCTTCAGGGTCTTCATGTTCCTCACTATCTTCAGGGTCTTCACTGTCTTCAGGGTCTTCACTGTCTTCAGGGTCTTCACTGTCTTCAGGGTCTTCAGGGTCTTCACTGTCTTCAGGGACTTCAGGGTCTTCACTGTCTTCAGGGTTTGCAGGGTCTTCACTGTCTTCAGGGTCTTCACTCTCTTTAGGGTCTTCATCTTCACTGTCTTTACTGTCTTCAGGGTCTTCAATGTCTGCACTGTGTTCAGGGTCTTCAGGGTCTTCACTGTCTTCAGGGTCTTCACTGTCCTCACTGTCTTCAGGGTCTTAACTGTCTTCAGGGCCTTCACTGTCTTCAGGGCCTTCACTGTCTTCAGGGTCTTCACTGTCTTCAGGGTCTTAACTGTCTTCACTGTCCTCACTGTTTTAACTGTCTTCACTGTTTTAACTGTCTTCAGGGTCTTCACTGTCTTCACTGTCTTCACGGTATTCAGTGTCTTCAGGGCCTTCACTGTCTTCTGCTGGATGTCACTATTGTTTCTGACACATTTTTAATACAATTATCATTCTTGGATGCTTCCGGACCCTCCAGGACTCCTCTGCTGTATTAAGTGTGTGTGGAGGAGGGTAGAACATCAAAAGCCCAGCCAAAAAGATGTGCACTGTTGACAGCCATGTTTCACTGTTTCAACATTTCAGTCCCATCCTCTCTCTCTCTCTCCAGTCAGCAGGATTTTAACTCAAATGAACATGTTGGCCTTAGAATTTCTCTCTTCTCTTCCCCCTATACAAATGAAATCGGACTGCACGCTGCGATGGAAAGGTCTGTCTTCTAAGCAGTATTCCATCGTGTAAAAAACGACTTAAAGGGGTGAAAATATCCCTCTGTGAGAGAAGAAAAGGAGAAATGGCCCAGTATTTAGAGGATGCTTTGAGGATGGTGCTGTTTCATGTCTCTAAATGGTATAACATGCTGAACTGCATGGGCTTCTACACCTCGCTCCTTGTTGAGGCAGTCAGAGGCAGTTAGAGGCAGTTGGAATGGAGTCAGTCTTGTTCAATTTGCTCCAAAGCAGTGAGCTGACCTGCTGTGACACTGGAATACCTCCCCTCGAACAACAACAGGAAAGTATGTTACGCTCCGGTTTACAATGTCTCTCTCTTCCAAATCCCCCATTGTTGTGAGAACACCGCAGGTAGATGGTAGAGAAAACAAGCCCACATTCATTAAGTTAATGAATAAACCATCATGTATTTGTGAAACGCATGTATGATCCCACAGAAACACTGTAAATAATGCATGAGGCTCCACCTACAGCTGCAACACAACATCTGATACGCAGCGAGCGGGGTGTGTGTGTGTGTGTGTGTGTGTGTGTGTGTGTGTGTGTGTGTGTGTGTGTGTGTGTGTGTGTGTGTGTGTGTGTGTGTGCAAAATGCATCAAACATATGAGCCAGGCCGCTGTGTTCCTCACCAACCTCCGGAAAAATGTCTCATACTGCATCAAAACACAACATTCCCAAACTCCATTCCAAATCTAAACATCTTTATAAACCAAAGGATCTGTGAGCAACACGAAGGCTGATCACGGTGTTATTTCTCAGAGCCAGTCACTTAGATATTAGCATTGTGCAAAAACAAACAGGGTGTCTGAAAGCAGGCCTGTCTCTGTTGCCGTGACGATTGTTGTGATGATGATGGTAGGCTACATTGTGAGGATAAAGATTTTGGCTGCTGGTTTATTTTCCTGTGAGAAAATAAATAGGGGTTAGCTGGTGTTGCTACGGTGCCCAGCTCAACACAGAGATGTGGGTAAAGGGACTGGGTAACTGGAGTGTGAGGACAAAAGGAGAGGTTTTTTGACATTATGTCTCTAAGCCTAGTGGACAGGGCACAGGCTGGCTGACAGCACCAAGTCACAGCAATGAGGCATCCTGTAGAGGACACTGTTGCTTAGCTCTTCTGGCTCTATATGCTAATGAAAACGTGAAGTGGCTGGATGTAGTTAAATCAAATCAAACTGTCAAGGGATGACGCTGGAGAGGAGAAGCAAGTACGGGGAGTCAAACTTTTAATAGGGAACGGACATAGAACGAGACAGGAACAGCGTCAGCACACGGGTAACACAGGCAAATTAGGGGAGGTAATTAACAGGTGATTGAGTGAGTCCAGGTGAGTCCAATATAGCTGATGCGCGTGACGATGGAAGGCAGGTGTGCGTAAATGATGGTGGCAGGAGTGCGTAATGCAGGGAAGCCTGGCGCCCTCGAGAGCCAGGGAGAAAGAGCGGCAGCAGGCCTGACAAACTTTACATGCGCCGAATACAACAAGTGTAGACCTTACCATGAAATGCTTACTTACAAGCCCTTAACCAACAGTGCAGTTCAAGAAGAGTTAAGAAAATATTTACCAAATAAACTAAAGTAAAAAATAAAAGTAACACAATAACATAACAATAATGAGGCTATATACAAGGGGTACCGGTACCGAGTCAGTGTGCAGGGGGTACAGGTTAGAGGTCATTTGTACATGTAGTTAGGGGTGAAGTGACTATGCATAGATAATAAACAGCGAGTAGCAGCAGTGTACAAAACAAATTGGGGGGGTCAATGTAATAGTCCGGTGGCCATTTGATTAATTGTTCAACAGTCTTATGGTCCTAGACTTGGCGCTCCAGTACCGCTTGCCGTGCGGTATCAGAGAAAACAGTCTATGACTTGGGTGACTGGAGTCCCTGACAATTTTATGGGCTTTCCTCTAACACCACCTATTATATAGGTTCTGGTTGGCAGGAAGCTTAGCCCCAGTGATGTACTGGGCCATACGCAATACCCTCTGTAGCGCCTTACGGTCAGATGCCGAGCAGTTGCCATACCAGGCGGTGATGCAACCGGTCAGGATGCTCTCAATGGTGCAGCTGTAGAACTTTGAGGATCTGGGGACCCATGCTAAATCTTTTCAGTCTCCTGAGGGGGAATAGGCGTTGTCGTGCCCTCTTCACGACTGTCTTGGTGTGTTTGGACCATGATAGTTTGTTGGTGATGTGGACACCAAGGAACTTGAAACTCTCGACCCGCTCCACTCCAGCCCCGTCGATGTTAATGGGGGCCTGTTCGGCTTGCCTTTTACTGTAGTCCACGATCAGCTCCTTTGTCTTGCTCACATTGAGGGAGAGGTTGTAGTCCTGGCACCACACTGCCAGTTCTCTGACCTCCCTATAGGCTGTCTCATCGTTGTCGGTGATCAGGCCTACCACTGTTGTGTCGTCAGCAAACGTAATGATGGTGTTGGAGTCGTGTTTGTCCACGCAGTCGTGGGTGAACAGGGAGTACAGGAGGGGACTAAGTCTTAGTCTTAGTAAGGAACTCCCCTCACCTGGTTTAGGTCTTAGTAAGGAACTCCACTCACCTGGTTTAGGTCTTAGTAAGGAACTCCCCTCACCTGGTTTAGGTCTTAGTAAGGAACTCCCCTCACCTGGTTTAGGTCTTAGTAAGGAACTCCACTCACCTGGTTTAGGTCTTAGTAAGGAACTCCCCTCACCTGGTTTAGGTCTTAGTAAGGAACTCCCCTCACCTGGTTAAGGTCTTCGTAAGGAACTCCCCTCACCTGGTTTAGGTCTTAGTAAGGAACTCCCCTCACCTGGTTTAGGTCTTAGTAAGGAACTCCCCTCACCTGGTTTAGGTCTTAGTAAGGAACTCCCCTCACCTGGTTTAGGTCTTAGTAAGGAACTCCCCTCACCTGGTTTAGGTCTTAGTAAGGAAATCCCTTCACCTGGTTTAGGTCTTAGTAAGGAACTCCCCTCACCTGGTTTAGGTCTTAGTAAGGAACTCCCCTCACCTGGTTTAGGTCTTAGTAAGGAAATCCCTTCACCTGGTTTAGGTCTTAGTAAGGAACTCCACTCACCTGGTTTAGGTCTTAGTAAGGAACTCCCCTCACCTGGTTTAGGTCTTAGTAAGGAACTCCCCTCACCTGGTTGTCTAGGTCTTAGTAAGGAACTCCCCTCACCTGGTTGTCTAGGTCTTAGTAAGGAACTCCCCTCACCTGGTTGTCTAGGTCTTAGTAAGGAACTCCCCTCACCTGGTTTAGGTCTTAGTAAGGAACTCCCCTCACCTGGTTGTCTAGGTCTTAGTAAGGAACTCCCCTCACCTGGTTGTCTAGGTCTTAGTAAGGAACTCCCCTCACCTGGTTGTCTAGGTCTTAGTAAGGAACTCCCCTCACCTGGTTTAGGTCTTAGTAAGTAACTCCCCTCACCTGGTTGTCTAGGTCTTAGTAAGGAACTCCCCTCACCTGGTTAGCTAGGTCTTAGTAAGGAACTCCCCTCACCTGGTTTAGGTCTTAGTAAGTAACTCCCCTCACCTGGTTGTCTAGGTCTTAGTAAGGAACTCCCTTCACCTGGTTTAGGTCTTAGTAAGGAACTCCCCTCACCTGGTTTAGGTCTTAGTAAGGAACTCCCCTCAACTGCTTTAGGTCTTAGTAAGGAACTCCCCTCACCTGGTTGTCTAGGTCTTAATTGAAAGGAAAGACCAAAAACCAGAAGACACTAGGCCCTCCGTGGAATGAGTTTGAAACCCTGCTCTATGCCATCCCATTTTCCTTCCCATTCTCCCATCTTAAGACTATGTATATGACCCAAATCGCAACCTATTCCCTATGTAGTGCGCTAATTCTGACCAGAGGCCTATGGGCCCTAGTGCACTAAATAGGGAATAGAGTGGAATTTGGGACGCAAGCTATAACACTGTGGCTGGGGTGAGAACAGGGTCCCGTTAATTTTATTCTGCTGGTTGTCAATCAGTACATGTGTACATTCACCATCAATACATGTGTACATTCACCATCAGTACGTGTGTACATTCACCATCAATACATGTGTACATTCACCATCAGTATATGTGTACATTCACCATCAGTACATGTGTACATTCACCATCAGTATATGTGTACATTCACCATCAGTATATGTGTACATTCACCATCAGTATATGTGTACATTCACCATCAGTACATGTGTACATTCACCATCATTACTCACCATCAGTACATGTGTACATTCACCATCAGTACATGTGCACAAATCACCATTAGGGTTGCAAAGGGTCGAAAACTAAATTTATGGAATTATTCCAGTTAAGCCCTGGAATTCGGGGAATTTTGCTTAAATTCATTTTAAAAAGTTAGCTTATAACAGTGAACCGTTTTTGTGGGATGCACATAAGGCAATTCTAGGTCTTGTGGCATATTTTGGTTATATTTTGGTTAAACAATCCACAATCCAATGGAATTGCAACCCTCCACATGCTTTTTTGTTAACTACTAAATAGTAGCCTACAGCAAAGTGTGTTTAACTTCTCTAGGGTAGGGGGCAGCATTCGGAATTTTGGATGAAAAGCATGCCCAAATTAAACTGCCATCTACTCATCCCCAGAAGATAAGATATGCATATTATTAGTATGGATAGAAATTGGATAGAAAACACTCTGAAGTTTCTAAAACTGTTTGAATCATGTCTGTGAGTATAACAGAACTTATTTAGCAGGCCCCGAGGACAAACCATTCAGAATTTTTATTTTGAGGTCACTCTCTTTTCAATGAGTTTTCATTGGGAAACCAGATTTCTAAGGGACCTGCTTGCAGTTCCTACCGCTTCCACTGGATGTCAACAGTCTTGGGAAATTGGTTGAGGTTATTCCTTTGTGTAATGAAGAAGTACGGCCATCTTGAACGAGAGTCACTTGAAGTGTCCTGTTAGATAGAAGCGCGTGACCAGAAAGCTAGCTATAGTTGGTTTTAATCCTGTATTGAACACAGATCATCCCGTCTTCAATTTTATCGATTATTAACGTTAGAAAATACCTAAAGTTGTATTACAAAAGTAGTTTGAAATTTTTTGGCAAAGTTTACAGGTAACCTTTGAGATATTTTGTTGTCACGTTTGAGCAAGTTGGAACCGGTGTTTTTCTGGATCAAACGCGCCAAATAAATGGACATTTTGGATATATATCGACGGAATTAATCGAACAAAAGGACCATTTGTGATGTTTATGGGACATATTGAGGGTGCCAACAACAGAAGCTCGTCAAAGGTAAGGCATGAATTATATTTTTATTTCTGCGTTTTGTGTCGCGCCTGCAGTGTTGAAATATGCTTCTCTGTCTTTGTTTACTATTGTGCTATCCTCAGATAATAGCATCGTTTGCTTTCGCCAAAAAAACTATTTGAATTCTGACATGTTGGCTGGATTCACAACCAGTGTAGCTTTAATTTGGTATCTTTCAGGTGTGATTTAATGAAAGTTAAGTTAAGTAATTTTCATAGTAATTAATTTGAATTTGGCGCTCTGCATTTTCTCTGGCTTTTTGCCAAGCGTCCCGCCTAAACTCAGATTTTTGGATATAAATATGAACTTTACCGAACAAAACATACATGTATTGTGTAACATGAAGTCCTATGAGTGTCATCTGATGAAGATCATCAAAGGTTAGTGATACATTTTATCTCTATTTCTGCTTTTTGTTACCTCTCTCTTAGGCTGGAAAAATGGCTGTCTTTTTCTGTGACTTGGCTCATACCTAACATAATCGTTTGGTGTGCTTTCGTCGTAAAACCTTTTTGAAATCGGACACTTTGGCTGGATTTACAACAAGTGTATCTTTAAAATGGCGTAAAATACTTGCATGTTTGAGGAATTTAAATTATGGGATTTCTGTTGTTTTGAATTTGGCGCCCTGCAGTTTCACTGGCTGTTGACGAGGTGGGACGCTACCGTCCCACATACCCTAGAGAGGTTAAATCATTTCTAACTTGTTAACAATTTCTGCTAGTTAGTTTTTGCTACCATGTGGGTTTTAGCTTGCTTGAGCCTGCTAACTGAGGAGTGTTAATTCACCTGTTTCCATACATGTTTCATTTTAAAACATTTATCTTACACAGGAGTTGTTTAATATAACTGCTTAACTATTTAAGTGTACATGGAATTGTATTTGTTTTTACAAAAAAAAAGATATTTACAGGAAAATGCCACAGTAACTATCTGATGTGTGGAGACATTTCACAGCAGCTAATGTAGAAGGAAAAGCTGTGTACATGTGCAAATACTGTGTCAAATCATATGTGAAGAATGCAACAAAGATGCAGTATTATCTGGCCAAGTGCATAAAGTTCCCTCAGCGCGCACAACAAGCAACCTCTGACAAAAGTCCCTCTACTTCTATTCGAGGTGAAAATGATGAATCAGACACCTTATCGATAGCAACAGCTCATGGTCCTCCTGGAATCAGAAGTTTTTTTGACTCAATGGAGGAACGTAGTCAGAAAAATGCTGATACATGTCTTGCTCGAGCTGTGTATGCAACTGATTCTCCTCTGATGCTCACAGGCAATGTGTACTGGAAGAGATTTCTCAGATTTTTGAATGTTCTTCGCCCAGCATACACCCCTCCAACCAGACATGCTTTATCTACTCATTTGGATGCAGAGTTCAACAGAGTTCAAGTGAAGGTCAAGCAAATCATAGAGAAAGCAGACTGTATTGCAATCATCTCTGATGGAATAATTAACTACACTATCTCCACCCCTCAACCATTATTATATAAGACACACAGACACAATGGACAGGAGGGGAAGGAGTCTCTCCAAGAAATGGCCATATCACAGTCTGCCGATATGGACAGCCTCATCAAGAGGATCCTCCTGGATGATGTATTTTGGGAGAGAGTGGTAAGCAGCCTGAAACTCCTGAAACCTATAGCATTAGCCATTGCACGGATGAGGGAGATAATGTCAAGAAATCTGTACTGCCCTGTCCACTTCACTGTTGCTCCAAGCAGAGGAAACTGCAGTTCTGAAATACATCAAAAAGCTTGAAGACTTCTGCCTATAAAGCCCAAATACGCCGCAGAGTACATTGGACCCCAAGTATGCTGGCAAGAGCATCCTGTCTGGTGCAGAGATCAACAAGGCCTATGGTGTCATCACTACCGTGTCTCGCCACCTTGGCCTGGATGAGGGCAAGATTCTTGGTAGTCTGGTGAAGTACACTTCCAAGTAAGGGCTTTGGGATGGAGATGCAATATGGCAGTCATGCCAACCTATCTCATCAGCCACCTGGTGGAAGGGACTTTGTGGATCTGAGGCTCTTTCCCCTGTTGCCTCCATCATCCTCCAGATCCCACCAACTTCAGCCGCCTCAGAGCGCAACTGGTCCTTGTTTGGGAACACACACACCAAAGCACGCAACAGGCTGACCAATACAAGGGTTGAAAAATTGGTGGCCATCCGGGCAAATGTATGGCTTTTTGAGCCTGACAACGAGCCATCCTCAACAAGGTTGGAAAGGGACAGTGAAGATGAGGCCTCAGAGTCTGATGTTCAAGAGATAGACATTGAGGAGGTCCCGGGAGAAGACAAGGAAGCCTGAGCGGAAGACAACCAAAGCTTTAGTTTCTAGACTATCATTTTACAGATGTATGTTGAAAATGTTTTTGGGAGATGCGATGGATCATTGGGGATCATTCAAATGTCCCTTTAATTTGTTGTTCAGTGAAATCATTCCATGTGAAGAGTCAACTCATTTAATTAAAGTTCAATTCATAACAATTTATTTTATTTTATTTATATTGGAAGGATTTAATCATTTGAAATTGTCTACTTGTGATAAGGTTTATGTATCTGTCTCCATATGATATGGTAAATATATCCAATGCAAAATACATGAACATTTAAATGCTATTAATATTCATTTGCATATATTTCTGTTAATTCCCATATATTTCTGTTAATTCCCATATATTCCCATTAATACCCACGGAAAGTTTCCATCTCTGAATATTCCCCAAAATGTGCAACCCTATTCACCATCAGTACATGGTGTACATTTCCCCATCCTCCTCATCCTTCCCATCCTCCTCATCATCCCCATCCTCCCCACGCTCCTCATCCTCCCCATCTTCCTCATCCTCATCATCTTCCCCATCCTCCTCATCATCCCCATTCTCCCCACCCTCCTCATCATCCCCATCTTCCTTAGCCTCCTCAACATCACATCCTTGTCATCCTCCTCATCATCTCCATCATCCCCATCCTACTCATCTTCCCCATCCTCGTCATCCTCACAAAAATGCCGTAGAAAGAGATACGGTCTATGGGGCTTTTCTTGTGATTCTGTGGGAGATATCCATGAGTGTGTGAAGCAAGGTCTGGTCTTTGGGTCATCTAGTCATTCAAAACTCCATGTTTACACTCTCACTGGGAGTCATGTGACTCAGAACATGTCAGTGCAAGACACACACAGTCTCAAACCATTAAAAGCACTATCCCAATAGTCTGTACAAGATCCTCCTAGTCACTTACAGAACCAAATATACTGTATATTATCAGAAACACATTTTCCTGTTGCAAATCCATCAATCCAATCTCTTCTTCCTCTATTTGATCCTCTCTTCCTCCCTGTCTGTCATCGTCACACTCAAGATAGTTCTCTCTCTGTCCTCCTTCTGGGCATACATCCTGTGTGTTTCCTTGCATCCCACTAGTTTCCATGGTAACCTGTTTGTCTGGGAGGGGGAGAGAGAGAGAGAGATGCTGTGCATATAGATTGTTAATTACAGTCAGACTCTAACCCAGGGACATGTGATTAATGGAAATGTGATCCATGGTAGATTTCTAAATCAATATGATTAAACCTTAATTCGCACTAGATTACCCATAAACTCAGACTCCCTGCCTCAGCCTCGGTCTCAGTTAGGCAAACACTAAGAAAAAGAGAAAAGTCGAGGCATCAGTGGCTTCTGTCTTTGTGGGTAGCCATATTGTTCAATATGCATTGGTATCTTGAATTCTAGATTGGAATTTGAGTTGGGTTGGATACCCTTCTGTTATTGATCAGCTATTTGAGTTGGGTTGGATACCCTTCTGTTATTGATCAGCTATTTGAGTTGGGTTGGATACCCTTCTGTTATTGATCAGCTATTTGAGTTGGGTTGGATACCCTTCTGTTATTGATCAGCTATTTGAGTTGGGTTGGATACCCTTCTGTTATTGATCAGCTATTTGAGTTGGGTTGGATACCCTTCTGTTATTGATCAGCTATTTGAGTTGGGTTGGATACCCTTCTGTTATTGATCAGCTATTTGAGTTGGGTTGGATACCCTTCTGTTATTGATCAGTAATTTGAGTTGGGTTGGATATCCTTCTGTTATTGATCAGCTATTTGAGTTGGGTTGAATACCCTTCTGTTATTGATCATCTATTTGAGTTGGGTTGGATACCCTTCTGTTATTGATCAGTTATTTGAGTTGGGTTGGATACCCTTCTGTTATTGATCAGTTATTTGAGTTGGGTTGGATACCCTTCTGTTATTGATCAGCTATTTGAGTTGGGTTGGATATCCTTCTGTTATTGATCAGCTATTTGAGTTGGGTTGGATACCCTTCTGTTATTGATCAGCTATTTGAGTTGGGTTGGATATCCTTCTGTTATTGATCAGCTATTTGAGTTGGGTTGGATACCCTTCTGTTATTGATCAGTTATTTGAGTTGGGTTGGATACCCTTCTGTTATTGATCAGTTATTTGAGTTGGGTTGGATATCCTTCTGTTATTGATCAGCTATTTGAGTTGGGTTGGATACCCTTCTGTTATTGATCAGCTATTTGAGTTGGGTTGGATACCCTTCTGTTATTGATCAGTTATTTGAGTTGGGTTGGATACCCTTCTGTTATTGATCAGTTATTTGAGTTGGGTTGGATATCCTTCTGTTATTGATCAGCTATTTGAGTTGGGTTGGATATCCTTCTGTTATTGATCAGTTATTTGAGTTGGGTTGGATACCCTTCTGTTATTGATCAGTTATTTGAGTTGGGTTGGATACCCTTCTGTTATTGATCAGCTATTTGAGTTGGGTTGGATACCCTTCTGTTATTGATCAGTTATTTGAGTTGGGTTGGATATCCTTCTGTTATTGATCAGCTATTTGAGTTGGGTTGGATACCCTTCTGTTATTGATCAGCTATTTGAGTTGGGTTGGATACCCTTCTGTTATTGATCAGCTATTTGAGTTGGGTTGGATATCCTTCTGTTATTGATCAGTTATTTGAGTTGGGTTGGATACCCTTCTGTTATTGATCAGTTATTTGAGTTGGGTTGGATACCCTTCTGTTATTGATCAGTTATTTGAGTTGGGTTGGATATCCTTCTGTTATTGATCATCTATTTGAGTTGGGTTGGATACCCTTCTGTTATTGATCAGCTATTTGAGTTGGGTTGAATACCCTTCTGTTATTGATCAGTTATTTGAGTTGGGTTGGATATCCTTCTGTTATTGATCAGCTATTTGAGTTGGGTTGGATACTCTTCTGTTATTGATCAGCTATTTGAGTTGGGTTGGATACCCTTCTGTTATTGATCAGCTATTTGAGTTGGGTTGAATACCCTTCTGTTATTGATCAGCTATTTGAGTTGGGTTGGATACTCTTCTGTTATTGATCAGCTATTTGAGTTGGGTTGGATATCCTTCTGTTATTGATCAGCTATTTGATTTCTCTTCTTGGAAAGCAGCCTTATCAAAAGCATAAACCTGTTGATTTACCAGAACGTATGTGTTATTTAATATATTTACCAGAACGTATGTGTTATTTAATATATTTACCAGAACGTATGTGTTATTTAATATATTTACCAGAACGTATGTGTTATATAATATATTTACCAGAACGTTGGACATATTTGTATAAAAGACAGAACATACAGAGCTCCATGTACGTTTGTGTAAATATATTAATGTATATGATGAAATATTAGGTACGTACCTTTATGATTAATATTTACCTGATTGAGATATATTAATTTGTTGTCAGTTTAACTTACTCTTGCCCATTCATTGTACTGTGGTAAGTGTGTTAGGATAAAGGCAGAAAGTTGGGCCTACGGGGGTGGAGTCCTAGCTAAACGCGGGAGCGGTATAGTCTTTTGACCATACAGATATACAAACAGATCATATTATGTATTTTCCATGTCAAGTAACCTCTGCTTTAAGTTGATTGGAGAATCATTGTTTTGTTAGATATAAGAAGAATAAACCTTTTTTTTGCACCATATCCCTGGATCTCATTGAATTTTTGGCTGTTTGGAAACTTTGGAGTGTGGACTGTATGCGTACGAAACAACGCCGCTTTCAGGCTAGGGCAGTGGCTATGGTAAAGAGGAAAGGAAGCCACTACAGTATGCAATGCTAAAAAGTCCTGGTAGCCATTTGATTAGCTGTTCAGGAGTCTTATGGCTTGGGGATAGAAGCTGTTAAGAAGCCTTTTGGACCTAGACTTGTCGCTCCGGTACAGTCTATGACTAGGGTGGCTGGAGTCTTTGGCAATTTTTAGGGCCTTCCTCTGACACCGCCTAGTATAGAGGTCCTGGATGGCAGGAAGCTTGCTCTCAGTGATGTACTGGGCCGTACGCATGCGGTCGGAGGCCGAGCAGTTGCCATATGAGGCGGTGATGCAACCAGTCAGGATGCTCTCAATGGTGCAGCTGTAGAACCTTTTGAGGATCTGAGGACCCATGACAAATCCTTTCAGTCTCCTGAGGGGGAATAGGCGTTGTCGTGCCCTCTTCACGACTGTCTTGGTGTGTTTGGACTATGATAGTTTGTTGGTGATGTGGACACCAAGGAACTTGAAGCTCTCAACCTGCTCCTCTACAGCTCCGTCGATGAGAATGGGGGTGTGCTCGGCCCTCCTTTTCCTGTATCCCACAATTATCTCCTTTGTCTTGATAATGTTGAGGGAGAGGATGTTGTCCTGGCAACACACTGCCAGGTCTCTGACCTCCTACCTATAGGCTGTCTCATCGTTGTCGGTGATCAGCCCTACCACTGTTGTGTCGTCTGCAAACTTAATGAAGGTGTTGGAGTCATACTTGGCCATGCAGTCATAGGTGAACAGGGAGTACAGGAGGGGACTGAGCACGCACCCCTGAGGGGCCCCCGTGTTGAGGATCAGCATGGCAGATGTGCTGTTACCTAACCATACCACCTGGATGCAGCCCATCAGGAAGTCCAGGATCCAGTTGCAGAGGGAGGTGTTTAGTCCCAGGGTCCTTAGCTTAGTGATGAGCTTTGAGGGCACTATGGTGTTGAACGCTGAGCTGTAGTCAATGAATAGCATTCTCACGTAGGTATTCCTTTTGTCCAGGTTGTAAAGGGCAGTGTGGAGTGCAATAGAGGTGCGTCATCTGTGGATCTGTTGGAGCGGTATCTGTGGATCTGTTGGAGCGGTATCTGTGAATCTGTTGGAGCGGTATCTGTGGATCTGTTGGAGCGGTATCTGTGGATCTGTTGGAGCGGTATCTGTGGATCTGTTGGAGCGGTATCTGTGGATCTGTTGGAGAGTACTTCCTGCTTTAGTTTTTGCTTGTAAGCAGGAATCAGGAGGTTAAAGTTATGGTCAGGTTTGCCAAATGGAGGGCAAAGGAGAGCTGTGTGTGCGTCTCTGTGTGTGGAGTAAAGGTGGTCTAGAGTTTTTTTTCCTCTGGTTGCACGTGTGACATGCTGGTAGAAGGCCAAACGGATTCAAGTTTCCCTGCATTAAAGTCCCCAGCCACTAAGAGCGCCGCCTCTGTTGAGCATTTCCTTGTTTGCTTATTGCCTTATACAGCTTGTTCATTGATTTACCAGACGTTACTTACTTATCTGCTCAACAATAATTCACAGATTGAAGTCCACTGACGGTCACAGAAAGAAAAAACATTATACTGCTCATGTAGGAATATATCCAGAGTTATGGGTGATGAAATTGGCAGTCAACTTCTTCTCTCTCTTTCAGCCAAACAGGACCATTCCCATTAGATTATCTGTGATTTATTCAACAGAGCACCAAGGTTGACAAGGTCTCTTAGTTTGATGTCAGTCTTTGTTTGGCCAGGAGAATAATTCCCTTTTAACTTTTCAGCAGAGCAGTTCTGTTAACTTTTTTCTTTGGTGGGGGGAGGGGGGGGGGGGGGGGGGGCGTAGTTGCGTAGTTGAGCTTCTCTCAAGCTCTTCTCTTCTTCATGTGTGTGTGAACTGTGAAGACACTGGAGTGATTGATCTCTCTCTGTGTCTGTTTAGGGAAAGGTGTCACACACTGGTGTCAGCATGTACGGTACCAGTCAACAGTTTGGACACACCTACTCATTCCAGGGTTTTTCTTTATTTTAGCCACCCTTTGCCTTGATGATAGCTTTGCACACTCTTGGCATTCTCTCAACCAGCTTCATGAGGTAGTCACCTGGAATGCATTTCAATTAACAGGTGTGCCTTGTTAAAATATAATTTGTGGAATTGCTTTCCTTCTTAATGGCTTTGAGCCAATCAGTTGTGTTGTGACAAGGTAAGGGTGGTGTACAGAAGATAGCCCTATTTGGTAAAAGACCAAGTCCATATTATGGCAAGAACAGGTCAAATAAGCAAAGAGAAATTACAGTCCATCATTACTTAAAGACATGAAAGTCAGTCAATCCGGACATTTTAAAGAACTTTGCAAAAACCCTCAAGTGCTATGATGAAACTGGCTCTCATGAGGACCGCCACAGGAAAGGAAGACCCAGAGTTACCTCTGCTGCAGAGGATAAGTTCATTAGAGTTACCATCAGAAATTGCAGCCCAAATAAATGCTTCACAGAGTTCAAGTAACAGACACATCTCAACATCAACTGTTCAGAGGAGACTGCGTGAATCAGGCCTTCATGGTCGAATTGCTGCAAAGAAACGACTACTAAAGGACACTAATAAGAATAAGAGACTTGCTTGGGCCAAGAAACCCGAGCAATGGACATTACATGGGTGGAAATCTGTCCTTTGGTGTGATGAGTCCAAATTTGAGATTTTTGGTTTTTGTAAGATGCAGAGTAGGGGAATGGATAATCTCCGCATGTGTGGTTTCCACCGTGAAGCATGGAGGAGGAGGTATGATGGTGTGGGGGTTCTTTGCTGGTAACACTGTCTGTGATTTATTTAAAATTCAAGGCACACTTAACCAGCATGGCTACCACAGACTTCTGCAGTGATAAGCCATCCCATCTGGTTTGCATTTAGTGGGACTATCATTTGTTTTTCAACAGGACAATGACCCAACACAAACAGTTGAAGTCGGAAGTTTACATACACTTTGGTTGGTGTCATTAAAACTAGTTTTTCAACCACTCCACAAATTTCTTGTTAACAAACTATAGTTTTGGCAAGTCAGTTAGGACATCTACTTTGTGCATGACACAAGTCATTTTTCCAACAATTGTTTACAGACAGATTATTTCACTTATAATTCACTGTATCACAATTCCAGTGGGTCAGAAGTTTACATACACTAAGTTGACTGTGCCTTTAAACAGCTTGGAAAATTCCAGAAAATGATGTCATGGCTTTAGAAGCTTCTGATAGGCTAATTGACATCATTTGAGTCAATTGGAGGTGTACCTGTGGATGTATTTCAAGGCCTACCTTCAAACTCAGTGCCTCTTTGCTTGACATCAGTTGAAAATCAAAATAAATCTGTATTCATCCCTTCCTTCACCATTTCCCTGAAACATCTGTAGAGAAAACCATGAGCCGTAGTGGGATGTGTGAGCTCTCTGACCATCATAATAACAGTTACATTTACATACAGTGCCTTCGAAAAGTATTAATTCCCCTTGACTTTTTGTTATGTTACAGCCTTATTCTAAAATATAATAAAATAAAAAAAATCCTCCACAATCTAAACACAATACCCCATGGGGCGGCAGGGTAGCCTAGTGGTCAGAGTGTTGGACTAGTAACCGAAAGGTTGCAAGATTGAATCCCCGAGCTGACAAGGTTCAAATCTGTTATCCTGCCCCTGAACAAGGCAGTTAACCCACTGTTCCTAGGCTGTCATTGAAAATAAGAATTTGTTCTTAACTGACTTACCTAGTTAAATAAAGAAAAATGACAAAAGCACAAACAGGTTTTGAGATTTATTTTGCTAATTTATACAATAAAAAAATGAAATAACACATTTACACATAATTATTCAGACCCTTTACTTGCACCTTTGGCAGCAATTACAGCATTGAGTCTTCTTTGTTATGACGCTACAAGCTTGGCAGATCTGTATTTGGGGAGTTTCTCCCATTCTTCTCTGCAGATCCTCTCAAGCTCTGTCAGGTTGGGTGGGGAGTGTTGCTGCACAGCTATTTTCAGGTCTCTCCAGAGATGTTCGATCTGGTTCAAGTCCGGGCTCTGGCTGGCCCACTCAAGGACATTCAGAGACTTGTCCTGAAGCCACTCCTGCATTGTCTTGGTTGTGTGCTTAGTGTTGTTGTCCTGTTGGAAAGTGAACCTTCTCCCCAGTCTGAGGTCCTGAGTGCTCTGGAGCAGGTTTTCATCAAGGATCTCTCTGTACTTTGCTCCGTTCATCTTAGCCTCAATCCTGACTGGTCTCGCAGTCCCTGCCGCTGAAAAACACCCCCACAGCATGATGTGGCCACCACCGTGCTTCACCGTAGGGATGGTGCCAGGTTTCTTCCAGATGTGACACTTGGCATTCAGGTCAAAGAGTTCAATCTTCGTTTCATCAGACCATAGAATCTTGTTTCTCATGGTCTGAGAGTCCTTTAGGTGCCTTTTGGCAAACTCCAAGCGGGCTGTCATGTGCCTTTTCCTGAGGAGTGGCTTCCGTCTGGCCACTCTACCAAAAAGGCCTGATTGGTGGAGTGCTGCAGAGGTGGTTGTCCTTCTGGAAGGTTCTCCCATCTCCACAGAGGAATTCTAGAGCTCTCTCAGAGAGACCATCAGGTTCTTGGGCACCTCCCTAACCAAGGCTCTTCTCCACCGATTGCTCAGTTTGGCCGGGTGGTCAGCTCTAGGAAGAGTCTAGGTGGTTATAATATTCTCCCATTTAAGAATGATGGAGGCCACTGTGTTCTTGGGAATCTTCAATGTTGCAGAAGTTTTTTGGTACCCTTCCCCAAATCTGTGCCTCTAACAAATCCTGTCTCGGAGCTCTACAGACAATCCTTCGACCTTATGACTTGGTAAGGTATTTCTGTTTTTTAGTTTTAATACATTTTACATTAAAACATTTCTAAAAAACGGTGTTTGCTTTGTCATTATGGGATATTGTGTGTAAATTGCTGTGGAAAATGGTTTAATTAATCCATTTTAGAAAAGGCTGTAACTTAACAAAATGTGTAACAAGTCAAGGGGTCTGAATACTTTCCGAATGCAGTGTAATTACTGTACCTTTCCAGATCTGGACGATCAGGGGAGATCTTATACCTCACAGGACAGGCGAATTAAGCCTCTCTCTATCACACTCTTTTTCTCTCACTCTATGTCTCGCTCTCTTTCTCTCTTGGTGTCCCTGGTGGCTGACCTGTAACGGAGCCACCACCTGCGGCTCACCCTCCCCCACCTCCCCCAATAACACAGAGCCAGGCGCACTTTTATCTGTCTGTCCGTTTCCCTCTCTCCCTGCTCTCTGTGTGGCTGTGGCCCCCCTCTTTATTCAAATTTTAATTAGCTTAATCTGTTTTACTTGGAAGTGTGCATCTCTCCTCTCTCTCCCTGCTCCCTTCCTCTCTCTCCCTCTCTTCCCCTCTCTCCCTCTCTTCCTCTCTCTCCCTCTCTTCCACTCTCTCCCTCTCTTCCGCTCTCTCTCCCTCTCTTCCCCTCTCTCTCCCTGCTCTCTTCCTCTCTCTCCCTGCTCCCTTCCTCTCTCTCCCTCTCTTCCCCTCTCTCTCCCTGCTCCCTTCCTCTCTCACCCCGCTCTCTTCCTCTCTCTCCCTCTCTTCCTCTCTCTCCCTGCTCCCTTCCTCTCTCTCCCTCTCTTCCCCTCTCTCTCCCTGCTCCCTTCCTCTCTCTCCCTCTCTTCCTCTCTCTCTGTGCTCCCTACCTCTCTCTCCCTCTCTTCCTCTCTCTCTGTGCTCTCTTCCTCTCTCTCCCTGCTCTCTTCCTCTCTCTCCCTGCTCCCTTCCTCTCTCTCACTCTCTTCCCCTCTCTCTCCAAGCTCCCTTCGTCTCTCTCTCCATCTCTTCCTCTCTCTCTGTGCTCTCTTCCTCTCTCTCCCTGCTCTCTTCCTCTCTCTCCCTGCTCCCTTCCTCTCTCTTCCTCTCTTCCCCTCTCTCTCCCTGCTCCCTTACTCTCTCTCCCTCTCTTCCCCTCTCTCTCCCTTCCTCTCTCTCCCTGCTCTCTCCCTCTCTCTCCCTCTCTCTCCCTGCTCCCTTCCACTCTCTCCCTGCTCTCTTCCTCTCTCTCTCCCTGCTCTCTTCCTCTCTCTCTTCCTCTCTCTCCCTCTCTTCCCCTCTCTCTCCCTGCTCCCTTCCTCTCTCTCTCTTCTCTCTCCCTCTCTTCCCCTCTCTTCCCCTCTCTCTCCCTCTCCCTGCTCTCTTCCTCTCTCTCTCCCTCTCCCTGCTCTCTTCCTCTCTCTCTCTCTCTCCCTGCTCTCTTCCTCTCTTCCTCTCTCTCCCCCTGCTATCTTCCTCTCTTCCTCTCTCTCTCCCTGCTCTCTTCCTCTCTTCCTCTCTCTCTCCCTGCTCTCTTCCTCGCTTCCTCTCTCTCTCTGTGCTCTCTTCCTCTCTCTCCCTGCTCTCTTCCTATCTTCCTCTCTCTCTCCCTGCTCTCTTACTCTCTTCCCCTCTCTCTCCCTGCTCTCTTCCTCTCTCTCTCTGTGCTCTCTTCCTCTCTTCCTCTCTCTCTCTGTGCTCTCTACCTCTCTCTCTCCTTGCTCTCTTCCTCTCTTCCTCTCTCTCTGTGCTCTCTTCCTCTCTTCCCCTCTCTCTCCCTGCTCTCTACCTCTCTCTCTCCTTGCTCTCTTCCTCTCTTCCTCTCTCTCTCTGTGCTCTCTTCCTCTCTTCCCCTCTCTCTCCCTGCTCTCTACCTCTCTCTCTCCTTGCTCTCTTCCTCTCTTCCTCTCTCTCTGTGCTCTCTTCCTCTCTTCCCCTCTCTCTCCCTGCTCTCTTCCTCTCTTCCTCTCTCTCTCTGTGCTCTCTTCCTTTCTCTCCCTGCTCTCTTCCTCTCTTCCTCTCTCTCTCTGTGCTCTCTTCCTTTCTCTCCCTGCTCTCTTCCTATCTTCCTCTCTCTCTCCCTGCTCTCTTCCTATCTTCCTCTCTCTCTCCCTGCTCTCTACCTCTCTCTCTCCTTGCTCTCTTCCTCTCTTCCTCTCTCTCTCTGTGCTCTCTTACTCTATTCCCCTCTCTCTCCCTGCTCTCTACCTCTCTCTCTCCTTGCTCTCTTCCTCTCTTCCTCTCTCTCTCTGTGCTCTCTTACTCTCTTCCCCTCTCTCTCCCTGCTCTCTTCCTCTCTTCCTCTCTCTCTGTGCTCTCTTCCTCTCTCTCCCTGCTCTCTACCTCTCTCTCTCCTTGCTCTCTTCCTCTCTTCCTCTCTCTCTCTGTGCTCTCTTCCTCTCTCTCCCTGCTCTCTACCTCTCTCTCTCCTTGCTCTCTTCCTCTCTCTCTCTGTGCTCTCTTCCTCTCTCTCCCTGCTCTCTTCCTCTCTCTCTCCCTGCTCACTTCCTCTCTCTCTCCCTGCTCTCTTCCTCTCTTCCTCTCTCTCTCTGTGCTCTCTTCCTCTCTCTCCCTGCTCTCTTCCTCTCTTCCTCTCTCTCTCTGTGCTCTCTTCCTGTCTCTCCCTGCTCTCTTCCTCTCTTCCTCTCTCTCTGTGCTCTCTTCCTCTCTCTCCCTGCTCTCTTCCCCTCTCTCTCCCTGCTCTCTTCCTCTCTTCCTCTCTCTCTCTGTGCTCTCTTCCTCTCTCTCCCTGCTCTCTTCCTCTCTCTCTCTGTGCTCTCTTCCTCTCTTCCCCTCTCTCCCTGCTCTCTTCCTCTCTTCCTCTCTCTCACTGCTCTCCTCCTCTCTCTCCCTGCTCTCTTCCTCTCTCTCTCCCTCTCTATTCCTCTCTTCCTCTCTTCCTCTCTCTCCCTGCTCTCTTCCTCTCTCTCCCTGCTCTCTCCCTCTCTCTTCCTCTCTTCCTCTCTCCCTGCTCTCTTCCTCTCTTCCCCTCTCTCTCCCTGCTCTCTTCCTCTCTCTCTCTGTGCTCTCTACCTCTCTCTCTCCCTGCTCTCTTCCTCTCTTCCCCTCTCTCTGTGCTCTCTTCCTCTCTTCCCCTCTCTCCCTGCTCTCTTCCTCTCTTCCCCTCTCTCTCCCTGCTCTCTTCCTCTCTCTCTCTGTGCTCTCTACCTCTCTCTCTCCCTGCTCTCTTCCTCTCTTCCCCTCTCTCTGTGCTCTCTTCCTCTCTTCCCCTCTCTCCCTGCTCTCTTCCTCTCTTCCCCTCTCTCTCCCTGCTCTCTTCCTCTCTTCCCCTCTCTCTGTGCTCTCTTCCTCTCTTCCCCTCTCTCCCTGCTCTCTTCCTCTCTACCTCTCTCTCTCCCTGTTCTCTTCCTCTCTTCCCCTCTCGCTGTGCTCTCTTCCTCTCTTCCCCTCTCTCTGTGCTCTCTTCCTCTCTCTCTCTCCCTGCTCTCTTCCTCTCTTCCCCTCTCTCTCCCTGCTGTCTTCCTCTCTTCTCCTCTCTCTCCCTCCTCTTTCCCTCTCTCTCCCTCCTCTTTCCCTATTTCTCCCTCCTCTCTCCCTCTCTCCCTCCTATATTCCTTTCTTCTCCTTTCTCTCCCTGCTGTCTTCCTCTCTTCCTCTCTCTCTCCCTGCTGTCTTCCTCTTCCCTTTTCTCCCTGCTCAATTCCTTTCTTGTGCTCTCTTCCTCTCTTCTCCTCTCTCTCCCTCCTCTTTCCCTCTCTCTCTCCCTCCTCTTTCCCTCTCTCTCCCTCCTCTCTCCCTCTCTCCCTACTCTATTCCTCCCTTCCCCCCTCTCTCCCTGCCCTCTTCCTCTCTTCCCCTCTCTCTTTGTGCTCGCTCTCATTAAATCCAGTGTAATCACCCGGCCCAGCCTCTGCACAGCTAATTCTTCCTGCATCTTTTATCTCTTAATAAGGGGATAAGGCATGGAAATTGATTCATCTCCTTTCGCTGCTTGAAGTATTATGCAGATTGTTATTGTTGTTATAATTACTGTTAGTCGTGCCACTTGCTCCTCTGTTCTTTCATATGCCAGGTTAGATATAATAGATATTAGTTGTTCCTTTTTTATGCCATTTCCTTCATGGTAATGAGACACACATCCCATGTGTGATTAGAGAAAAGATACTGGAAAACATTGCCAAATGTCCTTTTCTGTAGAGAGAGAAAGAACAAATCTAATCATAAAACTATTCTATTACATTGTATCTTTAATCAGATGTTTTGGACTTACTTTTTGTCTTTAAATGAAGCTCATCTTGTATCTTAAGAAAATCAAAAGGACTGTACACCAAAGGACTGTACACCAAAGGACTGTACACCAAAGGACTGTACACCAAAGGACTGTACACCAAAGGACTGTACACCAAAGGACTGTACACCAAAGGACTGTACACCAAAGGACTGTACACCAAAGGACACTGCCACAAACATGGAGCAGACTAAGTCAGATAAAGCTGTGACCAAAGTTGTTCAGTTATGTGCTGTTTATTTCCTGTCTTGTAAACACATCTTTTGGGGGGGCTTTTGGGATCAGTGGGTTTGGTATTTCCCACCAAATGAAATCCCCTGTATACTAGTCTCTATGAAGTTCAGATGGGCTGGAGATGAAATGGATTTCTACTGAATGACTATAGTATCCCAGCTTATTTTGATTCAAGACATTCCCCTTTTTGTGGTAACTGGGGTGGTTTGGTGGGGTGTGATGTTTCATTCATGGGCTGTGTCTATGGAAGCCATGGGTGAGGGGTGAAGGCAGGGCGCAAGGCGAGGACGTTTTGTCTAGGAGCTCCCTGTTCCCGTCAAGCTGCTGCTTGTTCACACCCCGGTCCTGACCTCCCCCAAAGCCGCTCAGCAACGCACCACACCTCTTGTTAGCTGCAGCTGAAGCCTGGATCAAAACAGAGCATGTAGGGAGGAGGTAGGAGTCCTGACCTGACTGGGGGGGGGGCTGATTTGTTAGGTGTTACAGCACAGTGAGAGACAGTCCGCTTCCTCAGACCCTCATTCCAGCAGCTCCTGAAGACCCTCATTCCAGCAGCTCCTGAAGACCCTCCATAAAAAGCCTTGTAGGACATCTCTCTTTAAATAATGGATATGTTATCTAAATGGCTAATTCAAACCGTATGGTTCCATATGTCTTTTGTCGGTCCTCGGGGATTACCAGTTTGTGAGGTTTCCTCTGGTATGCCGACATTAGTCAGTGACTCACTGCGCCGACCAGGTCCGTTGCAAAACATGCCAGGTCTATGATGAAATATTTGTGTTGGAGGTTTTTTCATATTTTTTTAATGCAGAAATGCAGCTCATCAATGTACGTGTATGGAGGAATGAGAAACATCTGTCTCCTAAACACCTACCCAAAAACAAATGGTCGCTTTAAGCTGCCACGTGGCTTTATGGGTGATCATTTACTAAATAAGGGGAGCTGGGTGCTAATATCTAGCATTTCTTCCTAGAATAACTATACCGTAGAACCTGAGTTAACAGCAACAGAATTTATGAAGGTGAGTGAGGAGAGAGAGGACCACCCAGGTATAGATGACCCACCTGGATGGAGGACCTCAGAGGGCTGATACTCTTGCTACACCCTACACGGCAATCTCTCTCTCCTTGTACTCCTTGTACTCCTTGAACTCATCGGCCTCCTTGTCCTCCTTGGCCTCCTTGGTATCCTTGTCCGCATTGGCGTCATTGGCCTCCTTGGCCTCATTTGCCTCCTTGTCCTCAGTGGCCTACTTGTCTTCCTTGGCCTCCTTGTCCTCCTTGTCCTCACTGGCCTCCTTGTCCTCCTTGTCCTCATTTGCCTCCTTGTACTCAGTGGCCTCCTTGTCCTCATTGGCCTCCTTGGCCTCCTTGGCTTCCTTGGCCTCCTTGGCCTCTTCGCCTCATTGAGATGAACCAGACACCTCATTCCTTATTGGGCTATTGAAGCTGTGTTGGGCTGGCGTCTGGACTGGCGTCTGGGCTGGCGTCTGGGCTGACGTCTGGGCTGGCGTCTGCGCTGGTGTCTGGGCTATCCTGCGCTGTAGGTAGAGAGATCCAGCCAGCAGGATGTGCCCGAGAAAGGAGCCTACAAATGGAACTCTAGGGAGAGAGATCTAGCCAGCAGGATGTGCCCGAGCAAGGAGCCTACAAATGGAACTCTAGGGAGAGAGATCTAGCCAGCAGGATGTGCCCGAGCAAGGAGCCTACAAATGGAACTCTAGGGAGAGAGATCTAGCCAGCAGGATGTGCCCGAGCAAGGAGCCTACAAATGGAACTCTAGGGAGAGAGATCTAGCCAGCAGGATGTGCCCGAGCAAGGAGCCTACAAATGGAACTCTAGGGAGAGAGATCTAGCCAGCAGGATGTGCCCGAGCAAGGAGCCTACAAATGGAACTCTAGGGAGAGAGATCCAGCCAGCAGGATGTGCCCGAGAAAGGAGCCTACAAATGGAACTCTAGGGAGAGAGATCTAGCCAGCAGGATGTGCCCGAGAAAGGAGCCTACAAATGGAACTCTAGGGAGAGAGATCCAGCCAGCAGGATGTGCCCGAGAATGGAGCCTACAAATGGAACTCTAGGGAGAGAGATCCAGCCAGCAGGATGTGCCCGAGAAAGGAGCCTACAAATGGAACTGCTTTTGATTGCTCTCGTCTCAGAGCGTCGTTGACCCCTGAGCTCAGAGGTGAAAGGTTCCCGTTGCTCTTCCAGTGGCTGGCCCTCCTCCTCCTCCCTCTCTCTTCCTCAGGGCTGGCAGAGACAGGCCTCAGCACGTAGGGTTATAATATCCCACAGCTGGCTCCAGTTTGGCCTTTGATCTGAGGACAGGGTGTTGGGGCCCTGTCAGGAACCCTTAGCTGCTCCTCCAGGAGTTCCCTCCCAGACAGCCCCAGGAGGAGTCTGCCTCGGCCTCGACCCCCTCCTCCCAGACAGCCCCAGGAGGAGTCTGCCTCGGCCTCGACCCCCTCCTCCCAGACAGCCCCAGGAGGAGTCTGCCTCGGCCTCGACCCCCTCCTCCCAGACAGCCCCAGGAAGGAGTCTGCCTCGGCCTCGACCCCCTCCTCCCAGACAGCCCCAGGAGGAGTCTGCCTCGGCCTCGACCCCCTCCTCTCAGACAGCCCCAGGAGGAGTCTGCCTCGGCCTCGACCCCCTCCTCCCAGACAGCCCCAGGAGGAGTCTGCCTCAGCCTCGACCACCTCACGGAAACCTCCAAAACCAGGAGGGCAGCGAGGATAGCGCACTTCGTGCTCGGGTTTACGAGTGCCCATTTAAACATTGCCCAATCTCCGTTTATGATGCGGCCTTATCAAAGACTGTTTTTATAAAAATATGGAAAAAATATGAGTCATGTTTACAACAATATCAGGGATAGGATCCACATGGTGATGTTTACTGAGCTGAGCCTGTAAATCCTGGCATCAAAAGGAAGGCGTATTATTTGACTTTCGGATTTTGGAATTGACCTCGAGTAATAAAGCCGTCTGCCAGGCTGCGGGGATATTGATGAAGACGCCTGTTTTGATTATCCACTGCAGTGCCGAGCAACTGAGGTCAATACACGTTATGTCAAGCCTCCTCCACAGAATGACAGACAACACTAATTTCAGAACTAAAGAAGTTAAGCTCTCCACTTAAGCAGAAACATAGCTGTACATGAATATGTCTCAGTCTTCATTATGTCTTCATGGCAAAGTCAGCATGGAGACACTGTTGAAGGGCTGATCAGCCAGGCCGGGATTAACCACAAGAAAACATCATTGATGCCATTTTGAAAAGTGCTTAAAAAAATATTCCCATGAATATGCAATTAAGACAAGCAATTAAGACACCGCTCCGCTCTCCCAGCGTGCTGTAATCGTACAAGTTATCAAGCCTTCATGAATGTGTCAATTGCTACACTTGGCTCGCAATGCGTGATTTAAACTATTAAACCTGGGATTATTTTTTGAACAGAGATAACCTGATAGCTTTGGGTTTAATAGAGAAAAGTGCAGTCTGTTGCCCAGCTGAATGAAAATGTACAGCCACGTCACCCACATAGTGGGTAACATGTGCTGCCAAAAACAACACGACTCGAAATTGTGTGGTGCCCTCGGGATCATGGGAAGGGTTTGAAGGAGTGGGGTGGAGGGTAACCTGAGGCTTTCGCATAAATGATTAGTGTGTCATAATCTCTCTGTCTCTCTGTTCTGCAGCAGCCCCTCCTCATATTATACACCTCTCCTTTGTATTAACCTCTCTGTTTCCCCCGTGTCTGTAACCTCTCTCTTTAGATCTTCAAACTCCTGTCACATACCGGTAGCCCCACTAATGTCAGCTCTAATGTAGACTTGTTCTGGGGGTCTGAACCCCCAATCCCCTTCTCCCCTCTCCCCTTCTCCCCTCTCCCCTTCTCCCCTCTCCACTAACCTGTTGGTCTGGCTACTGGTCATGCTCATTTACCTGATCCATTGCCTAGAGTGATTAATCAGAGAGCTCTGATCCCTGCCTCACGCTGTCTCTTCTGATAACTCTAACCAGGCAATCTGCTTGTCCTGCCTCCTCCACTACCCCCAGCCCAACCCAGCCCTCCCTCTCACAGCCAGCCCCAGTCCACCTCAGACTTGCTCTTGCTCATCTTCTAGGTGTTGTGGGGTGCTGTGTGGGGCGGTAGTGTGGATAGGAGGTGAGAGGTGGTGTGAGGTTGTGTGATGTGTAGTGAGGAATGTAAGGTGGTGTGAGGTGTAGTGTGAGATGTAGTGTGAGGCGGTGTGAGGTAGGTGTGAGGCGGTGTGAGGTAGGTGTGAGATGTAGTGTGAGGTGTAGTGTGAGGCGGTGTGAGATGTAGTGTGAGGTGTAGTGTGAGGTGTAGTGTGAGGCGGTGTGAGGTAAGTGTGAGGTGGTGTGAGGTAGGTGTGCGGTGGTGTGAGATGTAGTGTGAGGTAGGTGTGAGGCGGTGTGAGGTAAGTGTGAGGCGGTGTGAGGTAAGTGTGAGGTGGTGTGCGATGTAGTGTGAGGCGGTGTGAGGTAAGTGTGAGGTAGTGTGAGATGTAGTGTGAGGTGTAGTGTGAGGTGTAGTGTGAGGCGGTGTGAGGTAAGTGTGAGGTGGTGTGAGGTAGGTGTGCGGTGGTGTGAGATGTAGTGTGAGGTAGGTGTGAGGCGGTGTGAGGTAAGTGTGAGGCGGTGTGAGGTAAGTGTGAGGTGGTGTGAGATGTAGTGTGAGGCGGTGTGAGATGTAGTGTGAGGCGGTGTGAGGTAGGTGTGAGGCGGTGTGAGGTGGTGTGAGATGTAGTGTGAGGTGGTGTGAGATGTAGTGTGAGGTAAGTGTGAGGCGGTGTGAGGTAGGTGTAAGGTGGTGTGAGATGTAGTGAGAGGCGGTGTGAGGTGGGTGTGAGGCGGTGTGAGGTAAGTGTGAGGCGGTGTGAGGTAGTGTGAGGTGGTGTGAGATGTAGTGTGAGGCGGTGTGAGGTAAGTGTGAGGCGGTGTGAGGTAAGTGTGAGGTGGTGTGAGATGTAGTGTGAGGCGGTGTGAGGTAGGTGTGAGGCGGTGTGAGGTAAGTGTGAGGTGGTGTGCGATGTAGTGTGAGGCGGTGTGAGGTAAGTGTGAGGCGGTGTGAGGTAAGTGTGAGGCGGTGTGAGGTAGGTGTGAGGTGGTGTGAGATGTAGTGTGAGGCAGTGTGAGGTAGGTGTGAGGCGGTGTGAGGTAGGTGTGAGGCGGTGTGAGGTAAGTGTGAGGTGGTGTGAGATGTAGTGTGAGGCGGTGTGGAGCGGTGGTGTGGGTGGGGGGTAGTGTGAGCACGAACCATGAAAAACAGCTCCAGACCATTATTCCTCCTCCACCAAAATGTACAGTCGGCACTATGCATTGGGGCAGGTAGCGTTCTCCTGGCATCCGCCAAACCCAGATTCATCCATTGGACTGCCAGATGGTAAAGCGTGATTCATCACACCAGAGAATGCGTTTCCACTGCTACAGAGTGCAATGGCAGCGAGCTTTATACCACTCCAGCTGACGCTTGGCATTGCGCATGGTGATGTTAGGCTTTTATGCGGCTGCTTGGCCGGGCTGGGGCTGGGCTGACGTGCTGCCTGCCTCCCAGTCCTCCAGGACTCTTCCGTTCCTTATCCCGTAACACGCATCAGAAGAGATCTGGTCCTGATAATGAACACTGATCATTTCAAAACGACTGGAACTAATGCAACCCATACAGGGCCATCTGTAATCCACTGCTCAAGAGAGAGGTAGTGCAGAGCGAGCAATGATGTATTCTCCTCGTTGTTGCTGTATTTTAGATCACAGGAGAAGGGGAAGGGGGAATAAAGTAATAATCCAAAATATTTTGAGGCTGGGTATTGAGAAAGCGAAGCACTCATGCATTTTGATTGAGAAGGCAGTTCTCCTTTCATGTACTATACAGAACAACTGTGGATAGGTTTCAGCATGAGTCAAACACTTTTGAACCCCTCTCCATCTAGCATCCGTCCATTCCCCTTTCTTTCTTTCATTCTTTCTTTCCTTTTTTCTTTATTTTATTCACCTATGCTTTTCATGAACATTGTCATGATTAAGCAATGGTATCTGACACATGTAATTAATGAAGGTAACAGAATCTGTCAATAGCAAGCACATGCTGCGAAGCCGAAGAGAGTTCTTTGAGACGGTGATGCACTACTTCATCATTGCCTTTGTGTGGAAAGTAGTCTGTTCAGAATGAGCTACAGCTCTTTCTCTTCCTGTCCTTGCTTACTTTACTAGGTCACATTCCCTTGATCTCACATGAAGCTATCTCCGCCATGCTGAGTTACACATTACACATTCTCTTTATTAGGATCTATTTTCTAGCTTTCAGGAAAAAAATATGTTCCACAAATATCTTACTATAACAGCAACAACTAGGAATAGGATTGAACAAATCAAATTAATAATTAAGACCATGAATTAACAAACAAATGGGTGAAAAAGACAAATCATATGTTGTTTGTCAACATAGTGAATCCCCATTGGAGGAAGTTTTGTGAATCCAAGCTTCAAAGCCTTTTGCTTTCACAGGGTCTTTATTGCTATGCATTTCTCCCCTAATG
Source organism: Salvelinus alpinus (assembly GCF_045679555.1). Classification (NCBI taxonomy): domain Eukaryota; kingdom Metazoa; phylum Chordata; class Actinopteri; order Salmoniformes; family Salmonidae; genus Salvelinus; species Salvelinus alpinus. The sequence goes on from NC_092092.1 coordinate 64,864,715, forward strand.
CCTCAATGTATTCCTCTTTGAGCTCTGTTTGATCGTTTTGACGCCAGCTTTCTTCGGCGTTCATCAGTTCCACACAGTTGTGGAGGAGTCTGTATCACGCCACTGCCGTCCTGCATTCCCAAACCACCACAAAGGTTACTGATTGGCCTGTCCTGTCAAACAGAGGAATCTAAAGAAAGATAGGAGAGGTTGGAGAGAGAGAGAGAGAGAGAGAGAGAGAGAGAGAGAGAGAGTGCAGCAATAGTTGCTGGCTCTCCTCTTCCATTGGCGTATCAAGCAAATCCACAATGACTTATCCATCATCATTCCCATCTTGTTTGCAGGTTAGCGTTTTTTGTTATGAATCTTGTTCTGGAGGCAGCTCTGCTGATTTTAAACCCTAACCTTAACCCTAACCTTTACCACACTGCTGACCCTAATGCCTAATCTTAATCTATGACCAAAAAGCACCTTTTAGTTTTTATGAATTTTTACAATATAGCCAATTTAGACTTTTGCAGCTAGCCTATATAAAGGGAAATCGCTCAGTTCTGCCTCCAGGACAAGACTCATGACAATAAATGTCAACCTGCATCTTGTTTCATCCTGACCCTGAGTAGTTAGTAATACCATGGAGGGAGGGGGGTGAGTTTCCCTCACTAAAATATGAACACGTCACCACTCCCAACCATTCCTATTGACGGTGATTAGAAGCAGGTGTTGGCTAGCAGCTTGAGAAAATGAAGGAACCATGGTCCTCAGTGGACCTCCAGACCCTTCCCCTTGCACATGATGGAGACTCTCTCACAACATGAATTCACTTTGCCAGATAACATAGATCAAAAACACGTCCCTCTCCGAGTTCCTACAAGGTGTGTTTTGTTTCTTAGTTTTATTTCCATCTGCATTCTTCATTGACACCGTTGAACTCTCTCCGACCGCTGACACCAGTAATTGACCTGAAATATGTGCAGCATAGAGATCTCGCCTTCATTTGGCTGACACGCCCTGTCAGCCAGTATGTTGCGACAGCGAAGCAGCAACTGACGTGTGTAAAGCAGGCCCTGTAGTTTCTCCACAAGGTAATTGCCAGTGGCCTTGGTTACAGACTCCTATTACGCTCTACCTCGATGAATAAATGGCCTTCCTCCCGCTCCCTGACAACCCACTCACATCCCCTTCCCTCTCCCCTCCTCCCTCCCACCTTCCCTACTCCAAGCGTCTAAAGTGTTTTCATTAATTGCTAGACAGCGCTCGTGCAAACAAAGAGCGTCTCTGTGTAAACATCTTTCAATCAATAACGGCTGTGTTCAATCAAACCTCCACAATTAAAAGGCCCTTCACCTTGGAGACAGTCTCCCTCTAGAGCTGAAACACTAGATAACTGCTCATAGAGGCTGGGAGAAGAGAGGCAGGCGAGGCAAGGCCCTGATTTACTGTCCTGGAGAAATTGACTGTGTCCCACTGCATTTACGGCCGGCTATGGGCTCTGCATGCGTGGGACGGGGGGCCGTGTTAGTTAGCCTGTTTCAGAAGGGAGTATTCATTTCCCTGGTGCAGAAGTGTGAACATTGGCTCCCTTTCATGGAAATCACCCCCCCCCCCCCCCCCCCCCCATCCCCATTCCAACCCCTCCCTCCTCACCACATTGCCCCGGTCCTGTCTTGTTACGCTGGAGTCATTCAAGATGAAACCTGATGGTATGTCCATGATTAAAGCTACTTGATCGTGTCGTTTGTTTGCCTGGCTCTCTCTTTGCTTTCACAGCACCCCACCCCTTTCACTTCCACCCACCCTCTCCATCTCCCCTTCCCAGGGGGAGTGCTCATCAAAACCAGCCCCCAGAGACATTCATGATCCATCCACTGGCCAGATTCCCCCACACATTTCCTCATCTGTCAGAGAGAGGAGGATTATGCCTTCTCCCAATGCCTCAACTGTCACTGCTGCCATCCACCAGGCAGGGGAAGAGATCCCCGAGAGGAAGCCTCAACGTTCCACTCTGTAAGACAACCAGACAGCCAGTTAGAGCTCTGTCTCTACTGATTATTCCCCAGGTGGCCACCTCTCTCTCTGCAGTGCTGGTGGTACAGGCAGATGCACAACTAAAGACCACTAATGACTACTACCTATGCACCAATACACAGTGTTTACTGCACTTAATGTAGCAGAACGCATGCTTAAACACAGATGAAATATGATATATATGATATTATACATGGTTCAGCTTGGAAATTAGGACGGTACGGTAATGTTGGAATTCTGACAAGGAAGTTAGATTAGGGTGACTTCTAATGAACATTGTAGAGAGTCAGACAGACATCAAGGAGGAAACAAGTTCCTTAATAATCAGTGATGGCCTTTTGTTTGATTGAATAGTACGTCTGGAATGGGTGGCTGTGTTTAGGCATGGGCTTGATTTATTTCTTGAAATGGATGTATTTACCTTTGGAGCTGGCCTAATGAGGAGAGGAAGAGCCCAGGGATGGGGTGCTGATGTCAGGAAAGGAAGGGGGTACAGTTAGAGCCCCCTATCCCATCACAAGCTATCGCAGCAGGCCACTGACCCGCTCACTCCACTACATCATTAGAGAAAGAACAGTCCAAAAAACTAAATGCTGGCCTCGTTTCAGATCGGATAGATCATTGTCAATAATCCCAGTACATCTGCGGGAATAACCAGGGCTGTTGGTTTATTCATTTTCATTGACTTCAAATCAGACGCATGTCCTTGTTCTTTCATTTTTATCTTTCCTCTATCCATAGACAAATAAAGCTAGTTGTACAGAAAAAGGCTGTGGAAATGTCAATTTGGGACAATTGGCTCTGCAAATGAGGCCATTCATTTGTTTGCTACTAAGTTAGCATAATTTACAGGTCATTCGTTTGCTGCTATGCCGTATCAGAATGTGACAAGAGGATTGCTTTGATGTAAAATGTTTTGATAAAACTTTGCCGCTTGGCGAGTCGGTAAGGGTAGGAAGAGAAGAGGAAAATGGGGGGTGGTCTGAACCACTCAGTCACCTCTAAATCAGGCTTATCAGACGATCACAGGCGGGTTTACTGTATCAGGCAGCTTCTTCAGATTATCAGGTTTATGCCTCTGGGATAGTGCTCAGCGGCACTAAAAGGAAAAATGTATTCATTAAATGAGCCTTGACTGGCGTGTCGCCTCTACTCCCCAGTTTCTCACAGAGCACTTCTACCTGATTGGCTGCTTTGTTTTTCTTTTCCTATTCTCTGCAAGCCCTGGGGTGTCTGGGTTAGGGTAGGGGAACAGAGCCAGGCTTCAGCCAGGTGCCCTCGGGAGCGGGGCGGAGAGCGGGGTGGACAGGACCAGACGGGGGCTTGGTGTCTGAGCACCATTGATGAGCATAATCACCCCCACCGCCACTGCCATCAAATATATGAAGATTATTCAGAAGGAAGAGAAGCTGATCTAGGGGCCTGTGGGCTGACCACTGTGCTGAGAGTCTGTAAGGCTTGTGGAGCGTCAGGGCAGTGGGCCAAGGTACATACTCCCCAATCTGCTAGCTCTGCTGTGGGTCGCCCTCCATCCGCTACACCCGCCAGCCAGCCAGCCCGGCCCACGTTGTCAAACACTTCCTGTTTGGTTTCGGCCTCTTCTCCGACACAACACAGTTCCTTTTGTGTCATTAAAGCAGAGCAGAGCAGGTTTCCAATAGGCAGTGGTGAAAGTAAGGCATTATGGTCCGGTGCATGAGCCTATTAGAATAATTAAAACAACATGTCAAGAAAACTGTAGGCTATTACACCATTATTAATCATTACCGCATGTCAGAGGCATGAAACATGTGCAAATGGACTTGAACGGATGGATTAGCCTACACTCCAAAATGCTGTGTGGTTCAGCAATGTCTCTTTCAATTCACAAGTGGTTGGAGGCTGGAGATATGTTACAAGTGGGTGAACGTGCGCAGTTAACCTAGTAAAGGAGTCCTTTGAAGTGAGTTTGACAATCAGATGAAAACATCATGACTGTTTGTGTTTATGCCACAATAAAAGGTCATACATTTTAAAGTTAAATGACAAATGTATGCCCACAGAGATCCTATTGAATTAGTAGGGATACTATATGTAATTCTATGTACCGGTAAGATTTTAAATCGACATTCACCCCTGCCTATAGGTTAAGCCTGATGTGTCTGTACTATTATCCAGTGGTTTCAGTCAGTGTCTGATGTGTCTGTACTAGTATCCTGTGGATTCAGTCAGTACCTGATGTGTCTGTACTAGTATCCAGTGGATTCAGTCAGTGCCTGATGTGTCTGTACTAGTATCCAGTGGTTTCAGTCAGTGTCTGATGTGTCTGTACTAGTATCCAGTGGATTCAGTCAGTGTCTGATGTGTCTGTACTAGTATCTAGTGGAATCAGTCAGTGTCTGATGTGTCTGTACTAGTATCCAGTGGATTCAGTCAGTGCCTGATGTGTCTGTACTAGTATCCAGTGGTTTCAGTCAGTGTCTGATGTGTCTGTACTATTATCCAGTGGTTTCAGTCAGTGCCTGATGTGTCTGTACTAGTATCCAGTGGATTCAGTCAGTGTCTGATGTGTCTGTACTAGTATCTAGTGGAATCAGTCAGTGTCTGATGTGTCTGTACTAGTATCCAGTGGATTCAGTCAGTGCCTGATGTGTCTGTACTAGTATCCAGTGGTTTCAGTCAGTGTCTGATGTGTCTGTACTAGTATCCAGTGGATTCAGTCAGTGTCTGATGTGTCTGTACTATTATCCAGTGGTTTCAGTCAGTGCCTGATGTGTCTGTACTAGTATCCAGTGGATTCAGTCAGTGCCTGATGTGTCTGTACTAGTATCCAGTGGTTTCAGTCAGTGTCTGATGTGTCTGTACTAGTATCCAGTGGATTCAGTCAGTGTCTGATGTGTCTGTACTATTATCCAGTGGTTTCAGTCAGTGCCTGATGTGTCTGTACTAGTATCCAGTGGATTCAGTCAGTGTCTGATGTGTCTGTACTAGTATCCAGTGGATTCAGTCAGTGCCTGATGTGTCTGTACTAGTATCTAGTGGAATCAGTCAGTGTCTGATGTGTCTGTACTAGTATCCAGTGGTTTCAGTCAGTGCCTGATGTGTCTGTACTAGTATCCAGTGGATTCAGTCAGTGCCTGATGTGTCTGTACTAGTATCCAGTGGATTCAGTCAGTGCCTGATGTGTCTGTACTAGTATCCAGTGGTTTCAGTCAGTGCCTGATGTGTCTGTACTAGTATCTAGTGGATTCAGTCAGTGTCTGATGTGTCTGTACTAGTATCCAGTTGATTCAGTCAGTGTCTGATGTGTCTGTACTAGTATCCAGTGGATTCAGTCAGTGCCTGATGTGTCTGTACTAGTATCCAGTGGATTCAGTCAGTGCCTGAAGTGTCTGTATTAGTATCCAGTGGATTCAGTCAGTGTCTGATGTGTCTGTACTAGTATCCAGTGGATTCAGTCAGTGTCTGAAGTGTCTGTACTAGTATCCAGTGGATTCAGTCAGTGTCTGAAGTGTCTGTACTAGTATCCAGTGGTTTCAGTCAGTGTCTGAAGTGTCTGTACTAGTATCCAGTGGTTTCAGTCAGGTTCTGAAGTGTCTGTACTAGTATCCAGTGGATTCAGTCAGTGTCTGATGTGTCTGTACTAGTATCCAGTGGATTCAGTCAGTGTCTGAAGTGTCTGTACTAGTATCCAGTGGTTTCAGTCAGTGCCTGATGTGTCTGTACTAGTATCCAGTGCATTCAGTCAGTGCCTGATGTGTCTGTACTAGTATCTAGTGGATTCAGTCAGTGTCTGAAGTGTCTGTACTAGTATCCAGTGGATTCAGTCAGTGTCTGATGTGGCTGTACTAGTATCCAGTGGATTCAGTCAGTGTATGATGTGTCTGTACTAGTATCTAGTGGATTCAGTCAGTGTATGATGTGTCTGTACTAGTATCCAGTGGATTCAGTCAGTGTCTGAAGTGTCTGTACTAGTATCCAGTGGATTCTGTCAGTGCCTGATGTGTCTGTACTATTATCCAGTAGTTTCAGTCAGTGTCTGAAGTGTCTGTACTAGTATCCGGTGGTTTCAGTCAGTGTATGATGTGCCTGTACTAGTATCCAGTGGTATCAGTCAGTGTCTGATGTGTCTGTACTAGTATCCAGTGGATTCAGTCAGTGTCTGATGTGGCTGTACTATTATCCAGTAGTTTCAGTCAGTGTCTGAAGTGTCTGTACTAGTATCCAGTGGTTTCAGTCAGTGTCTGATGTGTCTGTACTAGTATCCAGTGGATTCAGTCAGTGTCTGATGTGTCTGTACTAGTATCCAGTGGATTCAGTCAGTGTCGGATGTGCCTGTACTAGTATCCAGTGGATTCAGTCAGTGTCTGATGTGTCTGTACTAGTATCCAGTGGTTTCAGTCAGTGTCTGATGTGTCTGTGCTAGTATCCAGTGGATTCAGTCAGTGCCTGATGTGTCTGTACTAGTATCCAGTGGATTCAGTCAGTGTCTGATGTGCCTGTACTAGTATCCAGTGGATTCAGTCAGTGCCTGATGTGTCTGTACTAGTATCTAGTGGATTCAGTCAGTGCCTGATGTGTCTGTACTAGTATCCAGTGGATTCAGTCAGTGTCTGATGTGTCTGTACTAGTATCCAGTGGTTTCAGTCAGTGTCTGATGTGTCTGTACTAGTATCCAGTGGTTTCAGTCAGTGTCTGATGTGTCTGTACTAGTATCCAGTGGATTCAGTCAGTGTCTGATGTGTCTGTACTAGTATCCAGTGGATTCAGTCAGTGTCTGATGTGTCTGTACTAGTATCTAGTGGATTCAGTCAGTGTATGATGTGTCTGTACTAGTATCCAGTGGATTCAGTCAGTGTCTGATGTGTCTGTACTAGTATCCAGTGGATTCAGTCAGTGTCTGATGTGTCTGTACTAGTATCCAGTGGATTCAGTCAGTGTCTGATGTGTCTGTACTAGTATCTAGTGGATTCAGTCAGTGTATGATGTGTCTGTACTAGTATCCAGTGGATTCAGTCAGTGTATGATGTGTCTGTACTGGTATCCAGTGATTTCAGTCAGTGTCTGATGTGTCTGTACTAGTACCCAGTGGTTTCAGTCAGTGTCTGATGTGTCTGTACTAGTATCCAGTGGTTTCAGTCAGTGTCTGATGTGTCTGTACTAGTATCCAGTGGTTTCAGTCAGTGTCTGATGTGTCTGTACTAGTATCCAGTGGATTCAGTCAGTGCCTGATGTGCTTGTACTAGTATCCAGTGGTTTCAGTCAGTGTCTGATGTGTCTGTACTAGTATCCAGTGCTTTCAGTCAGTGCCTGATGTGTCTGTACTAGTATCCAGTGGATTCTGTCAGTGTCTGATGTGTCTGTACTAGTATCCAGTGGTTTCAGTCAGTGTCTGATGTGTCTGTACTAGTATCCAGTGGATTCAGTCAGTGTCTGATGTGCTTGTACTAGTATCCAGTGGTTTCAGTCAGTGTCTGATGTGTCTGTACTAGTATCCAGTGCTTTCAGTCAGTGCCTGATGTGTCTGTACTAGTATCCAGTGGATTCTGTCAGTGCCTGATGTGTCTGTACTAGTATCTAGTGGATTCTGTCAGTGCCTGATGTGTCTGTACTAGTATCCAGTAGTTTCAGTCAGTGTATGATGTGTCTGTACTAGTATCCAGTGATTTCAGTCAGTGTCTGATGTGTCTGTACTAGTATCCAGTGGTTTCAGTCAGTGTCTGATGTGTCTGTACTAGTATCCAGTGGATTCAGTCAGTGTCTGATGTGCTTGTACTAGTATCCAGTGGTTTCAGTCAGTGTCTGATGTGTCTGTGCTAGTATCCAGTGCTTTCAGTCAGTGCCTGATGTGTCTGTACTAGTATCCAGTGGATTCTGTCAGTGCCTGATGTGTCTGTACTAGTATCTAGTGGATTCTGTCAGTGCCTGATGTGTCTGTACTAGTATCCAGTGGTTTCAGTCAGTGTCTGATGTGTCTGTACTAGTATCTAGTGGATTCAGTCAGTGCCTGATGTGTCTGTACTAGTATCCAGTAGTTTCAGTGAGTGCCTGATGTGTCTGTACTAGTATCCAGTGCATTCAGTCAGTGCCTGATGTGTCTGTACTAGTATCCAGTGGATTCTGTCAGTGCCTGATGTGTCTGTACTAGTATCTAGTGGATTCTGTCAGTGCCTGATGTGTCTGTACTAGTATCCAGTAGTTTCAGTCAGTGTCTGAAGTGTCTGTACTAGTATCCTGTGGTTTCAGTCAGTGCCTGATGTGTCTGTACTAGTATCCAGTGGTTTCAGTCAGTGCCTGATGTGTCTGTGCTAGTATCCAGTGGATTCAGTCAGTGCCTGATGTGTCTGTACTAGTATCTAGTGGAATCAGTCAGTGTCTGATGTGTCTGTACTAGTATCCAGTGGTTTCAGTCAGTGCCTGATGTGTCTGTACTAGTATCCAGTGGATTCAGTCAGTGCCTGATGTGTCTGTACTAGTATCCAGTGGATTCAGTCAGTGCCTGATGTGTCTGTACTAGTATCCAGTGGTTTCAGTCAGTGCCTGATGTGTCTGTACTAGTATCTAGTGGATTCAGTCAGTGTCTGATGTGTCTGTACTAGTATCCAGTTGATTCAGTCAGTGTCTGATGTGTCTGTACTAGTATCCAGTGGATTCAGTCAGTGCCTGATGTGTCTGTACTAGTATCCAGTGGATTCAGTCAGTGCCTGAAGTGTCTGTATTAGTATCCAGTGGATTCAGTCAGTGTCTGATGTGTCTGTACTAGTATCCAGTGGATTCAGTCAGTGTCTGAAGTGTCTGTACTAGTATCCAGTGGATTCAGTCAGTGTCTGAAGTGTCTGTACTAGTATCCAGTGGTTTCAGTCAGTGTCTGAAGTGTCTGTACTAGTATCCAGTGGTTTCAGTCAGGTTCTGAAGTGTCTGTACTAGTATCCAGTGGATTCAGTCAGTGTCTGATGTGTCTGTACTAGTATCCAGTGGATTCAGTCAGTGTCTGAAGTGTCTGTACTAGTATCCAGTGGTTTCAGTCAGTGCCTGATGTGTCTGTACTAGTATCCAGTGCATTCAGTCAGTGCCTGATGTGTCTGTACTAGTATCTAGTGGATTCAGTCAGTGTCTGAAGTGTCTGTACTAGTATCCAGTGGATTCAGTCAGTGTCTGATGTGGCTGTACTAGTATCCAGTGGATTCAGTCAGTGTATGATGTGTCTGTACTAGTATCTAGTGGATTCAGTCAGTGTATGATGTGTCTGTACTAGTATCCAGTGGATTCAGTCAGTGTCTGAAGTGTCTGTACTAGTATCCAGTGGATTCTGTCAGTGCCTGATGTGTCTGTACTATTATCCAGTAGTTTCAGTCAGTGTCTGAAGTGTCTGTACTAGTATCCGGTGGTTTCAGTCAGTGTATGATGTGCCTGTACTAGTATCCAGTGGTATCAGTCAGTGTCTGATGTGTCTGTACTAGTATCCAGTGGATTCAGTCAGTGTCTGATGTGGCTGTACTATTATCCAGTAGTTTCAGTCAGTGTCTGAAGTGTCTGTACTAGTATCCAGTGGTTTCAGTCAGTGTCTGATGTGTCTGTACTAGTATCCAGTGGATTCAGTCAGTGTCTGATGTGTCTGTACTAGTATCCAGTGGATTCAGTCAGTGTCGGATGTGCCTGTACTAGTATCCAGTGGATTCAGTCAGTGTCTGATGTGTCTGTACTAGTATCCAGTGGTTTCAGTCAGTGTCTGATGTGTCTGTGCTAGTATCCAGTGGATTCAGTCAGTGCCTGATGTGTCTGTACTAGTATCCAGTGGATTCAGTCAGTGTCTGATGTGCCTGTACTAGTATCCAGTGGATTCAGTCAGTGCCTGATGTGTCTGTACTAGTATCTAGTGGATTCAGTCAGTGCCTGATGTGTCTGTACTAGTATCCAGTGGATTCAGTCAGTGTCTGATGTGTCTGTACTAGTATCCAGTGGTTTCAGTCAGTGTCTGATGTGTCTGTACTAGTATCCAGTGGTTTCAGTCAGTGTCTGATGTGTCTGTACTAGTATCCAGTGGATTCAGTCAGTGTCTGATGTGTCTGTACTAGTATCCAGTGGATTCAGTCAGTGTCTGATGTGTCTGTACTAGTATCTAGTGGATTCAGTCAGTGTATGATGTGTCTGTACTAGTATCCAGTGGATTCAGTCAGTGTCTGATGTGTCTGTACTAGTATCCAGTGGATTCAGTCAGTGTCTGATGTGTCTGTACTAGTATCCAGTGGATTCAGTCAGTGTCTGATGTGTCTGTACTAGTATCTAGTGGATTCAGTCAGTGTATGATGTGTCTGTACTAGTATCCAGTGGATTCAGTCAGTGTATGATGTGTCTGTACTGGTATCCAGTGATTTCAGTCAGTGTCTGATGTGTCTGTACTAGTACCCAGTGGTTTCAGTCAGTGTCTGATGTGTCTGTACTAGTATCCAGTGGTTTCAGTCAGTGTCTGATGTGTCTGTACTAGTATCCAGTGGTTTCAGTCAGTGTCTGATGTGTCTGTACTAGTATCCAGTGGATTCAGTCAGTGCCTGATGTGCTTGTACTAGTATCCAGTGGTTTCAGTCAGTGTCTGATGTGTCTGCACTAGTATCCAGTGCTTTCAGTCAGTGCCTGATGTGTCTGTACTAGTATCCAGTGGATTCTGTCAGTGTCTGATGTGTCTGTACTAGTATCCAGTGGTTTCAGTCAGTGTCTGATGTGTCTGTACTAGTATCCAGTGGATTCAGTCAGTGTCTGATGTGCTTGTACTAGTATCCAGTGGTTTCAGTCAGTGTCTGATGTGTCTGTACTAGTATCCAGTGCTTTCAGTCAGTGCCTGATGTGTCTGTACTAGTATCCAGTGGATTCTGTCAGTGCCTGATGTGTCTGTACTAGTATCTAGTGGATTCTGTCAGTGCCTGATGTGTCTGTACTAGTATCCAGTAGTTTCAGTCAGTGTATGATGTGTCTGTACTAGTATCCAGTGATTTCAGTCAGTGTCTGATGTGTCTGTACTAGTATCCAGTGGTTTCAGTCAGTGTCTGATGTGTCTGTACTAGTATCCAGTGGATTCAGTCAGTGTCTGATGTGCTTGTACTAGTATCCAGTGGTTTCAGTCAGTGTCTGATGTGTCTGTGCTAGTATCCAGTGCTTTCAGTCAGTGCCTGATGTGTCTGTACTAGTATCCAGTGGATTCTGTCAGTGCCTGATGTGTCTGTACTAGTATCTAGTGGATTCTGTCAGTGCCTGATGTGTCTGTACTAGTATCCAGTGGTTTCAGTCAGTGTCTGATGTGTCTGTACTAGTATCTAGTGGATTCAGTCAGTGCCTGATGTGTCTGTACTAGTATCCAGTAGTTTCAGTGAGTGCCTGATGTGTCTGTACTAGTATCCAGTGCATTCAGTCAGTGCCTGATGTGTCTGTACTAGTATCCAGTGGATTCTGTCAGTGCCTGATGTGTCTGTACTAGTATCTAGTGGATTCTGTCAGTGCCTGATGTGTCTGTACTAGTATCCAGTAGTTTCAGTCAGTGTCTGAAGTGTCTGTACTAGTATCCTGTGGTTTCAGTCAGTGCCTGATGTGTCTGTACTAGTATCCAGTGGTTTCAGTCAGTGCCTGATGTGTCTGTGCTAGTATCTAGTGGATTCAGTCAGTGCCTGATGTGTCTGTACTAGTATCTAGTAGTTTCAGTCAGTGTATGATGTGTCTGTACTAGTATCCAGTGGATTCAGTCAGTGCCTGATGTGTCTGTACTAGTATCCAGTGGTTTCAGTCAGTGTCTGATGTGTCTGTACTAGTATCCAGTGGTTTCAGTCAGTGTCTGATGTGTCTGTACTAGTGAGGGCCACAGTGCTCCAGCATACTGCACACACATAACTGGCTTCATGCACAGCACAGCTCATCCATGTCTCCTTGTGGTGGTGGGGTGTGGTGCTGTTGACTATTAAAGGAGCCCCTCTCTCTCTCTTTCTCGCTCTCTCTCTTTCTCTCTCTTCTCTCACTCTCTCACTCTCTCTTTATGTTTATCTCTCTCACTCTCTCACTCTTTCTGTCTCTCTATCTCTCTGTCTCACTCATTCTCTCACTCTCTCTGTCTCTCTGTCTCCCTGTCTCTCTCTCTCACTCTCTGTCTCACTCTCTCACTCCCCACATGATAATAGATATTGTACATTAATAAAGAGGCCTAATCATGCAGGCTGACTGTTGTGCTCCTGTTAAATGCACTGCTGGACACAGTTCCTGGGATAATGACACAGTTCCTGGGATAATGACACAGTTCCTGGGATAATGACACAGTTCCTGGGATAATGACACAGTTCATGGGATAATGACACAGTTATTGGGATAATGACACAGTTCCTGGGATAATGACACAGTTCCTGGGATAATGACACAGTTCCTGGGATAATGAGTCTCCATGAGAAGCTGCCTGGACGGATCCTCTACTTATCACACTGATGCACAGTTTTTTCCATAACAGAGACAACAGTCCGGCAGTGATACAAATTGTCTTACATTACACATCCTTAATGAAAACGTTTCTCTCTCTCCTCTCCCTTTCATTCATCCTCCAGTATCATGAGCTTGGGGTAAGCAGTTGAGCAGTGGAAGATTGTTATCCAGTGAATTTTATTTGTCTAAATGTCAACTGGATCTGGTTGACACCACATGGCGGTTTGAGGCACATTTGCAGTCATTCGTTTTATTCCTGCCTCTCTCGCTCTATCTCCGCATCTCCGTGCAACCACATGTGTTTAGCACTGTGCAAAGGACCAGAAGTTTATTGAGGGCCTCCAAAAAGTGGCTGCTGGTAAGCATTATGCCTCATAGCTCAGGTCAGAGACATTCTTGCCTTTTTGTCGCTAGCTGGGCTCTTGTTGTTTTTAGTTTTTATCGTTGTTGATTTGTTCAGCCTACTGTCATTTTGGGGTAGCATCAAGGTCCCCAGGATTTGACATCCTGTGCAGGCTGGCGCTGCCCACTTCAGAGGTGTCCCTTTGGTCACCCCTCTCATGCACCCCAGCCCCGGTTCTCCACGCCGGCTTCTCCTCGCTCTCCCTGGCCCCGTCAGTACCACATGCATGCCCCCTTGGCCCCAGTGTATTCAAATGAGCTGTCTGGATAAATATTTGGGAAGCACGGGTGCAGATACCATGGATTTCCTCCCAGAAGTATCTCTCTCTCCCCCCTCCCTTGACTCAAAGATGTGCTGCAGCTAGCTTGCTGACCTTCACCATGCATGGGCCTCATTCTCCATCCCTGCCCCGCCCAACCTGATTCTACCTCCTCCTACTTCTTATGTTTTCTTTCATTCTTTTCTTTAATTTCATCAATGTATTGTTTCTGCAGTATTTAACCATGGTGGTGCATTGCATCATAGAACCACCACCAGGGACTAGAAGTGATAACGGAAGGACGTAATGACTGTGTGTCTCGACTCTGAGCCTTGCTCATAGCATTTTCAGCTATTTCACAGTGTGACCCCCACAGTACCAGCTCACGGTCCCGTTGACATGGCCCATTGTTTTCTGTGGTGGTTGAGGAAAGACAGCACCCTAGCACAACCAGCCTTAATTAGATTCTGGCACGTTAATTACCTGTCGCATCTTAATGAACCTGCCAACCGGCTGCAGATTTCTCCGATATAATGTTTCACAGATGTTTCCAGGGCCCCGGCCCTCTCCACATTCTGACACCATAAAAGTCTCCTTCCAGTAGAAAAGGAAACATATGGAAAAGAGTATTAGCTATGTGAGGATTGTCATAAACTAGCTCACCTATTGACAATCTGCAGAGTTTTCCGAGAAGCAGCGAGGAACATTTAGATTATTCTGTCGTAAAAATACGTAATCATTAGAGCGTGATCTTATTCCACAGCGTGGTGCTTTGCCGGGCTGCACTGGCAAACCAACACAGCGGACTCTCTCTCTCTTTCTCTTTCTCTTTCTGTCTCTCTCTCTTTGTCTCTGTCTCTTTTTCTCTGCCAGCCAGCACCACATCAGAACCAGTTAGAGAAGGTGTTGTCGGAGGTATGACTCAGCCATGTTGATAATGTAATTAAAAGCAAAGCGGGACCAGAAAGTGACGTCTCTCTCTCATCTGACTCTGAAGGCCTGAGGCAGAAGCAGAACACCTTTTCCTGTGTTTTCCACTGTTTTGGTGCAATAATTTAAGGAGGACGGTTTGATGAGTTTGGCTCAAAGAGGGAGCCAGGCAGGCCTGCGTTCTGGCTAACTCCCCTCATCTACACGTGGGACTTCTTTTTAATATGCCGGAGTGCAAAATTACAAAGAATGAGCGTCAGGACAAGATTTATTTCACTTTTTAGCACTCACAGTTCAAAGTTGAAAAAAGTTATGAAAATAAATATGGTTATAAAACATGATTTTACAGTCCTCGCATGGCTTTCCCATCATCCTCCAGGTTTTCCAATTACTTGACTATCAGGTACTTCATCCCTGTAAAAGAGGGAGATGTCCCCCTTGACCACACCAGTTGAAGACCAGGACACTGGAATGAATGAGAAGAGTAGGGTTCAAAAGTAGGGTCCATGTGTAGGGTCAAATAGTAGGGTTCAAGAGTAGGGTTCAAGAGTGGGGTCCATGAGTATGCTGCATGAGTAGAGTCCAAGAGTAGGGTCAAATAGTAGGGTTCAAGAGTAGGTCAAATAGTAGGGTTCAAGAGTAGGGTCCATGAGTAGGCATGCAAGAGTAGGGTTCAAGAGTAGGGTCAAATAGTAGGGTCCAAGAGTAGGGTTCAAGAGTAGGGTCAAATAGTAGGGTTCAAGAGTAGGGTCAAATAGTAGGGTTCAAGAGTAGGGTTCAAGAGTAGGGTCCATGAGTAGTGTCAAAAAGTAGGGTTCAAGAGTAGGGTCCATGAGTAGGGTCAAATAGTAGGGTTCAAGAGTAGGGCCCATGAGCAGGGTCAAATAGTAGGGTTCAAGAGTAGGGTTCAAGAGTAGGGTCCATGAGTAGGGTTCAAGAGTAGGCTCAAATAGTAGGGTTCAAGAGTAGGGTCCATGAGTAAGGTCAAAAAGTAGGGTTCAAGAGTAGGGTCCATGAGTTGGGTCCATAAGTAGGGTTCAAGAGTAGGGTCCATGAGTAGGGTTCAAGAGTAGGGTTCAAGAGTAGGGTCCAAGAGTAGGGTTCAAGAGTATGGATCAAAGAGTAGGATCCTAGTGTAGGGTTCAAGAGTAGGGTACAAGAGTAGAGTAGGAAACTAATGAAGAGTAGGGTCGAAGACAAGTGATCCTCAGAAGTCCAAGTTGGGCCTCCACTTCCACCTAGCCAGGTCTTCATGGAAAACCTTAGCTCTTCATATTCTTCCCTCTTACCACGGAGAAATATACATTTGACACTTTGTGGTTGGATTGGTAGATGTGTCCTCCCTTGTCGTTTTCAAGGGATTGTTAAATAAATCTTAACTATTTAATTGTAATATCATCACCTCTTGAAGAGAAAGATCAGAACTACACATTTCAGATTATTCCACATTTAGCTCTATCATCAGAGTTATACAGCAAGTAACTGCATGCTTTTCATGACCAGCAAATCAATTGATCATGTCATTTCAGATACCTGAGGGTAGCCTCACTCTATCTCTCTACCATTAATTGGATATTTGAGTGATATAAAATAAAAGTGAACTATACCTGACACCTATAAGTGGTTTAGGTTCATTTCACATTCTTTGTGGGCTCTGCCTATCAAGCAGCAGAAGGGAGCATTTGCCAATGTACTGTTAGTTGATAATGTTTACTTTGTAAGCTACCGGTAGAAACGTTGTACAGTTGCCTAAATATAGTGGTAAGGGATGGATGGAAATGTACAGAATGGTTACCTGGAGGAAAATGGTGGAGGGTCATTCTTTTTACATTTCAGTCAGGAGGAGGGTTTAGTACTTTTTAAATCTAGTCCGGGGGACTGTCCTGTTTTAGAATTAGTGTATAAAACATTTACAACACCTGTTCTTTCCATGACATAGACTGACCAGGTGAATCCAGGTGAAAACTATGATCGCTTATTGATATATATGAAGGGTAGGAGACAGGTTAAAGAAGGATGTTTAAACCTTGAGAGAATTGAGACATGGTTTGTATACGTGTGCCATTCAAAGGGTGAATGGGCAAGACAGTGCCTTTGAACGGGTATGGTAGTAGGGTATGGTGAAGAACTGCAAAGCTGCTCAACAGTTACCCATATGTATCAAGAATGGTCCTCCATACTCCGTGTATATTGATGTGTGCCCGATGCCACCCCTCATCTCAGGTTCTCCGCTGGGCACGCAATATGAAGTGCATGCTCAGAGAACCATAGAGCAAAGTTATATTTCTAAGACAGCTGCTGGGATGGTGTGAATATAACTCTGCTGCATTACACACCGCAATGGATATTCCAACACTGAGCCTCGGCCTGCTCTGCTCTTGCTGATCCAAAAATGTTTTGTGTGCTGCTTAACTAATGGCTGTTCTATCTTGTGCGCGGACTAGCCTATAACCTATGTTCTGTTCAGTTTGAGAAGGAGAGAGAGAAGATGAGAAAGAGGACCGGAGGTCAACTTTGATACCTTACTATTACTATAATTTATTTTATTAAAAACAATATATTTCTTGTCCTTGATGTACAGTATTTTTACATGCCCTTGATGTACAGTTATTGACCTCACAATAAGCCAGATTCGAATAATTTACATTGTGGTGCTGAAACTTGAAGTGGCTGCAGCCGCGGCATAATCAATCGGAAATGGACATCAGAAATGGACATCGGAAATGGACATCAGAAATGGACATCGGAAATGGACATCGGAAATGGACATCGGAAATGGACATCGGAAATGGACATCGGAAATGGACATCGGAAATGGACATCGGAAATGGACATCAGAAATGGACATCGGAAATGGACATCAGAAATGGACATCAGAAATGGACATCAGAAATGGACATCAGAAATGGACATCAGAAATGGACATCAGAAATGAAAAGCTCATGATGCTGAAAGTCGTCATCATTCATTTCAACCGTCTTCATTTGAATTTGATTTGACTAACAACAAGAGGGCTTTGTGATAGAGACTATTTCTTCCTATTTAAGAAATAAGAGGTAGGCCTACCTGTTTGACAGAATAAATTATCCTATGGGCTGCTAGATCCATAGATGTGTCAGTCAATTCCTCCACCCACCATGCACTCTTTAAATAGCCTTCCTCCGTGTCAGTGAAGGACTGTTAAGTTAAAACAAGACTCAAATTAAGTGGGTATCAATCAAATGTCAATCAAATGTATTTATAAAGCCCTTTTTACATTAGCCAATGTCACAAAGTGCTGTACAGAAACCCAGCCTAAAACCCCAAACAGCAAGCAATGCAGATGTAGAGGCACGGTGGCTAGGAAAAACTCCCTAGAAAGGCAGGAACCTAGGAAGAAACCTAGAGAGGAACCAGGCTTTGAGGAGTGGCCAGTCTCTTCTGGCTGTGCCGGTGGAGATTATAACAGTACATGGCCAAGATGTTCAAATGTTCATAGATGACCAGCAGGGTCAAATAATAATGGTCACAATGGTTGCCATAGGCCTACCCTTTATTAAAGACAATGAAAAAATGTGCAGGCCTACCCCCTTGTTAGTTTAAGATTTAGAAGAAAATATTCTATAAAGTGATCTATAACAGTGCTTTAGTCTGCGATGCTTTATGATAGAAACAAGCTGTAAAATACCCGGGAATGACGTGACTCCGATGCATATGGGGATATCATTGTTTTACCTTTGTACTTTGCTTGGGAGGTGATTTCATTCTGCCACTATCAATTGATTAAGCTATTCACTTTCGGTACAATAGAAGATGTTTAAACCCAGACAGCTTTTGGGGAAACACCTGTGACGTTCTCTCATTGGTCTAAGGAACGAAAGAAGAGTAGCCAGCAGTTAAATTCTTCTGCGTCGGTAGGCCTACTCTGTCTGGGGTGGAAAGGTAGGCCTACTCTGTCTGGGGTGGAAAGGTAGTCCTACTCTGTCTGGGGTGGAAAGGTAGGCCTACTCTGTCTGGGGTGGAAAGGTAGTCCTACGCTGTCTGGGGTGGAAAGGTAGGTCTACTATGTCTGGGGTGGAAAGGTAGGCCTGCTCTGTCTGGGATGGAAAGGTAGGCCTACTCTGTCTGGGGTGGAAAGGTAGGCCTACTCTGTCTGGGTGGAAAGGTAGGCTTACTCTGTCTGGGGTGGAAAGGTAGGCCTATTCTGTCTGGGGTGGAAAGGTAGGCCTACTCTGTCTGGGTGGAAAGGTAGGCTTACTCTGTCTGGGGTGGAAAGGTAGGTCTACTCTGTCTGGGGTTTAAAGGTAGGCCTACTCTGTCTGGGGTGGAAAGGTAGGCCTACTCTGTCTGGGGTGGAAAGGTAGGCCTACTCTGTCTGGGATGGAAAGGTAGGCCTACTCTGTCTGGAGTGGAAAGGTAGGCCTACTCTGTCTGGGGTGGAAAGGTAGGCCTACTCTGTCTGGGGTGGAAAGGTAGGCCTACTCTGTCTGGGATGGAAAGGTAGGCCTACTGTGTGGGGTGGAAAGGTAGACCTACTCTGTCTGGGATGGAAAGGTAGACCTACTCTGTCTGGGTGGAAAGGTTGGCCTACTCTGTCTGGGTGGAAAGGTTGGCCTACTCTGTCTGGGGTGGAAATGTTGGCCTACTCTGTCTGGGTGGAAAGGTAGACCTACTCTGTCTGGGTGGAAAGGTTGGCCTACTCTGTCTGGGGTGGAAAGGTTGGTCTACTCTGTCTGGGGTGGAAAGGTTGGCCTACTCTGTCTGGGTGGAAAGGTAGGCCTACTCTGTCTGGGGTGGAAAGGTAGACCTACTCTGTCTGGGGTGGAAAGGTAGACCTACTCTGTCTGGGTGGAAAGGTAGACCTACTCTGTCTGGGTGGAAAGGTAGACCTACTCTGTCTGGGTGGAAAGGTAGACCTACTCTGTCTGGGTGGAAAGGTAGACCTACTCTGTCTGGGTGGAAAGGTAGACCTACTCTGTCTGGGTGGAAAGGTAGACCTACTCTGTCTGGGTGGAAAGGTAGGTCTACTCTGTCTGGGTGGAAAGGTAGGCCCTACTCTGTCTGGGGTGGAAAGGTAGGTCTACTCTGTCTGGGTGGAAAGGTAGACCTACTCTGTCTGGGTGGAAAGGTAGACCTACTCTGTCTGGGTGGAAAGGTAGGTCTACTCTGTCTGGGTGGAAAGGTAGGCCCTACTCTGTCTAGGGTGGAAAGGTAGGTCTACTCTGTCTGGGGTGGAAAGGTAGGTCTACTCTGTCTGGGTGGAAAGGTAGGTCTACTCTGTCTGGGTGGAAAGGTAGGTCTACTCTGTCTGGGTGGAAAGGTAGGCCCTACTCTGTCTGGGGTGGAAAGGTAGGTCTACTCTGTCTGGGGTGGAAAGGTTGGTCTACTCTGTCTGGGTGGAAAGGTTGGTCTACTCTGTCTGGGTGGAAAGGTAGGTCTACTCTGTCTGGGTGGAAAGGTTGGCCTACTCTGTCTGGGGTGGAAAGGTTGGCCTACTCTGTCTGGGGTGGAAAGGTTGGCCTACTCTGTCTGGGGTGGAAAGGTTGGCCTACTCTGTCTGGGTGGAAAGGTAGGCCTACTCTGTCTGGGGTGGAAAGGTAGGCCTACTCTGTCTGGGTGGAAAGGTTGGCCTACTCTGTCTGGGGTGGAAAGGTTGGCCTACTCTGTCTGGGTGGAAAGGTAGACCTACTCTGTCTGGGGTGGAAAGGTAGGCCTACTCTGTCTGAGATGGAAAGGTTGGCCTACTCTGTCTGGGTGGAAAGGTAGGCCTACTCTGTCTGGGGTGGAAAGGTTGGCCTACTCTGTCTGGGGTGGAAAGGTTGGCCTACTCTGTCTGGGTGGAAAGGTAGGCCTACTCTGTCTGGGGTGGAAAGGTTGGCCTACTCTGTCTGGGGTGGAAAGGTTGGCCTACTCTGTCTGGGGTGGAAAGGTTGGCCTACTCTGTCTGGGTGGAAAGGTAGGCCTACTCTGTCTGGGGTGGAAAGGTAGTCCTACTCTGTCTGGGGTGGAAAGGTTGGCCTACTCTGTCTGGGTGGAAAGGTAGGCTTACTCTGTCTGGGGTGGAAAGGTAGGCCTACTCTGTCTGGGGTGGAAAGGTTGGCCTACTCTGTCTGGGTGGAAAGGTAGGCTTACTCTGTCTGGGGTGGAAAGGTAGGCCTACTCTGTCTGGGTGGAAAGGTAGGCTTACTCTGTCTGGGGTGGAAAGGTAGGCCTACTCTGTCTGGGGTGGAAAGGTTGGCCTACTCTGTCTGGGGTGGAAAGGTATGCCTAACTTTTGAAAGGACCATGCTCAGATTCCTAATGACATCTCAGATGTAATTATTATTTTGTTTGCCAACAAGACAGACACACTGATTTGGCATTAGAGAAATTGTTAAGATGAACACATAGGACTATCTCTCCGTCCATTCTTAGCCTGTAATTTCCGTAATTTGTGGGGTATTAAAAAATATTCTGCTAATACAATATGTTACATTATGTAGAATTGCATGAAATGTTTATAAAGGGTCATTTCTTCTCAGACCTGCAAACACGATGATAGATTCATGCAATCCTTTTACTATAAAGGAGATATTTCCACCCCTATTCTTGTCCACGGTGGTCTGCGAACCCACAACCTTCTGGCCCGCAGCCCTGTGTGATATCATCATTTCTACGTTGCCATGTAATGCTGGGATGAAGGATGAAGAACAGTTTCTAAAACTGCATTTCTAAGGCTCTGGTCTGTCTAAGAAGTGAGGGTTAACAGCAGACATGTTCTCTGCTATCTACTATGTTTTCATTATTATTTTGGGTTTAGGGACGGGTCATTTTTAAGTCAAATATATTTTGCTGAAGGGAGGACCATACATTTTCATTTCAGAGAGGTCCGATTTTTTCCCATGTAACCCTTATTATAAATAACGTTCACTCCCTAAGTAGACCTAATGTACTTTTTTCTATAACCAATTTCCGCCTACCTAGTGAAGATCGCTAACATTATCCCCTTTTCAACGTTGTTTTTAAGAGTGTTTAATCCCAATTGCTGGTGACAGACATGATAGGTATGTTGATTGATGGACCACGTCAAATTGGCTAGCAAGCTAATAACATATCACGCCAATATGGCTAGTTAACAAGCTAACTTTCAGGGGACAAACTAGATGGCTATATTCAAATATTGTTTGATTTGCTTGCCATCTATAGTGGTGATGACAGACTGACAACTTTACCGGGACGAGGACTTGCTGATGTCAAGCTCTTCCCAAAAGTGAAATCTCTGATGGAGCCAGCTAAATGACACGTTGTTTGTTTAGCTAGCTGCATGCTAGCTAATGGATAGGATACCCACACGTATCTGAAATTACATGATCAATTCATGTTTACTGATCACGAAAGCATGCAGTTACTTGCTGTATAACTCTGATGATAGAGTTAAATGTGGAATAATCTGAAATGTATAGTTCTGACTTTGCTCTTCAAGAGGTGATGATATTACAACCAAATAATTATAACATTTCTTTTAACAGTCTCTTGAAAACAGCATGTAGTTGTCAGTGGTTTTAGTGAAACTGGGGGTCTCCTTGCCCTTGAGCAGCCAAATCAAATGCTCTGCACCATATTGTGAAGTTTTTTTGATAATGACCTATTGGTATGATAGACAAATATACACAAAATAATAAGCTGATTACTAGTGATAATTTAATTTGTATAGTTGGTGTATAGACAGATTAAGATGCAAAAGTAAATAGGATCAAATGTGAGATTGACTAATGGGTTCCATTAGTATTTTAGCTGATTACAAGCATGTTGTTTAAAGTAAAACACATACACCCCAGGGGCTGTACACAGAGCTGCGACGCTACACGTATATACATTAGTGGAGGGTACAGCAGAGAGGTCCCTCGCTTCCCTTGGAACTAGGTACTAATAAAGTGTTTTGGAGAATGTAAATGTCAGTGTGATTATTGTGGTAATTGGTAGGCCAGAGGAGGGCAGGGTACAGAGAAGGAGGAATGCAAATGATTGGCAAATGACTTCCACTCTTGAGTGTGGTTTCTACTGTTGTTTCCTCTCATAAAGTAAACGTGGGCATAATGGAACTCTTTCCTGCCCCCACAGTCCTATTGGCAGATAGAGAGAACATCTTGTTACGAGATCCATTCCCTTCCTTCCACTGCATACACATTGCGTGCACAATTGCAAATCCTCTGACTTATTGTAATCGCTTATCATTGGGTTTAATTTGGTTATGACAGGCTTAGTGAATACAATCAGAGATGGAATGTTATTTGACGAGCAAAAAGCCAAACAAACTCAAACAACAGCCCTCAGTGTGTTTTGGTGTTGGGAGGCAGTCTGTAAATAAATCCAGATTTGAACAAGAGACACAGCAGGCATAGCTGGCTTAGCTGACCGTTACGGACCTAGTGGCGGACTTGACCGTTACGGACCTAGTGGCGGACTTGACCGTTACGGACCTAGTGGCGGACTTGACCGTTACGGACCTAGTGGCGGACTTGAGCGTTACGGACCTAGTGGTGGACTTGACCGTTACGGACCTATTGGTGGACTTGACCGTTACGGACCTATTGGTGGACTAGACCGCTACGGACCTAGTGGCGGACTTGACCGTTACGGACCTAGTGGCGGACTTGACCGTTACGGACCTAGTGGCGGACTTGACCGTTACGGACCTAGTGGCGGACTTGACCGCTACGGACCTATTGGTGGACTTGACCGTTACGGACCTAGTGGTGGACTTGACCGTTACGGACCTAGTGGTGGACTTGACCGTTACGAACTGAGTGGTGAACTTGACCGTTACGGACCTAGTGGCGGACTTGACCGTTACGGACCTAGTGGCGGACTTGACCGTTACGGACCTAGTGGCGGACTTGACCGTTACGGACCTAGTGGCGGACTTGACCGTTACGGACCTAGTGGCGGACTTGAGCGTTACGGACCTAGTGGTGGACTTGACCGTTACGGACCTATTGGTGGACTTGACCGTTACGGACCTATTGGTGGACTAGACCGCTACGGACCTAGTGGCGGACTTGACCGTTACGGACCTAGTGGCGGACTTGACCGTTACGGACCTAGTGGCGGACTTGACCGTTACGGACCTAGTGGCGGACTTGACCGCTACGGACCTATTGGTGGACTTGACCGTTACGGACCTAGTGGTGGACTTGACCGTTACGGACCTAGTGGTGGACTTGACCATTACGAACTGAGTGGTGAACTTGACCGTTACGGACCTAGTGGCGGACTTGACCGTTACGGACCTAGTGGCGGACTTGACCGTTACGGACCTAGTGGCGGACTTGAGCGTTACGGACCTAGTGGTGGACTTGACCGTTACGGACCTATTGGTGGACTTGACCGTTACGGACCTATTGGTGGACTAGACCGCTACGGACCTAGTGGCGGACTTGACCGTTACGGACCTAGTGGCGGACTTGACCGTTACGGACCTAGTGGCGGACTTGACCGTTACGGACCTAGTGGCGGACTTGACATCTACGGACCTATTGGTGGACTTGACCGTTACGGACCTAGTGGTGGACTTGACCGTTACGGACCTAGTGGTGGACTTGACCGTTACGAACTGAGTGGTGAACTTGACCGTTACGGACCTAGTGGCGGACTTGACCGTTACGGACCTAGTGATGAACTTGACCGTTACGGACCTAGTGGTGGACTTGACCGTTACGAACCTAGTGGTGAACTTGACCGTTACGGACCTAGTGGCGAACTTGACCGTTACGGACCTAGTGGCGGACTAGACCGTTACGGACCTAGTGGCGAACTTGACCGTTACGGACCTAGTGGCGGACTAGACCGTTACGGACCTAGTGGTGGACTTGACCGTTACTGTCACGACTTCCGCCGAAGTTGGTACCTCTCCTTGTTCGGGCGGCATTCGGCGGTCATCGTCACCGGCTTTCCAGCTGCCACCGATCTACGTTTCTTTTTCCATTTGTTTTGTCTTGATTGTGCGCACCTGGTTCCCATTACGTTATAATTTATTCCCTATTTAACACTCTAGTTCCCACATGGTTTTGTGCGTGTTTGTTCTTTGTTTAGTGTTCAAGACTTCTGTGAGCTGGTGTGTTTTCCCTGCGTGGAAATGTTGTTGTTTCTTTTCGAGTAAAGTACTATTTTACTCAGTTCTGTGTCCTGCGCCTGACTCCGTCCTAACCGCTGCACATTGACACTTGACCATTACGGACCTAGTGGTGAACTTGACCGTTACGGACCTAAAGTGTTAGGAGTTTGTCAAAGTGTTTGGGGTTTGTCAAAGTGTTAGGGGTTTGTCAAAGTGTTAGGTGTTTGTCAAAGTGTTAGGGGTTTGTCAAAGTGTTAAGGGTTTGTCAAAGTGTTGGGCGTGTGTCAAAGTGTTGGGAGGTTGTCAAAGTGTTGGGCGTGTGTCAAAGTGTTAGGGGTTTGTCAAAGTGTTAGGGGTTTGTCAAAGTGTTAGGAGTTTGTCAAAGTGTTAGGGGTTTGTCAAAGTGTTAGGGGTTTGTCAAAGTGTTAGGGGTTTGTCAAAGTGTTGGGCGTGTGTCAAAGTGTTGGGAGGTTGTCAAGTGTTGGGCGTGTGTCAAAGTGTTAGGGGTTTGTCAAAGTGTTAGGAGTTTATCAAAGTGTTAGGGGTTTGTCAAAGTGTTAGGGGTTTGTCAAAGTGTTGGGGGTTTGTCAAAGTGTTAGGGGTTTGTCAAAGTGTTGGGGGTTTGTCAAAGTGTTGGGGGTTTGTCAAAGTGTTAGGGGTTTATCAAAGTGTTGGGGATTTGTCAAAGTGTTGGGGATTTGTCAAAGGGTTAGGGATTTGTCAAAGTGTTAGGGGTTTATCAAAGTGTTGGGGATTTGTCAAAGTGTTGGGGTTTGTCAAAGTGTTGGGGATTTGTCAAAGTGTTAGGGGTTTGCTAAAATGTTAGTGGGTAGCGTAACTAAGTTGTTACATTTCCTGGAGGTGTCGGTAGACGTCTAGAGGCCTGTCGGTGAGGGGATGACATTATCTTCTCCATCCATCCCCATCCATCCCCACCAGTGGAGGAACGAGTTGTCCATAGGGGAATGTGTTGGTTAGACAGGTCAAGATGAGGACCTCCTCTGGAACAGTGCTACACTTGATGAGAACCAGATGGCTTCAAACAAACATTTGTCATCAAATCCGCCATGGCAGAAAGAGCAGGGGCACAGCGTGCACATCTGGAGATCCAGACCTGGGCTGGCCGCAGGGCCGGAGGGCTGGAGGACTGCAGGAGTAGTTTTCACTAGGAACTTACTGGATGGATGAAAATTGAAATACACTTCTCCTCCCTCTTCTTCCTCTTTTTCCTTCTCTATAGCTCCTATGGGGTCAATGCTGTTGGTTTGTCTTGCTGCTGGTCCCTGTTCTCTCCCACCTGGGGGCAGAGCTCTGTTGACTGAAGGAACCTCTAATGTGGGACACAGGTGGAGGAGAGCAGTGTTTTCACTGTCTGACTCTGCAGCATATCTTGATGAGTTCCCCATGCCTTTCAGTGCTAACTAAAATCAAACAAGTGTAAAGTATGGAACTAAACAGACCGGCTCTCTACATGTGTTTCTGAAGTTGGCTGTATGTTTTGTTAGGAGGCCACATAGCCTCCCTATGTACTGTCTTCCTCTGGTTTAGTTTCCCTCTGTGCCAAACAATGAATCTGCTCTATACACCCGGCTAATGTGCATCCCTGTGAGCAGCATTTAAAGAAGGAAAATGATGCCATAAACTAATACCACAGAGCTTAATTAAACAAACGTGTTTTGAGAACACGGCCAGGGGCCCGCCTCACAAAGCTATACTCCTGAATATCATACAGTCCCAGCTGCCAAATCCATGAGCAACCTCACAAAGCACATTAAGAAGGAAAGGGGGCTTATTTGGTTGGGTAATTATGGAATACATCTTTGCAACATATTTGTGGCTTGAATGCAAGATTCCCTCCCTCTTTCTCTCCCTCTCTCTTCTCTCTCTCTCTCTCTCTCTCTCCTCTTGCTCTATCTGTCTCACCCTCTCTGTCTCTCACCCTTTTTCTCTCCATCTCTCCGTCTTTCTCCACTTACTCTCGCTCTCACACACATTGTGAGCCGATGATACATTTTTGTGTTTTATGTTAGAGAGACCTCATTATGACGCTCCCCCTCCATGCTGCCCCTCCCCGCTCCACCTCCCCGCTCCACCTCCACGTTCCCTCTTCACGTTCCCTCTTCACGCTGCCCCTCCACGCTCCCCTCCATGCTGCCCCTCCCCGCTCCACCTCCCCGCTCCACCTCCACGTTCCCTCTTCACGTTCCCCCTCCATGCTGCCCCTCCACGCTCCCCCTCCCCGCTCCACCTCCCCGCTCCACCTCCACGTTCCCTCTTCACGTTCCCCCTCCACGCTGCCCCTCCACGCTCCCCTCCATGCTGCCCCTCCATGTTCCCCCTCCACGCTCCCCCTCCACGCTGCACCTCCATGGTGCCCCGCCACGTTCCCCCTCCACGCTGCCCCTCCACACCGCCCCTCCACGCTCCCTCTCTACGCTCCCCCTCCACGTTCCTCCTCCACACCGCCCCTCCACGCTCCTTCTCTACGCTGCCCCTCCACACCGCCCCTCCACGCTCCCTCTCTTCGCTCCCCCTCCACGTTCCTCCTCCACACCGCCCCTCACGCTCCCTCTCTACGCTCCCCCTCCACGTTCCTCCTCCACACCGCCCCCTCCACACTCCCTCTCTACGCTGCCCCTCCACACCGCCCCTCCACGCTCCCTCTCTACGCTGCCCCTCCACACCTCCCCTCCACACCGCCCCTCCACGCTCCCTCTCTACGCTCCCCCTCCACGTTCCCCCTCCACACCGCCCCTCCACGCTCCCTCTCTACGCTCCCCCTCCACGTTCCTCCTCCACACCGCCCCTCCACGCTCCCTCTCTACGCTGCCTCTCTACGCTCCCTCTCTACGCTCCCCCTCCACACCGCCCCTCCACGTTCCTCCTCCACACCGCCCCCCCACGCTCCCTCTCTACGCTCCCCCTCCACGTTCCTCCTCCACACCGCCCCTCCACCCTCCCTCTCTACGCTGCCCCTCCACACCGCCCCTCCACGCTCCCTCTCTACGCTCCCTCTCTACGCTCCCCCTCCACACCGCCCCTCCACGTTCCTCCTCCACACCGCCCCCCCACGCTCCCTCTCTACGCTCCCCCTCCACGTTCCTCCTCCACACCTCCCCTCCACGCTCCCTCTCTACGCTGCCCCTCCACACCTCCCCTCCACGCTCCCTCTCTACGCTGCCCCTCCACACCGCCCCTCCACGCTCCCTCTCTACGCTGCCCCTCCACACCGCCCCTCCACGCTCCCTCTCTACGCTCCCCCTCCACGTTCCTCCTCCACACCTCCCCTCCACGCTCCCTCTCTACGCTGCCCCTCCACGCTCCCTCTCTACGCTCCCCCTCCACGTTCCTCCTCCACACCTCCCCTCCACGCTTCCTCTCTACGCTGCCCATCCACACCTCCCCTCCACGCTCCCTCTCTACGCTGCCCCTCCACACCGCCCCTCCACGCTCCCTCTCTACGCTCCCCCTCCACGTTCCTCCTCCACACCTCCCCTCCACGCTCCCTCTCTACGCTGCCCCTCCACACCGCCCCTCCACGCTCCCTCTCTACGCTCCCCCTCCACGTTCCTCCTCCACACCGCCCCTCCACGCTCCCTCTCTACGCTGCCCCTCCACACCGCCCCTCCACGCTCCCTCTCTACGCTCCCCCTCCACGTTCCTCCTCCACACCGCCCCCCCCACGCTCCCTCTCTATGCTCCCCCTCCACGTTCCTCCTCCACACCGCCCCTCCACGCTCCCTCTCTACGCTCCCCCTCCACGTTCCTCCTCCACACCGCCCCTCCACGTTCCCTCTCTATGCTGCCCCTCCACGCTCCCTCTCTACGCTCCCCCTCCACGTTCCTCCTCCACACCGCCCCCCCACGCTCCCTCTCTACGCTGCCCCTCCACACCGCCCCTCCACGCTCCCTCTCTACGCTCCCCCTCCACGTTCCTCCTCCACGCTGCCCCTCCACGTTCCCTCTCTACGCTCCCCCTCCACGTTCCTCCTCCACACCGCCCCTCCACGCTCCCTCTCTACGCTCCCCCTCCACGTTCCTCCTCCACGCTGCCCCTCCACGTTCCCCCTCCATGTTCCCCTTCCACACTTCCCTGTTTTTTATATATACTGCTTATCAACATGGTTACTGTATCATGTCTTGGGCCACTTTTTCAAGCTAAGGAGAGGGAGAGAGAGAGCGAGAGATAGAGAGCGAGAGATATAGAGATAGAGAGAGAGAGTTGATTTCCAGTTGCCCAGTAAAGAATGGGGATCCTTTTTTTATGAAAGGTTTCAAACTAAAGCATGTTGATTGAATCAATGTGGAATAGGGCAGTGACAGATGGGGAGCTGATATTAAACTGGGAAGAACCTCCCATAATCCACTCTGCCTGTCACTCTCCTCCCCCAAGAGGCAATAAAACCATCTCTGCTACACATGAATCAGATGGCAAGCAGGCCCCAGGACTCCTCCCTCTCTCTGCATTCCTCTCATCACAGATGAACAGTGTTTGGCATGGGAGAGCCACTTCAACAAGTGGTCTGAATCAAAGTAGAAATGGTTTCCTTGCATCTTAATTGCTGCAGGTGGACGTCAGCTCCAGTTAGCGATGCTGGGTCAGTAAGAGCTCTTAGCATGAATAAAACGATTCAAGACTCCCCCACCCAGAGCAATCAACCCCTACAGGGGGTAAGAATCGTGGTGCAGAATTCAAGCAGCAGCAACCCATGAATGTCACCTCAGGCATACGGGGTGCCACAGCCGGTATTGGACAACTTGTCCTCCCTGTAGGCCTGTGCATAATTGGCTTGTTATGTTGTTTACCATTTGGCTTTAAAGACGGCGTCAGTAAGAAATATGAAAGTGTCTCGTCACTCAGATGTTTTTTTGGACAGAACGTTTTCAAGGCGCTAAAATCCCCTCTCTCTCTCTCTCACTTTTTTAAATATCCTTTGACATAAAGTGGGGCATTTTCATGTGCCCACATTTCTTCAAAAATATTTCACAGAGGGCTTTAAACACCTAATAAAGAATCTGTGGGCTGCCATGCCATTTGAAAGCTGTCCGTCCATCCAGTGCAAATGAATGTGCCTCTTCACATGACAGAACTGTTAAAAAGCAGACGGCTCAGCTCTGCAGACCCCGTGAGCCTGGCATCACGCACGCACAGGGAGAGGGTGTCAGGGCTTACAATTAGCAGCATTGGCATTAGGCGGACAGCCAGGCTCTAAACACAATGCGGTATAGATGAGACTTTTCAACGAGCTCTTGGCTGGCAGGCCACCTGGTTCTTCTCAGGTATGTTGCAACTGGAAGAAACCTCAGAGGCACGAGTTAATTTGCAGAAATTGGACTTAATAGGCCAGAACTCTCGTTTCCTGACAGACAGGCACATGTGTGTGTGTGTGCGTATATTCCTTAGTTTTTTTCAATTGTTTAAGCACAATTTTGAAAACAGGGCCCGGTTTGTCAAAACACTACACACAATTAGCACAACCCTACACCATAGTAGCACAACACTTCAGATCATTTACAAAATGGAACACTTTGTCAAAACTATACACGACTTCATAAAAATAATATTTTGTTACCATACGAAACACACATTTCATATGACTTCAATCTTCTTGAACCAGTTACACACTGCTGTTGCTAACCTAAAACACTTTTAGAAAGTCTAATTGTCAGTGATTAGAGTACTGTAAATTAAGTTCACAGAGAAAGTGCAACTATACAAACACTACACAAGAACAATGCTGCAGACTGAGGAAAATATCATTTATTTCTCTCCATATACCCAAATCAGTCAACATGTCAACATGGAGAATCACAACAAAACATGTCCCAGTTTTCGTGCTACTACAGTAGTGTGCATAACACTGTTAGCACAGCAAACAGTCAAACGTAAAATACTGTATCCAGTACATGTTACAATTACAGTAAATAACAACAACAAACATAAAAAATTATCTGAAAAAACAGAAAATACTACAGTAAACATACTATACATTATCTCTTCGCCTAGCTGGATCTGGCCAGAGAATTTCATCAACATCACAAGCAATATTGTCATTAGCAAGACAATGCGGGAAAAACCGGCTTGAATGTCGAATCCATCCTTGCACAGCTGCTGTGTCGACTTGGTCACAGGCGTCCTCCATGGCCTGAATGAGGGGTACCTGAGCCTGGGGCTGGAGATCGTAAACCTTCCACCGCCATGCAGAGAAAAACTCTTCGATAGGGTTTAGAAACGGAGAGTATGGTGGAAGGTATAGTACTGTCGCCTGTGGATGGTGTTGAAACCAGTTCTGGACCAAAGCAGAGCGGTGGAATGACACATTGTCCCAGATGACCGTGTATTGCATCTGGTGCATTTCATTACTTGCTGTGACGATGTGGTGCAATCGGTCCAAAAATGTGAGAATGTGAGGTGTGTTGTAAGGGCCCATTTTGGCATGACGGAGGACAACCCCATGCTGTGAAATGGCAGCGCAAAGGGTGATGTTACCCCCACGTTGCCCTGGGACATTGATTATAGCCCTGTGGCCAATGATATTTCTGCCTCTCCTTCTTGCTTTTGTGAGGTTGAACCCTGCCTCGTCAATATATATGAATTCATGCAGGATTTCCTCAGCATCCATCTGCAAAACTCCCTGAAATACAGTGAAAGACAAGATTGTGTAGTTCAGGATAGGTCTAGTATACAGTCAATGTAAAAAAGTCCTGTGTGCAGTATGCAACATCACAGTGCTAAAGTGAACAATACAAACCTCCACATACTCATGCCGCAGCCGTTTGACCCTCTCTGAATTCCGCTCAAAAGGCACTCGATAAAGTTGTTTCATTTGAACCTGATGTCTTTTCAGGATGCGTGCCAGTGTTGACTGAGAGACCTGATGGACATTATTGAAAATGGCATGGTCACCGATAATGTTGGCTTGTAGTTCTCTGAGCCTGATAGCATTATTGGCCAAAACCATGTTTATTATCTCTCTCTCTTGTTCTTGCGTGAATATGGGCCCCCCTCCTCCTTGTCGTTCCCGACCCTCAATCCTATGTAGAGAATAATACATGTAACTTACTGTACAATGTCACAGGAAGGGGTATCACAAGTGCTGATATGGTGCATATAAAATCAAATCAAATCAAATTTTATTTGTCACATACACATGGTTAGCAGATGTTAATGCGAGTGTAGCGAAATGCTTGTGCTTCTAGTTCCGACAATGCAGTAATAACCAACAAGTAATCTAACCTAACAATTCCACAACTACTACCTTATACACACAAGTGTAAAGGGATAAAGAATATGTACTATACCTCACTTGCTTTGGCAATGTTAACACATATTTCCCATGCCAATAAAGCCCCTTGAATTGAATTGAATTGAATATGTACATAAAGATATATGAATGAGTGATGGTACAGAACGGCATAGGCAAGATGCAGTAGATGGTATAGAGTACAGTATATACATATGAGATGAGTAATGTAGGGTATATAAACATAAAGTGGCATAGTTTAAAGTGGCTAGTGATACATGTATTACATAAAGATGGCAAGATGCAGTAGATGATATAGAGTACAGTATATACATATACATATGAGATGAGTAATGTAGGGTATGTAAACATTATATTAAGTGGCATTGTTTAAAGTGGCTAGTGATACATTTTTACATAATTTCCATCAATTCCCATTATTAAAGTGGCTGGAGTTGAGTCAGTATGTTGGCAGCGGCCACTAAATGTTAGTGGTGGCTGTTTAACAGTCTGATGGCCTTGAGATAGAAGCTGTTTTTCAGTCTCTCGGTCCCTGCTTTGATGCACCTGTACTGACCTCGCCTTCTGGATGATAGCGGGGTGAACAGGCAGTGGCTCGGGTGGTTGTTGTCCTTTATGATCTTTATGGCCTTCCTGTGACATCGGGTGGTGTAGGTGTCCTGGAGGGCAGGTAGTTTGCCCCCGGTGATGCGTTGTGCAGACCTCACTACCCTCTGGAGAGCCTTACGGTTGTGGGCGGAGCAGTTGCTGTACCAGGCGGTGATACAGCCCGACAGGATGCTCTCGATTGTGCATCTGTAGAAGTTTGTGAGTGCTTTTGGTGACAAGCCAAATTTCTTCAGCCTCCTGAGGTTGAAGAGGCACTGTTGCGCCTTCTTCACAACGCTGTCTGTGTGGGTGGACCAATTCAGTTTGTCCGTGATGTGTACACCGAGGAACTTAAAACTTCCCACCTTCTCCACTACTGTCCCGTCGATGTGGATAGGGGGGTGCTCCCTCTGCTGTTTCCTGAAGTCCACAATCATCTCCTTTGTTTTGTTGCAATACAATAAGCGTCTGATTACTGTAACTGTAGACAGATCTTCTTTTACCTGTTTTCCTGTCGAAAAGTCCTTATGACAGATGCCACTGTATATCTGCTAAGATTTGGCTGAACTCTCAGTCCAGCCTCCCTCAGCGTCAATCCGTGGTTCACAACATGGTCCACTAGTGTTGCACAAATGTAATTTGATAAGTTTGGTCCTCTTCTTCTTTGTGCACGTTCTCCTCCTGCTTCAGGTCTTCCTCGACCTCTGGCTCGGCCTCTGCCTCTTCCTCTACCTCCGTCTCCTTCTCTGTGTACTCCTCCTCTCACCCTCACTCTTCTTCTGACTCCTTCCATTTTGGTTGAAGGCAGGTGAACCTTCCTGCTGCATTTTTATAGTGCTTAAACCTGATTGGTGTGTCTACAATTTAGCAATCATGTGTTTGTGCACCTGATGGCTGTGTTTAACCGATTGGCTCATAGGTGTGGTAATTTGACAGTCAGTGCTTTGGAATTGCAAGGAAGTGACATCATGATATACTTCTGTGTCTGATGTATACAAGTGTGTTTAGCTGACAATGTGCTTACAGTTGTGCAAATCTAGACTTGTGTTTTGCTCCTTGAGTGTAAGGTTTTGCTAATTGTGGGAAAAGTTACAATTTAGAGTGTAAGCAATCGTAAAAAACTGTAATCGCTCCGGCATTAGATGAGCTTCTACAGTGCTGCCCTCCAGGTTAGGTGGGATAAATGAACCTCACTGCTGCCCTCCAGGTTAGGTGGGATAAATGAACCTCACTGCTGCCCTCCAGGTTAGGTGGGATAAATGAACCTCAGTGCTGCCCTCCAGGTCAGGTGGGATAAATGAACCTCACTGCTGCCCTCCAGGTCAGGTGGGATAAATGAACCTCAGTGCTGCCCTCCAGGTCAGGTGGGATAAATGAACCTCACTGCTGCCCTCCAGGTTAGGTGGGATAAATGAACCTCAGTGCTGCCCTCCAGGTTAGGTGGGATAAATGAACCTCACTGCTGCCCTCCAGGTTAGGTGGGATAAATGAACCTCAGTGCTGCCCTCCAGGTTAGGTGGGATAAATGAACCTCACTGCTGCCCTCCAGGTTAGGTGGGATAAATGAACCTAAGTGCTGCCCTCCAGGTTAGGTGGGATAAATGAACCTCACTGCTGCCCTCCAGGTTAGGTGGGATAAATGAACCTCAGTGCTGCCCTCCAGGTTAGGTGGGATAAATGAACCTCAGTGCTGCCCTCCAGGTTAGGTGGGATAAATTAACCTCAGTGTTGCCCTCCAGGTTAGGTGGGATAAATGAACCTCACTGCTGCCCTCCAGGTTAGGTGGGATAAATGAACCTCACTGCTGCCCTCCAGGTTAGGTGGGATAAATGAACCTCAGTGCTGCCCTCCAGGTCAGGTGGGATAAATGAACCTCACTGCTGCCCTCCAGGTTAGGTGGGATAAATGAACCTCACTGCTGTCCTCCAGGTTAGGTGGGATAAATGAACCTCACTGCTGCCCTCCAGGTTAGGTGGGATAAATGAACCTCACTGCTGCCCTCCAGGTTAGGTGGGATAAATGAACCTCACTGCTGCCCTCCAGGTTAGGTGGGATAAATGAACCTCACTGCTGCCCTCCAGGTTAGGTGGGATAAATGAACCTCACTGCTGTCCTCCAGGTTAGGTGGGATAAATGAACCTCACTGCTGCCCTCCAGGTTAGGTGGGATAAATGAACCTCACTGCTGCCCTCCAGGTTAGGTGGGATAAATGAACCTAAGTGCTGCCCTCCAGGTTAGGTGGGATAAATGAACCTCACTGCTGCCCTCCAGGTTAGGTGGGATAAATGAACCTCACTGCTGTCCTCCAGGTTAGGTGGGATAAATTAACCTCACTGCTGCCCTCCAGGTTAGGTGGGATAAATTAACCTCACTGCTGTCCTCCAGGTTAGGTGGGATAAATGAACCTCACTGCTGCCCTCCAGGTTAGGTGGGATAAATTAACCTCACTGCTGTCCTCCAGGTCAGGTGGGATAAATGAACCTCACTGCTGCCCTCCAGGTTAGGTGGGATAAATGAACCTAAGTGCTGCCCTCCAGGTTAGGTGGGATAAATGAACTGCAACTGGGAGTTGTCTTTGGGCTGGATAACAGTGCAACGGGCCCCATATACACAAACCCTCTCAGAGGCAGAGTGCTGATCATAATGAATAAAACACGGGGATCTGATCCCAGATCAGCACTCCTACTCTGACATGCTTTGTGAATACAGGCCCAGGAGAGTCAGGCTGCCCACCCTCTCCCCCCTCTCCCACTGCCATAACACCATAACACCAGCATCTGGGTGGAATCTGTCACACTTCAAACAGGAACAAAGAACAGGTCCTCTGCAGGGCGTTTTTATGTCTCTCTGAGCACAGCTGCAACATACACACACACTCACACATGTTACCTTGACGACTGGCATTGACAGCAGAGTTACCCGGGGAATGAGCCCGGGCTCTGGCAGATTGAGATGTTTGCCCATTAAGCGAGCAGACAGCACGGGCGGACAGGTTTGTGAGTCTGACTAATTTGTTCAAAGTATCAGCCGATCGATGATTGGATTTAATTAGGTTTTGTTCTAGGCACCATTCCTAAGTCCTCTTCCCTTCCGCGCTCAGAACACCCCAGATAAATCCCAGCAGCCTCTGTTTTTCATTAAGGTCTGTCTGGTCTGTCTGTCTGTTTTTCTGGTCTTGTCTGTCTGTCTGCATTTCTGGTCTGTCTGTTTGTCTGGTCTGTCTGGTCTGGTCTGTTTGTCTGGTCTGGTCTGTTTGTCAGGTCTGTTTGTGTCTGGTCTTTTTGTCTAGTCTGTCTGGTCTGTCTGTCTGGGATGCCTGGTCTGTCTGTCTGGTCTGTCAGTATGTCTGTCTGGTCTGTTTGTGCCTGGTCTGTCTGTCTGGTCTGTTTGTCTAGTCTGTCTGTCTAGTCTGTCTGTCTGGTCTGTCTGTCTGGTCTGTTTGTCTGGTCCATCTGTCTGGTCTGTGTCTGGTCTGTTTGTCTGGTCTGTTTGTGTCTGGTCTGTCTGTCTGTCTGGTCTGTTTGTCTGGTCCATCTGTCTGGTCTGTCTGTCTGGTCTGTGTCTGGTCTTTTGTCTGGACTGTCTGGTCTGTCTGGTCTCTCTGGTCTGTTTGTGTCTGGTCTGTCTGTCTGTCTGGTCTGTTTGTGTCTGGTCTGTCTGGTATGTCTGTCTGTCTGGTCTGTTTGTGTCTGGTCTGTCTGTCTGTCTGGTCTGTTTGTCTGATCTGTCTGTCTGGTCTGTCTGTCTGGTCTCTCTGGTCTATCTGTCTGGTCTGTCTTGTCTATCTGTCTGATCTGTCTGTCTGGTCTGTCTGTCTGGTCTGATCTGTCTGTCTGGTCTGTGTCTGGTATGTATGTCTGTCTGGGGGGTCTCTCTCTACCTACGGGGTGGATGTGGGCTGTTGCGTTTGGACCGCTCTGCCCTCCAATGCATAAATCCACCGCAATGCGCCCTGACCCGGTGCTGATTCATGTGTAACATGCCGGGGTCACGGATGGATGTGTGATGAGTGTGTTGCCACACGCACCTGAAGGAAGTTTTTCCTGGTTCTGTACTTCCTGTGTTTGGCCTGCCCCGCCCCCAGACCGACATCGCCCCAAGAGCCCCTCACCTACTGGATAGAGGAATTCCTGCTCTGGGTGAATGATGCCTTTCTGCCGTTACCGCCGACCGTTATGCAAATGTCCCCATCAGCTCTAGACGTGGGGTCCCCAATGAGCCTCTCACATCTGCAGGTCTCATTAACTATCTAACGTCTCTGAGCTGAGCTGAGGGCTTCAGCTCCCTCCATCTCCTCCATTTCCCTCCATATCACTCCATCTCCTCCATCTCCCTCCATCCCACTCTATCCTCTCCATCTCCCTCATTCTCACTCCATCTCCCACCATCTCCTCCATCTCTCTCGATCTCCTCCATCTCCTTCATATCCCTCCATCTCCTCCATCTCTCTCGATCTCCTCCATCTCCTCCATCTCCTTCCATCTCCATCTCCTTCATATCACTCCATCTCCTCCATCTCCTTCATATCCATCCATCTCCTCCATCTCCTTTATATCCCTCCATCTCTTCCATCTCCTTCATATCTTCCATCTCCTTTATTGGGGAAACTGCCCTGTGTAGGGTGCCGTCTTTCGGATGGGATGTAATACGGGTGTCCTGACTCTCTGAGGTCATTAAAGATCCCATGGCACTTATCGTAAGAGTAGGGGTGTTAAACCCGGTGTCCTGGTTAAATTCCCAATCCGGCCCTCAAACCATCACGGTCACCTAATAATCCCCAGTTTACAATTGGCTCATTCATCCCCCTCCTCTCCCCTGTAACTATTCCCCAGGTCGTTGCTGTAAATGAGAACGTGTTCTCAGTCAACTTACCTGGTAAAATAACGGTAAAATAAAATAAAATAAATAAATATCCCTCCATCTCTTCATCTCCTTCATATCCCTCCATCTCCTCCATCTCCTTCAAATCCCTCCATCTCTTCCATCTCCTTCATATCCCCCCATCTCTTCCATCTCCTTCATATCCCTTCATCTCTTCCATCTCCTTCATATCCCTCCATCTCCTCCATCTCCTTCATATCCCTCCATCTCCTCCATCTCCTTCATATCCCTTCATCTCTTCCATCTCCTTCATATCCCTCCATCTCCTCAATCTCCTTCATATCCCTCCATCTCCTCCATCTCCTTCATATCCCTCCATCTCCTCCATCTCCTTCATATCCCTTCATCTCTTCCATCTCCTTCATATCCCTCCATCTCCTTCATATCCCTCCATCTCCTCCATCTCCTTCATATCCCTCCATCTCCTCCATCTCCTTCATATCCCTTCATCTCTTCCATCTCCTTCATATCCCTTCATCTCTTCCATCTCCTTCATATCCCTTCATCTGTTCCATCTCCTTCATATCCCTCCATCTCCTCCATCTCCTTCATATCCCTCCATCTCCTCCATCTCCTTCATATCCCTCCATCTCCTTCATATCCCTTCATCTCTTCCATCTCCTTCATATCCCTCCATCTCCTCCATCTCCTCCATCTCCTTCATATCCCTCCATCTCCTCCATCTCCTTCATATCCCTTCATCTCTTCCATCTCCTTCATATCCCTTCATCTCTTCCATCTCCTTCATATCCCTTCATCTGTTCCATCTCCTTCATATCCCTCCATCTCCTCCATCTCCTTCATATCCCTCCATCTCCTTCATATCCCTCCATCTCCTCCATCTCCTTCATATCCCTCCATCTCCTCCATCTCCTTCATATCCCTTCATCTGTTCCATCTCCTTCATATCCCTCCATCTCTTCCATCTCTCTCGATCTCCTCCATTACCAACCATCTCTCTACATCTCACTCCATCTCACTCCATTTCTCTCCATCCCACTACATCCCACTACATCTCTCTACATCTCACTCCATCCCACACCATCTCTCTCCATCCCACTCCATCTCTCTCCATCTCCCTCTGTCTCACTCCATCTCTCTCCATCTCCCTCTGTCTCACTCCATCTCTCTCCATCCCATTCCATCTCTTTCCATCCCACTCCGTCTCTCTCCATCTCCCTCTGTCTCACTCCATCTCTCTCCATCCCACTCCATCTCTCTCCATCTCCCTCTGTCTCACACAATCTCACTCCATCCGACTCCATCTCCCTCATCTCACTTCATACAGACCATGCAGGTTAGAATCACAACAGATAGATATCCTCTATATCCTACCAGACTCTCCTCCTCCTCCTCTCCACTCTTAGGTTAAACAGCTTTCATTGTCCGTTAAGACTCCATGCTCTGTTTCGCTGCGGAGACCAGGCGACTGAACGCTGAAAGAGAAAGCTGAATGGTATGGGTTTGGTGTTCCTAATGCCTTCTCTTATTTTGTTTTCTAGGTCTTTTGTCACAAAGTCTGATGTCATCTCTTGGAGCTCTCTCTCTATTTCTCTCTCTCTTTATCTTTCCCTCTCTATTTTTCTTTCTCTCTCTCTCCATCACAACTTGCTGCCTACTGCCTAGCACCTTTTAGTATGTCAACCTGGTAGAGTAATGACTGGGGCTTTATGTACGATCGCCATCATTTACCAATGTCATATCCACTTGGGACAGTGCTGCTCCATTGAATTCTGCTCCATTCTACAGGGTGTAATCCATCACACTGCAGTGGCAGCTCCCGGCTGTGTGTGTGTGTCTGTGTGTGTGTGTGTGTGTGTGTGTGTGTGTGTGTGTGTGTGTGTGTGTGTGTGTGTGTGTGTGTGTGTGTGTGTGTGTGTGTGTGTGTGTGTGTGTGTGTGTGTGTGTGTGTGTGTGTGTGTGTGTGTGTGTGTGGGCGTGGCGTGGCGTGGGTAGTCAGTGTGTGTGGTGATGTGTCAAGACCAGGGGTTAAAATAGTTTCGTTCTGAACAGAACCTTTATTTTTGGGGTTCCGTTCCATTGTTCCGACCAGCAGTTCTGAACCGGTTCAAACCCCAAAAAGTTACGGTTTACATAGTTTATTTTTAAACCTCTGAAATCGACATTTGTTTTACATTTAGCTCGACATTAAATAACTTCACCAATCAGTGCAGATAGAGCAGCTTGCTACAGTACATGGAGCAGACAAGCTGTAGTTGTTTACATGCATTGGAAAGACAAGTGTAGGGCGCGAGTTGTGACTGAAATTTTGCGGGTGTGGAGAGAGCGAGAGAGGGTGAAGAAGGAGGCTTGGCTTGAAGCACTGGGCATCTTGTTAAGACATGCATTACCTGAATTAGGCCCACAGAAGTATACCGACGCAGTAGCGGCTTCTATGAAGGAACTTTGAATGTCTTTGAACTTCAGAGAGTTGGCTTAACGTTGGGCCAGAGCTAGCTAGAGCTGCACAAGATTTAAGATAAAAACACATCTTACAAGTTTGTAGTTAATAAATCCAATGTGAAACTATCGTATCCTTAATTAGCTAGCATACTTTTTTTTATTTTTAACAATCGACTTCATTAATCCACTATAATACGCTTGTAACGTCAGTAGGATACAGTAGCCTAAGCTTCGAAGGGGAGGGGCATGTTGCCTACACGCGCGCGCACACACTGGCAAAGATTTCCAGCTGGCAAGAAGACACTGGAATACATTTCTGAGTGACAGAGGGAGGGCTTTGCATATGTGCTTTGTTGTGCTTTTTGTGGAACTGAAGAAAAAAAAATGTACGTAAAAGAACGTTATTAACCGGTTCCCATGCTTTTAAAATAGCAGTTCTGTTACGGAAAAGTATAGATCACTTTCGTTCCCGGTTCTGATTATGTTCCTCTGAAATGTCGATATTTTACGGTTTTCGGTTCTGTTCCCTGAACCGGTTCCAATCCCTGGTCAAGACAGATGGGGAGGCTTGTGAGAGAGGGTTTTGAGAGTGGTTTTAGAAACACATACACACCACAAAGCTTCCCTTCCTGACCCAGTTGAGAGGTGGTATGCTGTTGCTCCAGGTTGTTGCCTCCAGCGCTAATCCGTTAAAATGTGTTTGTCCAGAGAGCCCAACAGGGAGGCTTCGCTCTGGCCAGTGGAGCTGGAACCAGAGAAATGGCTTTCATACTCTTTTTATGGCCACACAACCCCACAAAGCATGGAAACACACCACTCTCTCAGCCTCTCCTCGGTGGCCCACCACCACCATCTAAGGAAGTCCGGGGCTATGAATGACAGGTGGTGTCCAAGCCTAACAGTAAATGACAGGTAGTGTCCATGCCTAACAGTAAATTACAGGTAGTGTCCATGCCTAACAGTAAATGACAGGTAGTGTCCATGCCTAACAGTAAATGACAGGTAGTGTCCAAGCCTAACAGTAAATGACAGGTAGTGTCCAAGCCTAACAGTAAATGACAGGATGTGTCCAAGCCTAACAGTAAATGACAGGTGGTGCCCAAGCCTAACAGTAAATGACTGGAAGTGTCCTATCCAAGCCTAACAGTAACTGACAGGTAGTGTCCATGCCTAACAGTAAATGACAGGTAGTGTCCATGCCTAACAGTAAATGACAGGTAGTGTCCATGCCTAACAGTAAATGACAGGTAATGTCCATGCCTAACAGTAAATGACAGGTAGTGTCCAAGCCTAACAGTAAATGACAGGTAGTGTCCAAGCCTAACAGTAAATGACAGGATGTGTCCAAGCCTAAGTAAATGACAGGTGGTGCCCAAGCCTAACAGTAAATGACTGGAAGTGTCCTATCCAAGCCTAACAGTAACTGACAGGTAGTGTCCAAGCCTAACAGTAAATGACAGGTAGTGTCCATGCCTAACAGTAAATGACAGGTCGTGTCCATGCCTAACAGTAAATGACAGGTAGTGTCCATGTCTAACAGTAAATGACAGGTAGTGTCCATGCCTAACAGTTAATGACAGGTCGTGCCCATGCCTAACAGTAAATGACAGGTAGTGTCCATGCCTAACAGTAAATGACAGGTAGTGTCCAAGCCTAACAGTAAATGACAGGTAGTGTCCAAGCCTAACAGTAAATGACAGGATGTGTCCAAGCCTAAGTAAATGACAGGTGGTGCCCAAGCCTAACAGTAAATGACTGGAAGTGTCCTATCCAAGCCTAACAGTAACTGACAGGTAGTGTCCAAGCCTAACAGTAAATGACAGGTAGTGTCCATGCCTAACAGTAAATGACAGGTAATGTCCATGCCTAACAGTAAATGACAGGTAGTGTCCATGCCTAACAGTAAATGACAGGTAGTGTCCAAGCCTAACAGTAAATGACAGGTAGTGTACAAGCCTAACAGTAAATGACAGGATGTGTCCAAGCCTAAGTAAATAACAGGTGGTGCCCAAGCCTAACAGTAAATGACTGGAAGTGTCCTATCCAAGCCTAACAGTAAATGACAGGTCGTGTCCATGCCTAACAGTAAATGACAGGTCGTGTCCATGCCTAACAGTAAATGACAGGTAGTGTCCAAGCCTAACAGTAAATGACAGGTAGTGTCCAAGCCTAACAGTAAATGACAGGATGTGTCCAAGCCTAAGTAAATGACAGGTGGTGCCCAAGCCTAACAGTAAATGACTGGAAGTGTCCTATCCAAGCCTAACAGTAAATGACAGGTAGTGTCCATGCCTAACAGTAAATGACAGGTAGTGTCCATGCCTAACAGTAAATGACAGGTGGTGTCCATGCCTATCAGTAAATGACAGGTAGTGT
Source organism: Salvelinus alpinus (assembly GCF_045679555.1). Taxonomy (NCBI): domain Eukaryota; kingdom Metazoa; phylum Chordata; class Actinopteri; order Salmoniformes; family Salmonidae; genus Salvelinus; species Salvelinus alpinus. The sequence continues at coordinate 64,906,327 of NC_092092.1, forward strand.
CCATGTCTAACAGTAATTGACAGGTAGTGTCCATGCCTAACAGTAAATGACAGGTAGTGTCCATGCCTAACAGTAAATGACAGGTAATGTCCAAGCCTAACAGTAAATGACAGGTAGTGTCCATGCCTAACAGTAAATGACAGGTAGTGTCCATGCCTAACAGTAAATGACAGGTAGTGTCCATGCCTAACAGTAAATGACAGGTAGTGTCCATGCCTAACAGTAAATGACAGGTAGTGTCCAAGCCTAACAGTAAATGACAGGATGTGTCCAAGCCTAAGTAAATGACAGGTGGTGCCCAAGCCTAACAGTAAATGACTGGAAGTATCCTATCCAAGCCTAACAGTAAATGACAGGTCGTGTCCATGCCTAACAGTAAATGACAGGTCGTGTCCATGCCTAACAGTAAATGACAGGTAGTGTCCAAGCCTAACAGTAAATGACAGGTAGTGTCCAAGCCTAACAGTAAATGACAGGATGTGTCCAAGCCTAAGTAAATGACAGGTGGTGCCCAAGCCTAACAGTAAATGACTGGAAGTGTCCTATCCAAGCCTAACAGTAACTGACAGGTAGTGTCCAAGCCTAACAGTAGATGACAGGTAATGTCCATGCCTAACAGTAAATGACAGGTAGTGTCCATGCCTAACAGTAAATGACAGGATGTGTCCAAGCCTAACAGTAATTGACAGGTAGTGGCCAAGCTTAAGAGTAAATTATAGGTATTGTCCAAGCCTAACAGTAAATGACAGGAAGTATCCAAGCCTAACAGTAAATGACAGGAAGTATCCAAGCCTAACAGTAAATGACAGGAAGTGTCTTATCCAAGCCTAACAGTAAATTACAGGAAGTGTCTTATCCAAGCCTAGCAGTAACTGACAGGAAGTGTCCACGCCTAACAGTAAATGACAGGAAGTGTTACCTCAGAACTCTGGCAGGCCATAAGCAAACTTCTATCCTTCCTTCCTTCCATTCTATTCTTATTTATTTAGATTTCCCGGCACATAGTGTGTGGTGTTATTTAGATTTGCGCATTACTTCACAGGTTTTCACCACAGCATACATTATTCACCATTTGGAGAGAAAACAAGCTGGTTTTCAACCTGTGGATGGGCCTGACAGGATCGTGAAGACAGGCTGACAGATGGGGAAGATTGATGGGGTGGCGATGGGCTGGACAATGGCGGGGGGTGGAGGGTTGGTGTAGAGGGGGAGGAGCTTTTAGCATGGCATGGTGGTGGTGAGAGGATCCCCAGTCTGAGCTAACAGAATAATGGCCCAGCATCTGAGGGACTGGGGATGAAGGCCTGCTGTCAGACATGGATATGTGTCCCAAATGGCACCATATTCCCTATATAGTGCACTACATTTGACCAGGACCCATAGGGATATGGTCAAAAGTAGTGCACTATGTAGGGAATAGGGTTCCATTTGGAACGCATCCAGGGAATACCTCTCCAGCTCTGTTTGCATTTAGTGTGTTCTGTCCCATAAATAATCCCCCCTGTCAGCTGAGGCAGGCAGCAATTTGGCCCAGTGCCAGGCTCTTCAGTCAAAGTAACTGTGACAGGCAATCAGGGAGTCAAGTCTGGGATGCTAGAGTTTGACACTGTAAAAGCGAGCAGACCTCAGTTTAACATGCTGTAAATACTAAGGGGTTTCAGATAAACACTGACTGTGTGTGCAAGACAGAAAGTCCCACACATCACATATGGTAGCGGCCACTGGAGACCCATGGACTCTAATCTAGCCCATAATGACACAGGCCAGAATGGTCTTGAAAACCTAAGAAAATGAGCATTTCTCCGTCATAAGGTCTCATTATGGCTGCTAGGGAGGACAGTGGACTGAGAGACCCACAGAGAGAGAAAGAAAGCTGCCTAGGGTCTGCCTGCATGTCTGCCTGTTAGTGTGCTGGTATTTTAAGCACATCTTTACATTATTTATTTCTGAATATAATGTCTTCACAAAAAGCAGATGCCCTGTCAGGTAATTGGTTAGAACTGTGAGTTCAGGGCAGCCATAATAAAGACACTGTCCTCTCAAGCACGAAACAGAAGTTGCAGCCTTGGTTCAATCTGGTGTCATACCATATAATGTGACTGGAAATAAACCTCTTTTCATCATGATCAGTGCATGGGCAGATGAGCCCTCTGGAATTGACATCAAATGCTGTAACAGACTACTCCTGCATGCAGTCTCAGTATAATGTGTGTTTTGTTACTCTCTCAAATATTTTAATCATTGATATGTCCAGCAGTGATGAACACATAACACAGGAAAACAGAGACACATTCAAATGAATACTTATAGTGTAGGAGATACAGATGCCAGGAAAATGTTGAATTTCCCAACTAAGTTACCTTCGCTTGGCAGTAGGGCCAAGTAGTGCCCCGATGCTGTGGAATCCCCTTGGACACCAGCCCCAAAGCCTCAGTACAACTGACCCTCATCTGAAACTGTTATTATTGGCAGCTCCAGCTGTACAACAGTGAAAATGACCAAAGTAGCAAGCCGTGTCAATACCAGCCAGTACAGGCCATCTCAAATCAAATCAAATTGTATTGGTCACATACACGTGATTAGAAGATGTTATTGCGGGTATTGCGAAATGCTTGTGCTTCAAGCTCTGACAGTGCAGTAATATCTAACAAGTAATATCTAACAAGTAATATCTAACAAGTTACACAACATATACACTACCGTTCAAAAGTTTGGGGCCACTTAGAAATGTCCTTGTTTTTGAAAGGAAAGACAATTTTTGGTCCATTAAAATAACATCAAATTGATCAGAAATTTGTAAAGGGAGTAGTACACAGCGTTGTACCAGATCTCCAGGTTTTTGGCAATTTCTCGCATGAAATAGCCTTCATTTCTCAGAACAAAAATAGACTGACGAGTTTCAGAAGAAAGTTCTTTGTTTCTGGCCATTTTGGGCCTGTAATCGAACCCACAAATGCTGATGCTCCAGATACTCAACTAGTCTAAAGAAGGCCAGTTTTATTGCTTCTTTAATCAGAACAACCGTTTTCAGCTGTGCTAACATAATTGCAAAAGGGTTTTCTAATGATCAATTAGCCTTTTAAAATGATAAACTTGGATTAGCTAACACAACGTGCCATTGAAACACAGGAGTGATGTTTGCTGATAATGGGCCTCTGTACGCCTATGTAGATATTCCATAAAAAATCAGCCATTTCCAGCTACAATAGTCATTTACAACATTCATAATGTCTACACTTTATTTCTGATCAATTTGATGTTATTTTAATGGACCAAAAATGGGCTTTTCTTTCAAAAACAAGGACATTTCTAAGTGATCCCACACTTTTGAACGGTAGTGTACCCAATACACACAAATCTAATTAGGAATCAATTAAGACTATATACATATGGACAAGAGATGTCAGAGCGGAACGGACTAAGATACAGTAGAATAGTATAGAAAAAACAGTATATACATATGAGATGAGTAATGTAAGATATGTAAGCATTATTAAGTGAATGCGATACCGTAGAATAGTATAGAAAACACTATATACACATGAGATGAGTAATGCCAGATATGTAAACATTAAGTGACTAAGATACCGTAGAATAGTATAGAATACATATAGAACACATCTATAGAAGGAGTATAGAATACATCTATAGAAGTATAGAATACATCTATAAACGGAGTATAGAATACATCTATAGAAGGAGATTGATTGTTTTTACGGCCATTAGGGAGATAATCTGCCCGTTTAGCCAAGTCAGCAGCCTCCATGCTATTTCCTGGAGTAGCATAAACTAGTCAACCTCTCCTCTATTGGCCATCTACCTCAGGAACCCTCATTAAATAGGCATAGCTAGGTGTTACAATGCAGGAGATACAGTAATGCTTGCTCCATTCTGAGGGTTTGGTCATGTGTATTGCGTGGTACTTTTATTGGCCGTTTTGTGGTCAGTGTGCTGTCAGTCTCTCTGGTGTCCCGTACTCCCGTCAGTGCATTTCAGAGTGTTAACTGTCTTGGCAGAGGGCGCCCTGGCCTATGTATTTTAAAGCTCAGCCACACTGTGATTTCAGGGGAGATAACATTTATTGTGCAGACAGCTCCCCCCAGCCCCCACTCACTCAGAGGGCTTTCATTCTTCAAGGCAAAACCAATTGAATAATACCCGGTCGAGATAACAGAGAAACTGAGAGGGACATGGCAGCTTAGCATATTTTATCATTCCAAAACACCTTTGATTCTCCTGCAAAAGAAAAAAAACTAGATTCTTCATTGTCTTCTCTTCTCTTTCTGACTGTTTATTCAGATATATTATCCTCTGGACTGAACTATGGCACTGTGCAGAATTCCATAATGATTATGGAAGTCATTGTACTGTATCAAGTGATTTATTGTTCTGTTGATTGTTTGACTTGAAAAAAGAAGCAATTTCTCCCCGGCTGTAGAATGTTCAGTAAAACAAAATGAATTCAGATGTTGACACCCTCGGGGAAACTGGAGAACACACAACAAAGCATGACCAATGTTACTGCAATATGCACTCAGTCAGAATGGGCTCTGAGCATTTCTGGATGGCCTCCCACAGAGATATGGAACAAAGCGGATCGTGATAAAGCAGATTGTGAAAAAGTGGATCGTGGATCTTGATAAAGCGGATTGTGACAAAGCGGATCATGACAAAGTGGATTGTGATTTAGCAGATCGTGATAAAGCGGATCGTGATAAAGCGGATCGTGATAAAGCGGACCGTGCAAAGTGGATCATGATAAAGCAGATCGTGATAAAGCGGACCGTGACAAAGCGGGTCGTGATAAAGCAGATCGTGATAAAGCAGATCGTGATAAAGTGGATTGTGATGAAGTGGATTGTGATAAAGTGAATCGTGATAAAGCGGATCGTGATAAAGCGGATCGTGATAAAGCGGATCGTGACAAAGCGGATCGTGATAAAGTGGATCGTGATAAAGTGGATTATGATAAAGTGAATCGTGATAAAGCGGATCGTGACAAAGCGGATCGTGACAAAGCGGATCGTGATAAAGCGGACCGTGATAAAGCGGATCGTGATAAAGCGGATCGTGATAAAGCAGATCGTGATAAAGTGGATTGTGGATCATGATAAAGTTGATCATAATAAAGTGGATTGTGATAAAGTGGATTGTGATAAATTGTATCCTGATAAATTGTATTGTGATAAAGTGAATCGTGATAAAGCGGATCGTGACAAAGCGGATCGTGATATAGCGGACCGTGACAAAGCAGATCGTGATAAAGCGGACCGTGACAAAGCGGACCGTGACAAAGCGGATCGTGATAAAGCGGATCGTGATAAAGCAGATCGTGATAAAGTGGATTGTGGATCATGATAAAGTTGATCATAATAAAGTGGATTGTGATAAAGTGGATTGTGATAAAGTGGATTGTGATAAACTGTATCCTGATAAATTGTATTGTGATAAAGTGAATCGTGATAAAGCGGATCGTGATAAAGCAGATCGTAATTAAGCGGATCGTAATAAAGTGGATTGTGTTAAAGTGGATTGTGATAAAGTGGATTGTGATAAATTGTATCCTGATAAATTGTATTGTGATAGTGAATTGTGATAAAGCGGATCGTAATTAAGCGGATCGTAATAAAGTGGATTGTGTTAAAGTGGATTGTGATAAAGTCAGACGGTAACGGGGGCCATTATCAGAAAAAAAACAGCAAAACAGCAATCTTTAACGGATTAGAATTGTCAGAAGCGTTTGTGAAAGGGGACCTCACTTCTCCAAGTGGCCTCCTTACTCCTCTGAACATAGCCCACATGTTGCAGCGATCTGGGGCAGTTTGAAACTGCAGAGAAGTGGCCCCAGCCTCGTCAGCTCCAGTTATCGTGCCTTGTACATCACCCACGGATGAAAGCCCTGGCAGAGGCGTCAGAAACCCCAAAATATTGCCACTTTCATGGGACCTATTGTGTTCCCGAAAGAGAAGTCTTACTCAAGGAAATTAGTACCACATGGCAGAACTACCTCTACTTTCGTTTTGTTATGCGATCCGCTAGAGTCCACATGCACACAGCATGTGGAGCTAATGTGTCTTTCCCCATGCTTACAGTACCTCAGAGGTTTTACACAGGTCTGGCCTGTAATTTCCCATAAAGATGTCCAGTCTAGAGGAAAAACACGAGTCATTTTGATATTATTGCAGTGGGATTTCTGCTTATGATTTTTATGTTTACAGTGGATGTTTGGAGAGAGTGAAATATCACAATTTTCTCCTGGCTCAAGAGAAGGATATTTTCCCCAAACATCAGGTCAAGCTTTAATGGAACTGAAGGCTTACAGCCAGCCGTTCTAGGTTCCACTATCAGCTCTAAAGGTGGTGCCAAGGCAGTCCGTGTTGCCCAGCAACACCATTTAAGGACCTCTATTACTACACGTTTGTTGTTGTTGTTTTACTCCTTTGGTAGCTTCACAAAATCCCACACACGTTCATTGCCATGGGCCCTCCCTCAGAAGCAAAGAAGCATGAATAGAGGACAAAGAGCAGGGCTGGGGAGTTTTTTTTACCCTCATTAATCGTTCTGAACACTGAAAATTACTAGTTTGTCCCAATCATAAAAAGCAACTGTATTTGTGTGTAAATAAAATATAGGAATATAAACTGAAGGAAAACAACCGTATTTGTGTGTATACAGTGCATTGGGAAAGTTTTCAGACCCCCTTTTTCCACATTTTGTTACGTTACAGCCTTATTCTAAAATGGATTAAATCAAAAATGTTCCTCATTAATCTACACATAATACCCCATAATCACAAAGAAAAAACAGTTTTTTGAAAATGTTAGCAAATGTATTAAAAATTAAAAACAGAAATACCTTATTTGCATATGTATTCAGACCCTTTGCTATGAGACTCAAAATTGAGCTCATGTGTGTCCTGTTTCCATTGATCATCCTTGAGATGTTTCTACAACTTGATTGGAGTCCACCTGTGGTAAATTCAATTGATTGGACATGATATGGAAAGACACACGCCTGTCTATATTAGATGAACGGTGCATAGTACAGAGAGATCCTTGATGAAAACCTGCTCCAGAGCACTCAGGACCTCAGACTGGGGAGAAGGTTCACCTTCCAACAGGACATCAACCCTAAGCACACAGCCAAGACAACGCAGGAGTGGCTTCGGGACAAGTCTCTGAATGTCCTTGAGTGGCACAGCCAGAGCCCGTACTTGAACCAGATCGAACATCTCTGAAGAGACATGAAAATAGCTGTGCAGCGACGATCCCCATCCAACCTGACAGAGCTTGAGAGGATCTGCAGAGAAGAATAGGAGAAGCTCTCCAAATACAGGTGTGCCAAGCTTGTAGCATCAAACCCAAGAAGACTCAAGGCTGTAATCACTGACAAAGGTGCTTCAACAAAGTGCTGAGTCAAGGGTCTGAATACTTATGTAAATGTGATATTTCAGTTGTTGGGGGGGGGGTTTTGCAAACATTTCTAAAAACCTGTTTTTGCTTTGTCATTATGTGGTATTGTGTGTAGATTGATGAGGGATAAAAACAATTGAATCCGTTTGAGAATAAGGCTGTAACGTAACAAAAAGTCAAGTGGTCTGAATACTTTCCGAAGGCACTGTATAAAAGATAGGAATATAAACAGAAGGAAAACGACCGTATTTGGGTGTAAATAAAAGACAGGAATTTGAACTGAAGGAAAACAACTGTATTAGTGTGTAAATAAAAGATAGGAATATAACAGAAGGATAACAACCCACATTAAGAAATCATATGTCTCGATTCAAAAATATATAGTGCTGCATCAGATGACCTGGCCTCCACATTCACCCAACCTCAACCCAGTTGAAATGGTTTGGGATGAGTTGGACCGCAGTGTGAAGGAAAAGCAGCCAACAAGTGCTAAGCATATGTGGGAACTCCTTCAAGCATTCCTCATGAAGATGGCTGAGAGAAGGTTAAGAGTGTGCAAAGCTGTCATCAAGGCAAAGGGTGGCTACTTTGAAAAATATTATTCTACAATGTAGAAAATAGTAAATAATAAAGAAAAACCCTTGGATGAGTAGGTGTGTCCAAACTTTTGACTGGTACTGTATTTATGTGTGTCACCTGCTTTGGATTTCTTTAATTGAATGTTTAAAGTCTATACAGAGTTTGGCCCAAAAGGAAGGATAGGGACTAATACGGGGAGATTTCAAGGTTTGTAGTGTCTGTTTCAGATCTGCTGCTACACTTAACTCACTGGAAAGCGGTACTGTGCTGTGGGAGGTGGAGCACACAGGAAGGACAAGCTGGGCAGTGAAAGCATCAGTCAGTCAGTAAACTAAACTCTACGATTATCTCCATGATGATCAACTAAGACATTTCTGTTGTTATTTGTTTGACATGGAATGATGTGCCAGTGTCATTAAGAGGAATCTTGACATGTAAAAATCTTTTGTCTGAATGATTGTGTACAAATGTAGGATCTTAATTTGAGACAGTTTGCTACAGCACGGACATAATCCTACAGCCACAGGAAATGTGAACTATTATGTGGACTATAATCAACTGACTTTTCGTTAGGGCAAATGAAGTCTGACATTTTAAAGTGGAAATTACAAACTTTAGAAGCCTTTTTAAACCTTGAAAAGGTTGCATTTCCTGCTATGTAGGAACATTCTCAGCAACAAAAGAGTGATCAAATTAAGATTCAACATCTGTAGATAGATGCCAAAACAGCTAATTGTTTTCACTGAGACTTAGGGAAATTTCAGATGAAGGTCCAATGCTTTCTTGAAGAAGGGCAGATTCATTCAGTCTTTCTAATTGATATCTATTGGGAAAAGACAGTAATTACTACTATGGCAGTGATTAAACCCTTTGTTCGGTATGCAGAGATCAAAATTAACTTACTGTGTACAGTAGTAGTATCTTGTCAAACTGGAATGGAATGTTTTTTCAGAATGAGCTGCAGAAGCTCTTTCTGGTGGTGATGTTCCTAGCATTTAAACATTTTGGTCAAATACTCTTTGCTGAATATGACGTGAACTTGCAGGGCTGTGGACGGGGGAGGGAGAGAAGGGAGGGAGAGGGAGGGAGAGAAAACAACCTCTTCTTTTGTCAGAGGAGGGTACAGAGTTCCTCTCCAACTCTTCTCTGTCTGTCATCTCTCCCTAACTGCAAACAGAGCTCAGTTTTCCCACACAGCAGCTCCTGGAGGCCATGCTGAGTTATGGAGTGGTGCTGGGGGTTCTCCTGGCTGCATCTGCAATGGTACCCTACTCTCTATATAGTGGGCTACTATACTATATGGGTTCTGGTCAAAAGTAGTGTGAGATAGAGCGAATAGGATGCCATTTTGGACGCTGTCTCTGTCGGAGTACTGTACCCTCTCTTCCCCAGCTCTGTCATGCCCTCTGCCTGTCTCTGTCTCTGTCGGAGTACTGTACCCTCTCTTCCCCAGCTCTGTCATGCCCTCTGCCTGTCTCTGTCTCTGTCGGAGTACTGTACCCTCTCTTCCCCAGCTCTGTCATGCCCTCTGCCTGTCTCTGTCTCTGTCGGAGTACTGTACCCTCTCTTCCCCAGCTCTGTCATGCCCTCTGCCTGTCTCTGTCTCTGTCGGAGTACTGTACCCTCTCTTCCCCAGCTCTGTCATGCCCTCTGCCTGTCTCTGTCTCTGTCGGAGTACTGTACCCTCTCTTCCCCAGCTCTGTCATGCCCTCTGCCTGTCTCTGTCTCTGTCGGAGTACTGTACCCTCTCTTCCCCAGCTCTGTCATGCCCTCTGCCTGTCTCTGTCTCTGTCGGAGTACTGTACCCTCTCTTCCCCAGCTCTGTCATGCCCTCTGCCTGTCTCTGTCTCTGTGTGGGAGCTGTAGGTCCTGCCTGCGTGAGGATGAGGAGCCGTGCCTTGAGGAGAGATTAGTGTTGGCTGAAATTGAAATGAAATTAGGCATTTTAACGACTTTGTTAGCAAAACTCAGCAAAGCCATGTGGCCTAGTAGCGCCTGGTACCGCAAGGGCCCTGGAACCACTACAGACAATCCTAGTCTCTCACCCTCTTTAGCAGTCTACTCAGGAACCAGGGATGTTTTTCCCGAAAATGAATGCCAAATACTGTCACTTCAGAAAATATACTTCATTAACTGGGATGGGTATGTGCGTTGAATGTCCACTTATTGACTTGGACTCTGTTGACTGGGCTGAGACTGAGGCTTGTAAAAAAACATTTAGTAAATAGTATATATATATCACATTATGTAATTAGATGAAGTAGTATTTTGCCAGTGTTCTTACTGCTCGAAGAATAACTGACTCTGACTTCATATAAAGAGGAGCCAAGCGCTCTGCTGTTTTAACTATGGTGGCTGAGGAGCTCGTTCCGCCACTCAGAGGCAGGATGGGGAAAAGGCAGGGCTGGAATGGGGGATCCCCCCCAGACCCCCCGGCCTCCACAGGGTGAGCAGAGTTTGCAAGCCATGGATGGTCTGATGTTGTGAGAGGTTGGTCTGATGATGATTGCATGCAGGTTGAAGGAGTAGTTACTGTAGGGAGGTTTACAACATGTTTACAACTTTCTCTGGGGAGGTTTACAACATGTTTTCTCTCTAAACCACCAGAGACACACGTAGTTTACTGCTGTGCCATAAAGATGGCAGCCATGTTGGGTACTGCTGTAGTGTTCCAGGCAGATGGCAGCCATGTTGGGTACTGCTGTAGTGTTCCAGGCAGATGGCAGCCATGTTGGGTACTGCTGTAGTGTTCCAGGCAGATGGCAGCCATGTTGGGTACTGCTGTAGTATTCCAGGCAGATGGCAGCCATGTTGGGTACTGCTGTAGTGTTCCAGGCAGATGGCAGCCATGTTGGGTACTGCTGTAGTGTTCCAGGCAGATGGCAGCCATGTTGGGTACTGCTGTAGTGTTCCAGGCAGATGGCAGCCATGTTGCGTACTGCTGTAGTTTCCAGGCAGATGGCAGCCATGTTGCGTACTGCTGTAGTGTTCCAGGCAGATGGCAGCCATGTTGCGTACTGCTGTAGTGTTCCAGGCAGATGGCAGCCATGTTGCGTACTGCTGTAGTGTTCCAGGCAGATGGCAGCCATGTTGCGTACTGCTGTAGTGTTCCAGGCAGATGGCAGCCATGTTGCGTACTGCTGTAGTGTTCCAGGCAGATGGCAGCCATGTTGGGTACTGCTGTAGTGTTCCAGGCAGATGGCAGCCATGTTGGGTACTGCTGTAGTGTTCCAGGCAGATGGCAGCCATGTTGCGTACTGCTGTAGTGTTCCAGGCAGATGGCAGCCATGTTGGGTACTGCTGTAGTGTTCCAGGCAGATGGCAGCCATGTTGCGTACTGCTGTAGTGTTCCAGGCAGATGGCAGCCATGTTGGGTACTGCTGTAGTGTTCCAGGCAGATGGCAGCCATGTTGCGTACTGCTGTAGTGTTCCAGGCAGATGGCAGCCATGTTGCGTACTGCTGTAGTGTTCCAGGCAGATGGCAGCCATGTTGGGTACTGCTGTAGTGTTCCAGGCAGATGGCAGCCATGTTTGGTACTGCTGTAGTGTTCCAGGCAGATGGCAGCCATGTTGGGTACTGCTGTAGTTTTCCAGGCAGATGGCAGCCATGTTGGGTACTGCTGTAGTGTTCCAGGCAGATGGCAGCCATGTTGGGTACTGCTGTAGTTTTCCAGGCAGATGGCAGCCATGTTGGGTACTGCTGTAGTGTTCCAGGCAGATGGCAGCCATGTTGGGTACTGCTGTAGTGTTCCAGGCAGATGGCAGCCATGTTGGGTACTGCTGTAGAGTTCTAGGCAGATGGCAGCCATGTTGGGTACTGCTGTAGAGTTCTAGGCAGATGGCAGCCATGTTGGGTACTGCTGTAGTGTTCCAGGCAGATGGCAGCCATGTTGGGTACTGCTGTAGAGTTCTAGGCAGATGGCAGCCATGTTGGGTACTGCTGTAGTGTTCTAGGCAGATGGCAGCCATGTTGGGTACTGCTGTAGTGTTCCAGGCAGATGGCAGCCATGTTGGGTACTGCTGTAGTGTTCCAGGCAGATGGCAGCCATGTTGGGTACTGCTGTAGTGTTCCAGGCAGATGGCAGCCATGTTGGGTACTGCTGTAGTGTTCCAGGCAGATGGCAGCCATGTTGGGTACTGCTGTAGAGTTCCAGGCAGATGGCAGCCATGTTGGGTACTGCTGTAGTGTTCCAGGCAGATGGCAGCCATGTTGCGTACTGCTGTAGTGTTCCAGGCAGATGGCAGCCATGTTGCGTACTGCTGTAGAGTTCCAGGCAGATGGCAGCCATGTTGGGTACTGCTGTAGTGTTCCAGGCAGATGGCAGCCATGTTGGGTACTGCTGTAGTGTTCCAGGCAGATGGCAGCCATGTTGGGTACTGCTGTAGTGTTCCAGGCAGATGGCAGCCATGTTGGGTACTGCTGTAGTGTTCCAGGCAGATGGCAGCCATGTTGGGTACTGCTGTAGAGTTCTAGGCAGATGGCAGCCATGTTGGGTACTGCTGTAGTGTTCCAGGCAGATGGCAGCCATGTTGGGTACTGCTGTAGTGTTCCAGGCAGATGGCAGCCATGTTGGGTACTGCTGTACTGTTCCAGGCAGGGGAATCCCTGGGGTGAGGAGAGCAGAAGCACATGTGTGCAGTTCCAGTGTTCCCGAGGCTCTGGTGGATGGGCACACTAACAGTAATGCAGCACAGGGCTGTCAGTCTGTGTGTGGAGCACAACAGATCAGCTCCCCACCGGGTGGGTGGGAAGATGCATTCCCAGCAGTCAGAGCAGCTGGGTGTTAGTGGCTGCCTTCCTGATCACCAGATAACCTTGACTTTCATCCACTGCCAGCAGCCCAGCTAGCACCACACTCAGCTTAGCTCAGTGCAAGCTACAGGCTCAGCCAGGGAGAGACGTTGAGATGTGTTCCATCTGCCAACCCCTAACCCAACCAATCCTGTTCAGATGTGGCTCTAAAAATCTGGGTGCTGCAACCAATCCTCCCTCCTCTCCTCCCTCCTCTCCTCTCTGCCCAATCATCCCTCCCCTCTTCCTCTCTCCCCTCCCCTCCCCCTCATATCCTCTCCCCCCTCCTTTCCTCTCCCCTCTCCTCTCCCCATCCCGTCCTTTCTCCCCCTCCCCTCCTCTCCCTCTCCCCCCTCCTTTCCCCTCTCATCTCCCCATCCACTCCTCTCTTCCTCTCCCCCCTCGTCTACTCTCTCCCCTCTCCTCTCCTCTCTCCCCCCTCCTCTCCTATCTCCCCCCCTTCTCTCCTCCAGCCCCAGCACCCAGGCCCAGCCTGCTAAGAGGAACAGACCTGGTCTCCTCTCTCTTCTACCTCCCTGCTAAGAGGAACAGGTCTGGTCTCCTCTCTCTCTCCTTCCTCCCTGCTAAGAGGAACAGGTCTGGTCTCCTCTCTCTCTCCTTCCTCCCTGCTAAGAGGAACAGAACTGGTCTCCCCTCTCTCTCTTACCTCCCTGCTAAGAGGAACAGAACTGGTCTCCCCTCTCTCTCCTTCCTCCCTGCTAAGAGGAACAGGTCTGGTCTCCTCTCTCTCTCCTTCCTCCCTGCTAAGAGGAACAGAACTGTTCTCCCCTCTCTCTCTTACCTCCCTGCTAAGAGGAACAGGTCTGGTCTCCTCTCTCTCTTACCTCCCTGCTAAGAGGAACAGGTCTGGTCTCCTCTCTCTCTCCTTCCTCCCTGCTAAGAGGAACAGGTCTGGTCTCCTCTCTCTCCTACCTCCCTGCTAAGAGGAACAGAACTGGTCTCCCCTCTCTATCTTACCTCCCTGCTAAGAGGAACAGAACTGGTCTCCCTCTCTCTCTCTTACCTCCCTGCTAAGAGGAACAGAACTGGTCTCCCCTCTCTCTCTTACCTCCCTGCTAAGAGGAACAGAACTGGTCTCCCCTCTCTCTCTTACCTCCCTGCTAAGAGGAACAGACCTGGTCTCCTCTCTCTCCTACCTCCATTTGCCATAGCAGCGTAATCACTGCCCCTCAGTTGTAGTTAAAGTCAGGCCTTGGAGACATGATTAACTTCATTCCCATTCGACATGCCATGAAAAACCTTATATAAAACCTCTCACTCCACCCCCTCCCAACACATACCCACATGCACCCACAGTGTGACCAGATGTCCTTCAGGAAATAATCATATTAGTAGTGAGAGAGAAACCTCCTAGCTGAAAATGTCATTAATTGGTCCATTAATATATCTGTGAACGGACACTTGTGCTAACATTCCTGCTCGGTCCCTAACTCCCCAGCCTCTACCTTACCCCTGTACTCCCATACCCCCTTGCCCCCGAAAAATATCAAATATGTGTCTGATAATAGTGTAAGGAAGGTGGAAATGTGGCCTAAGGGTCCCGAGCCAGCATGAACCTGTGGATTTATGATGCAGAGTGTAAAACACTCAGTACTGCCATGCTGCAGATGAACTCAATTTCTGGCCAGGGCTTGGGTGTTAACAAGGGTGGACAACCCATTTTTCCTGGGCTTTACCACTCTTCACTATCTGCCCGGTAGCTGCTGTTTTTACTGTTATCTCCATAGACACATTGAGCCTCATCTATTCTACAGTACAGATACAGTACGTTGCACCTGAGCTGAGATGTTATATTTTGATCAAGGGCGTAGATTAATTCCCCTCTAAGCCCACATATGATTACCCCCCTTCCCACTCTCTCTCACTCCCCCCAGCAGCCCCTGGATAAGACCCCTGTAGGACCATTTCTCCACCTCGGGAAAGGATGCAGATGCTTATTTAAATATGGCCTCATCAGAGAGCCTTTATAAATCAACCTGCCCAATGATGTCATAATCAATGAGATCACCTTGCCTGGTTAGGTCTGGAACATTCCATTTTGTATACAGTAGGAGCAGGGGAACATGGTCGATTGGTTTGGACCGCAGGGACCACATACACACACACATACACACACACACAGACTGAAACTATGCTGGCTCCCTGCTGTGAAATGGAACCCTGACGTGTGAACAGAGCTGTCAGGGATGTTTAACCCCCTCATTCCCATCAGAGGGATATTAATGGATGGCTTCCCTGGGCCTTTCAGTAAGCCAGAGGTGCAGTACCTCCAGTCAAAATAACAAGGGCAGTCAATTCTGTCGACAGCTTCTCTGAGTGGCTCCCAACACGTCTGGCTCAAGCTCCAGCTCCACCAGAGAAATAACTATAACACAGGGTGTATATTTGATCAATGCCTAAATAACTGTAACACAGGGTGTATATTTGATCAATGCCTAAATAACTGTGACACAAGGTGTACATTTAACTTCGTATGGCTGCAATCCCGTTAACGGGATGATATGACAACAGCCAGTGAAAGTGCAGGGTGCCAAATTCAAACAACAGAAATCTCATAATTAAAATTCCTCAAACATACATGTATCTTATACCATTTTAAAGGTAATCTTGTTGTTAATCCCACCAAAGTGTCCGATTTCGAATAGGCTTTTCAGCGAAAGCACCACAAACAATTATGTTAGGTCACCACCAACTCACAGAAAAATTCTGCCATTTTTACAGCCAAAGAGAGGAGTCACAAAAAGCACAAATAGAGATAAAATGAATCACTAACCTTTGATGATCTTCATCAGATGACACTCATAGGACTTCATGTTACACAATACATATATGTTTTGTTCGATTAAGTTCATATTTATATCCAAAAACCTCTGTTTACATTGGCGCCATGTTCAGAAATGCCTCCAAAATATCCGGAGAAATTGCAGAGAGCCACGTCAAATAACAGAAATACTCATCATAAACTTTGATGAAAGATACATGTTTTACATAGAATTAAAGATACACTTGTTCTTAATGCAACCGCTGTGTCAGATTTCAAAAAGCTTTACGGCAAAACACAATATTCAATCATCTGAAAACAGCGTTCAGCCACGAAAGCATTCAGCCACAAAAGCCATACAGTTACCCGTCAAATTGTGCAGTCAACAAAACTCATAAAAAGCATTATAAATATTCACTAACAGTAACAGTCCGTAGAAACATGTCAAACGATGTATTAAATCAATCTTTTGAATGTTTTTAACATAAATCTTGAATAACGTTCCAACCGGAGAATTACATTGACTTCAGATGAGCGATGGAACAGAGCTCCCTCTCATGTGAACGCGCATGGTCAAAGAATGGTCAGGTCATGGCAGACCTAACTAATTCCCCTCTCATTTGGCCTCCCCTTCACAGTAGAGGCATCAGACAAGGTTCTACAGACTGTTGACATCTAGTGGAAGCCGTAGGAATTGCAAACTCATCCATATCTCGCTGTGATTTCAATGGGATCTTGGTTGAAAATCGACCAGCCTCAGAATTTCCACTTCCTGTTTGGATTTTTTCTCAGGTTTTTGCCTGCCATATGAGTTCTGTTATACTCACAGACATAATTCAAACAGTTTTAGAAACTTCAGAGTGTTTTCTATCCAATACTAATGATAATATGCATATATTAGCAACTATGACTGAGGAGCAGGCCGTTTACTCTGGGCACCTCTGTGCACCTTTCATCCAAGCTACTCAATACTGGCCCTGCAGCCATAAGAAGTTAATCAATGCCTAAATAACTGTAACACTGTAACTGTACTTTTTTTTTTTTTTTTTAAGTTACAGCCTTATTCTAAAATGGATTAAATAAAACCATTTCCTCATCAATCTACACACAATACCCCATAATGACAAAGTGAAAACAGGTTTTTAGATATTTTATTAAATATCTAATATTTAATATTTAATATCTTATTAAAAATAAAATACAGAAATTCCTTATTTACATAAGTGTTCAGACCCTTTGCTATGAGACTCAAAATTGAGTTCATGTGCATCCTGTTTCCATTGATCATCCTTGAGATGTTTCTACAACTTGTTTGGAGTCCACCTGTGGTAAAATCAACTTATTGTACATGATTTAGAAAGGCACACACCTGTCTATATAAGGTCCCACAGTTGACAGTGCATGTCAGATTAAAACCAAGCCATGAGGTCGAAGGAATTGTAGAGCTCCGAAACAGGATTGTGTCGAGGCACAGATCTGGGGAAGGGTACCAAAACATGTCTGCATTGTTGAAGGTCCCCAAGAACATTGTAGCCTTCATCATTCTTAAATGGAAGAAGTTTGGAACCACTGAGACTCTTCCTAGAGCTGGCCTTCCGGCCAAACTGCGCAGTCGGTGGAGAAGGGCCTTGGTCAGGGAGGTGACCAAGAACCCGATGGTCACTCTGACAGAGGCCTTTATGGTAGAGTGGCCAGATGGAAGCCACTCCTCACTAAAAGGCACATGACAGCCCACCTGGGGTTTGCCAAAGGCACCTAAAGTCTCTCAGATCATGAGAAACAAGATTCTCTGGTCTGATAAAACCAAGATTGAACTCTTTGGCCTGAATGCCAAGCGTCACGTCTGGAGGAAACCTGGCACCATCCCTACGGTGAAGCATGTTGGTGACAGCATCAGGCTGTGGGGATGTTTTTCAGCGGCAGGGACTGGGCGACTAGTCAGGATCGAGGGAAAGATGAACGTAGCAAAGTACAGAGAGATCCTTGATGAAAACCTGCTCCAGAGCGCTCAGGACCTCAGACTGGGGCGATGGTTCACCTTTCAACAGGACAACGATCCTAAGCACACAGCCAAGACAACGCATGAGTGTCTTCTGGACAAGTATCTGAATATCCTTGAGTGGCCCAGCCAGAGCCGAGACTTGAACCCCATCGAACATCTCTGGAAAGACCTGAAAATAGCTGTGCAGCGATGAAGAATGGGAGAAACTCCCAAAATACAGGTGTGCCAAGCTTGTAGTGAAATACCCAAGAGGACTCGAGGCTCTAAATGGTGCCATAGGTGATTCAACAAAGTACTGAGTAAATTGTCTGAATACTTATGTAAATGTAATATTTCATTTTTTTTTAGGTTTATAAATTTGCTAAAATATTTAAAAAACTGTTTTTTTGCTTTGTCATTATGGGGTATTGTGTGTAGCTTGATGAGGGGAAAAAAACAGTAACACTGTAACACAGAAAAACTGTAACAGCGCAACACTGTAACACCACAACATTGTAACACCACAACACTGTAACACCGCAACACAGTAACACTGCAACACTGTAAAACTGTAACAGCGCAACACTGTAACACCACAACACCATAACACTGCAACACTGTAACACTACCACACCGTAACACTGCCACACCGTAACACCGTAACACTGCCACACCGCAACACTGCCACACCGCAACATTGTAACACTGCCACACCGTAACATTGTAACACTGCCACACCGTAACACTGCACCACAGTAACACTGCCACACCGTAACACTGTCACACCGTAACACTGCAACACTGTAACACTGCCACACCGTAACACAGTAATACTGCAACACCGTAACATTGTAACACCGGAACACTGCAATAACGTAACACTTCAACACCGTAAAAACACTGCAATACCGTACCACTGTAACACCGTAACACTGCAACACCGTACCACTATAACACTGCAACACCACACAACTGCAACACCGTAACACGGCAACACTGTAACACCGTAACACTGTAACACTGTAACACTACAACACCATAACACCGCAACACCATAACACTATAATGCCGTAACACTGCGACACTGTAACACTGCCACACCATAACACTGCCACACCATAACACTGCAACACCGCACAACTGTAACACCGTAACACTGCAACACCGTAACACTGCAACACCGTAACACAATAACACTGCAACACCGTAACACTGCAACACCATAACACTGCAACATCGTAACACTGCCACACTGTAACACCATAACACTGCAACACTGTAACACTGCCACACCGTAACACTGCAACACTGCCACACTGTAACACTGCAACACCATAACACTGTAACACTGCAACACCATAACACTGTAATACTGCCACACCATAACACTATAACACTGCCACACCATAACAATGTAACACTGCAACACCGTAACACTGTAACACTGCAACACCATACCAATGTAACACCATAACACTGTAACACTGCAACACCATATCACTGTAACACTACCACACCATAACACTGTAACACTGCCACACCATAACACTGCAACACTGCCACACCGTAACACTGTAACACTGCAACACTGCATCACCATAACACTGTAACACTGCCACACCATAACACTGTAACACTGCCACACCGTAACACTGTAACACTGCAACACTGCCACACCATAACACTGTAACACTGCAACACCATAACACTGTAACACTGCAACACCATAACACTGTAACACTGCAACACCATAACACTGTAACACTGCAACACCATAACACTGTAACACTGCAACACCGTAACACTGCCACACCGTAACACTGCAACACCATATCACTGTAACACTGCCACAGCATAACACTGTAACACTGCAACACCATAACACTGTAACACTGCCACACCATAACACTGTAACACTGCCACACTGCAACACCATAACACTGTAACACTGTAACACCATACCACTGTAACACTGCAACACCATAACACTGTAACACTGCAACACCGTAACACTGTAACACTGCAACACTGTAACACTGCCACACCATAACACTGTAACACTGCCACACCATAACACTGTAACACTGCCACACCATAACACTGTAACACTGCAACACCATAACACTGTAACACTGCAACACCATAACACTGCAACACCATAACACTGCAACACCATAACACTGTAACACTGCAACACCGTAACACTGCCACACCGTAACACTGCAACACCATAACACTGTAACACTGCCACAGCATAACACTGCAACACTGTAACACTGCCACACCGTAACACTGCCACACTGCAACACCATAACACTGTAACACTGCAACACCATACCACTGTAACACTGCCACAGCATAGCACTGCCACACTGCAACACCATAACACTGTAACACTGCAACACCATAACACTGTAACACTGCCACAGCATAGCACTGTAACACTGCAACACCATACCACTGTAACACTGCAACACCGTAACACTGTAACACCATAACACTGTAACACTGCCACACCATAACACTGTAACACTGCCACACCATAACACTGCAACACTGCCACACCGTAACTCTGTAACACTGCAACACCATAACACTGTAACACTGCCACACCATAACACTGCCACACCGTAACACTGCCACACCATAACACTGTAACACTGCAACACTGCCACACCATAACACTGTAACACTGCAACACCATAACACTGTAACACTGCAACACCATAACACTGCAACACCATAACACTGCAACACTGTAACACTGCAACACCGTAACACTGCCACACCGTAACACTGCAACACCATAACACTGTAACACTGCCACACCATAACACTGCCACACTGCAACACCATAACACTGTAACACTGCAACACCATAACACTGTAACACTGCCACAGCATAGCACTGTAACACTGCAACACCATACCACTGTAACACTGCAACACCATAACACTGTAACACTGCCACACCATAACACTGTAAAACTGCCACACCGTAACACTGTAACACTGCCACACCATAACACTGTAACACTGCCACACCATAACACTGTAATACCATAACACTGTAACACTGCAACACCATAACACTGTAACACTGCCACACCATAACACTGTAACACTGCCACACCATAACACTGCCACACCATAACACTGTAACACTGTAACACCGTAACACTGTAACACTGCCACACCGTAACACTGCCACACCATAACACTGCCACACCATAACACTGTAACACTGTAACACTGCCACACCATAACACTGTAATACCATAACACTGTAACACTGCAACACCATAACACTGTAACACTGCCACACCATAACACTGTAACACTGCCACACCATAACACTGCCACACCATAACACTGTAACACTGTAACACCGTAACACTGTAACACTGCCACACCATAACACTGTAACACTGCCACACCATAACACTGCCACACCATAACACTGTAACACTGTAACACCGTAACACTGTAACACTGCCACACCATAACACTGTAACACTGCCACACCATAACACTGCCACACCATAACACTGTAACACTGTAACACTGTAACACTGCCACACCATAACACTGTAACACTGCCACACCATAACACTGCCACACCATAACACCATAACACTGTAACACTGCCACACCATAACACTGCCACACCATAACACCATAACACTGTAACACTGCCACACCATAACACTGCCACACCATAACACTGTAACACTGTAACACTGCCACACCATAACACTGCCAGACCATAACACTGTAACACCGTAACACTGTAACACTGCCACACCATAACACTGTAACACTGCCACACCATAACACTGCCACACCATAACACCATAACACTGTAACACTGCCACACCATAACACCATAACACTGTAACACTGCCACACCATAACACTGTAACACTGTAACACTGCCACACCATAACACTGCCACACCATAACACTGTAACACTGTAACACTGCCACACCATAACACTGTAACACTGTAACACTGCCACACTGTAACACTGTAACACCATACCACTGTAACACTGTAACACCGTAACACTGTAACACTGCCACACCATAACACTGCCACACCATAACACCATAACACTGTAACACTGCCACACCATAACACTGCCACACCATAACACTGTAAAACTGCCACACCGTAACACTGTAACACTGCCACACCATAACACTGTAACACTGCCACACCATAACACTGTAATACCATAACACTGTAACACTGCAACACCATAACACTGTAACACTGCCACACCATAACACTGTAACACTGCCACACCATAACACTGCCACACCATAACACTGTAACACTGTAACACCGTAACACTGTAACACTGCCACACCATAACACTGTAACACTGCCACACCATAACACTGCCACACCATAACACTGTAACACTGTAACACTGCCACACCATAACACTGTAATACCATAACACTGTAACACTGCAACACCATAACACTGTAACACTGCCACACCATAACACTGTAACACTGCCACACCATAACACTGCCACACCATAACACTGTAACACTGTAACACCGTAACACTGTAACACTGCCACACCATAACACTGTAACACTGCCACACCATAACACTGCCACACCATAACACTGTAACACTGTAACACCGTAACACTGTAACACTGCCACACCATAACACTGTAACACTGCCACACCATAACACTGCCACACCATAACACTGTAACACCGTAACACTGTAACACTGCCACACCATAACACTGTAACACTGCCACACCATAACACTGCCACACCATAACACCATAACACTGTAACACTGCCACACCATAACACTGCCACACCATAACACCATAACACTGTAACACTGCCACACCATAACACTGCCACACCATAACACTGTAACACTGTAACACTGCCACACCATAACACTGCCAGACCATAACACTGTAACACCGTAACACTGTAACACTGCCACACCATAACACTGTAACACTGCCACACCATAACACTGCCACACCATAACACCATAACACTGTAACACTGCCACACCATAACACCATAACACTGTAACACTGCCACACCATAACACTGTAACACTGTAACACTGCCACACCATAACACTGCCACACCATAACACTGTAACACTGTAACACTGCCACACCATAACACTGTAACACTGTAACACTGCCACACTTTAACACTGTAACACCATACCACTGTAACACTGTAACACCGTAACACTGTAACACTGCCACACCATAACACTGCCACACCATAACACCATAACACTGTAACACTGCCACACCATAACACTGCCACACCATAACACTGTAACACTGTAACACTGCCACACCATAACACTGCCACACCATAACACTGTAACACTGTAACACTGCCACACCATAACACTGTAACACTGTAACACTGCCACACTGTAACACTGTAACACCATAACACTGTAACACTGTAACACTGCCACACTGTAACACTGTAACACCATAACACTGTAACACTGTAACACTGCCACACCGTAACACCGTAACACTGTAACACTGTAACACCACAACACTAAGGTGGGGTTGTTGTTAGTACGTTAACACACCACTCCGCTTCTTACATGAAACTGCCATCCGGGCCACATGTGCCAGGTCCACTGATTTGATTTAGGAAGGGACGTCTAATAAATGACACTGCTTCCAGGAAGCTGTTTCCATGCACAGGGGAGCCAGACAACATCATAGCTTGATGGCCAACGTTGATGTAAGAGGAACACAGCACAGTGTACATAGCGTGTGGTCTTGACATTCAGTCCTAATGACAGCCAGTCCTACTGACAGAGACTACAGCACTGTGTAGTACAGCTAGTAGAACCTGAGAGACTCCTGGCTCGAGCCTCATAACCCACTGCCAATGCACTAACATTAACCAAATGTAAGTTTGCAAACACGAATAGTACAGCACCAACTCCTACAAGGCCACACCTTTTTCTGTCAGCTGATTCCCATAAGCTTGGTCAGGACCTGTCCTGATTTCCCTCTGGGGCTTTATTGAACCTATTTTTACCGCCACTAGTCATTTAATGCTTGGCCGGTGCAACCAACCGAGCTTGGTTTTTTGCTTTGTGGTTATGAGAGCTGTTCCAGTACAGTTTGTCAGCCAGTCAGTCAGTCAGCCAGTCAGTCAGCCAGTCAGTCAGTCAGTCAGTCAGGGCTCTCAGTATAACTCCAGATACTAGCGATGGCATCATAATTGCCACCCTCCTCTGATGTACTTTGCTGTGTTAATGTGCTCACATCTAAACATGTGGAGAAATATTATGGGCACAGACTCTAGTCTACTCTACCTCACTCCTAAAAACATACTGATCTGTACTTCTCCCTGCCATCCATCCCAGAAACAGATGAAGTTATTGATTGTGTGGCTGGAAGGGAGGACAGAGAGAGAGAAGCCATGGAGCTCCATCTTGTGGATGAATTGACCTGTACAGGAATATCTATCTATCTATCTATCTATCTATCTATCTATCTATCTATCTATTTATCTATCTATCTATCTATCTATCTATCTATCTATCTCTATCTCTATCTCTATCTCTCTCTCTCTTTTCAAATGTCATATTATGTCTATATACAGTGTTGTAACGATTTGCAAATAGTTAAAGTACAAAAGGGAAAATAAATAAACATAAATATGGGTGGTATTTACAATGTTGTTTGTTCTTCACTGGTTGCCCTTTTCACAAATCTTGCTGCTGTGATGGCTGCATGTCTTCTCTTGAGAGCCAGGTCTGCCTACGGCGATAGCAAGGCTATCTCAATAGCAAGGCTATGCTCACTGAGTCTGTACATTGTCAAAGCTTTCCTTAAGTTTGGGTCAGTCACAGTGGTCAGATATTCTGCCACTGTGTACTCTCTGTTTGGGGCCAAATAGCATTCTAGTTAGCGCAGTTTTTTTGCTTGTTCTTTACAATGTGTCAAGTAATTATATTTTGGTTTTCTCATTATTTAGTTGGGTCTAATTGTGTTGCTGTCCTTGGGCTCTGTGGTGTCTGTTTGTTTGTGAACAGAGCCCCAGGACCAGCTTGCTTAGGGGACTCTTCTCCGGGTTCATCTCTCTGTAGGTGATGGCTTTGTTATGGAAGGTTTGGGAATCGCTTCCTTTTAGGTGGTTGTAGAATTTAACGGCTCTTTTCTGGATTTTGATAATTAGCGGGTATCGGCCTAATTCTGCTCTGTATGCATTGTTTGGTGTTTTACGTTGTATACGGAGGATATTTTTGCAGAATTCTGCATACAGATCCTCAATTTGGTATTTGTCCCATTTTGTGAATTCTTGGTTGGTGAGCCGACCCCAGACCTCACAACCGTAAAGAGCAATGGGTTATATAACCGATTCAATTATTTTTAGCCAGATCCTAATTGGTATGTCAAATTTTATGTTCCTCATTCACAGCTTTGTGGAAGTTACCTGTGGCGCTGATGTTTAGGCTGAGGTATGCATTGTTTTTTGTGTGCTCTAGGGCAACAGTGTCTAGATGGAATTTGTATTTGTGGTCCTGGCGGCTGGACCTTTTTTGGAACACCATTAGTTTAGTCTTACTGAGATTTACTGTCAGGGCCCAGGTCTGGCAGAATATCTAGGTGTTGCTGTAGGCCCTCCTTGGTTGGGGACAGAAACACCAGAATATCAGCAAACAGTAGACATTTGACTTCAGATTCTAGTAGTGTGAGGCCGGGTGCTGCAGACTGTTCTAGTGCCCTCACCAATTTGTTGAAATATACGTTGAAGAGGGTGGGGCTTAAGCTGCATCCCTGTCTCAGCCCACGGCCTTGTGGAAAGAAATGTGTTTTTTTGCCAATTTTAACCGCAGACTTGTTGTTTGTGTTCATGTATTTTATAATGTCATATTTTTTCCCCCATCACCACTTTCCATTAATTTGTATAGCAGACCCTCATGCCAAATTGAGTCGAAGGCTTTTTTGAAATCAACAAAGCATGAGAAGACTTTTCCTTTTTGTTTGTTTGTCAGTTAGGGTGTGCAGGGTGAATATGTGGTCTGTCGTATGATCATTTTGTAAAAACCAATTTGACATTTGCTCAGTACATTGTTTTCACTGAGGAAATGTATGAATCTGCTGTTAATGATAATGCAAGGGATTTTCCCAAGGTTGCTGTTGACGCATATCCCACGGTAGTTTATTGGGTCAAATTTGTCTCCACTTTTGTGGATTGGGGTGATCAGTCCTTGGTTCCAAATATTGGGGAAGATGCTAGAGCTAAGAATGATGTTAAAGAATTTAAGTATTGCCAATTGGAATTTGTGGTCTGTATATTTGATCATTTCATTGAGGATACCATCAACACCACAGGCTTTTTTGGGTTGGATGGTTTTTATTTTGTCCTGTAGTTCATTCAAGGTAATTGGATAATCCACTGGGTTCTGGTAGTCTTTAATAGTTCATTCTAAGATTTATATTTGATCATGTTTATGTTTTTGCTGTTTGTTCTTTGTTATAGGGCCAATACGATTGGAGAAGTGGTTTACCCACACACTTTGAATAGATAATTCTTTGTGTTGTTGTGTGTTTAGTGTTTTCCAATTTCCCCAGAAGTGGTTAGATTCTATGGATTCTTCAATTACATTGAGCTGATTTCCGACGTGCTGTTCCTGTTTTCCGTAGTGCATTTCTGTATTGTTTTAGTGATTCACCATAGTGAAGGTGTAGACTCAGATTTTCTGGGTCTCTATATTTTTGATTGGACAGGTTTCTCAATTTCTTTCTTAGGTTTTTGCATTCTTCATCAAATCATTTGTCATTGTTGTTCATTTTCTTCGGTTTTCTGTTTGAAATGTTTAGATTTGGTAGGGAAGCTGAGAGGTCAAATATACTGTTTAGATTTTCTACTGCCAAGTTTACACCTTCACTATTACAGTGGAACATTTTGTCCAGGACGTTGTCTAAAAGGAATTGAATTTGTTGTTGCCTAATTGTTTTTTGGTAGGTTTCCACACTACATTCCTTCCCTCTATAGCATTTCTTAATAATACTCAGTTCCTTTGGCTTTGATGCCTCGTGCTTTAGTATTGCTCTGTTCAAGTAGGCTGTGATTTTGCTGTGATCTGATAGGGGTGTCAGTGGGCTGACTGTGAACGCTCTGAGAGACTCTGGGTTGAGGTCAGTGATAAAGTAGTCTACAGTACTACTGCCAAGAAATGAGCTATAGGTATACCTACCGTAGGAGTCCCCTCGAAGCCTACCATTGACTATGTACATACTCAGCATGCGACAGAGCTGCAGTGGTTGTGACCCCATTTTGTTGGTTATTTTGTCATAGTTGTGCCTAGCGGGGCATATGGGGGAGGGAATGCTGTCACCTCCAGGTAGGTGTTTGTCCCCCTGTATGCTGAGGGTGTCAGGTTCTTGTCCGGTTCTGGCATTTAGGTCGCCACAGACTTGTACATGTCCCTGGGCCTGGAAATGGTTGATCTCTCCCTCTAGGATGGAGAGGCTGTCTTCATTAAAGTATGGGGATTCTAGTGATGGGATATAGGTAGCACACAGGAGAACATTTTTCTCTGTTAAGATCATTTCCTTTTGAATTTCTAGCTAAATGTAAAATGTTCCTGTTTTGATTAATTTAATAGAGTGAGTTAGGTCTGCTCTGTACCATATTTGCATACCCCCTGAGTCTCTTCTCTGTTTCACACCTCGTAGTTTGGTGGATGGGACAACCAGCTCTCTGTAACCTAGTCGGCATCCGTTGGGTCCGTCTCTTCTATACCATGTATCTTGTAGGATCACAATGTCTGTATTTCAGATTTCTTTGATGAAGTCCAAGTTCCTGCTCTTTAGGCCAAAGGCAGATGACCTCTGACCTTGGATATTCCAGGATGAGATAGTGAATGCTTTGTGTTCTAAAAAGTGGTCAATGTTGTTGGTTGTGTGGTTTGGCCTCAGGCCAGTAAGTGTGAGCAGAGCCTGCTGAGCATCTGGTACATGCCATTGGCTTGGGCTAGTGGAAGAGTGGGAGTTGGGCCTGTTTTCCTGCTCACGGCCTAGGCATATGTGTGACTTCCATGTTGAGGCCCTCTTTGCGGGCGTGGGGTGCATGGGGTGGGCAGGAGGGGCATAGGTCTGATCTGAGGGGGCCTAAATAGGGTGTGGGCATGGTTGACTTGGGGGGGTGTTGATTGGTTGGGGTGGTGGTGCGGATGTGGCTGGTGATGTTGTGGTCTGGATGTTGGTCCTCTCGGCGTGGGTCCTCTATGTATATGTCCGGGGCAGGGTCCCGCAGGTCTGGGAGAGTGTCTCGCTCGTCTGGGCAGGATGTCTATTGATCTGTTGCTCCTGTGTGAAGTGTTGGGGCTGCGTTTGAGAGCGATGTCCTTTTGGGTCCGGGCGAAGGTGGGCACTGCTGCCTTGTAGAGGTGGACCTGGTCATAAAGGCTGTTCAAGTCCAGGGTGGAGTGGTGGGCCAGGTAAACATTTGGTTTTGAGGCACATTCACAGGAAATACTTGCATTAACCCGTTGTATGGTAGCAGGGTGGACGTTTTTTTGTGGTAGCAGGGTGGAGAAAACCACTTGTGCATTGGAGCAAGTAGATTAAGCTTTTTCAATCACTCCCTTGAGTGCTGTGGCCACCCTTTCCTGCTGTGCCCTCAGGTCGTTTGTGCCTGTGTGTATTATTATGTGGCTGGGTGAACCTTGTTGGTCCTCAGACAGAAGGTCTAGGGTACGCTGTGTGTTTGGACACCAGAGTTTAGACACACTGTGTTTGGGATTTAAAAAATGTAATGTATATATTTCCCGTTTGAGTCCATAAGGAGTGCAATCTGTGTCTTGTGTATGTCCTCAGTTAGTGTGGGGGGGTTGTCAGGAGGGCTATCAGGGTGGCTGACAGGGGGGGTGAGATCTCCTGGCCTTGGGGTTCTTCATTTGTCTGTCCCGCTGTGATGTCGACGCTATGGTCAGGGTCTGGGGTGGACTGTTAAGCTGTGGTGTCAAGATTTTTGTCGGGAGCTGAGGTGGGCTGTTCTGCTGGCTTCTCTACGGGAGTGGCCACCTCTCTAATGGGTTGTTCTCTGTCACACGCCATCCCCCTCTCCCTCTCCTCCAGCAGTCTGATCCTCTCCTCTAGTGCTCTGTTCTTCTCCTGCTCCTGCTTTTTCTCCTGTTGATGTTGTCTCACCACAGTCCAGGGTGCAGATATGTCTCTTGCCACCTCCAGCTCTCCTGGTCTGGTTAAGGGGGTGTTGTTGTGCTGGACTGTTGTCTGGGTCTGTGCTGACTGGAGTGTAATCACCTGCTGTTCCAGCTCTACCTGTCTTACCTCCAGCTGGGTAAATGTATCCTTAATTTCAGTGAGGGAGTAGTACTCTGTGCTGGGAGGTTGATTTTCCCCTTGGGGTGGGGGGGAGAGCTGAAACTGTTTGGGGTTGCCCTGTACCAATCCAATTTGTAAGTCGCTCTGGATAAGAGCGTCTGCTAAATGACTTAAATGTTAAATGTAATACTGTTCCAGACTTATAGAGATTCATATTATCTGACACAGAGTCCTTGTTGTCTAGTATCCTGAGTTTCCACCCCTCGGTAACACCCCCCCCCCCCCACCCCCCCCCTCTTAACAGGGGTAGTGTGCTAACATAGCACTGTGCCATGCCAGGGGATGGTCTGTGTGGAAGATTGCTGATTGCTGATGTTTCCATTTTTATAATAGTCAGCAAAAAGTGTCTCTTGATTTTCCATAAGGAGCTTCATTTTGTGCTCTTTTCGTGTCTTATCATTCTTTACATACACAGGGTGCTGTATTGTAATTACCTCTGCACAGTGGGAGGCAGCTTCTAAGGCCTCTCCATTTGGTTGGAGTAGACCTTTCGACTCTCCTGCCATTGTTGGGCTCAAGGGCTTTGACACCTCTCACTTGACAAGTCAGTGCTATTTGAAGTTGTATCTAGATTGGTAGCCTTAACTTAGCATTCAGTCCTTATAAAGTTAAATATATCATTGTAATGTATTTTTCTTCTTGGCTTTTGGAAATAGAATATAGTTTTAGACTAAACATGACTCACTCAGTTCCAGGTTGGATGGTGTTTTCAGGTTTCTGTTGTTTTACACAGCATTTGCTGTTTAGCTTTAGAATAATAATCTTTGGTAGTTAGTTGTAAGCCTTCCAGGTGATTCCGTAATTCTGTCCAAAATCAGATTGTAGGTTTAGAGTTTTGATTTGGAGTGAAGGTTATGTTGAAAAATACAGGTGCTCATCTGCTCATGACCTCTCACTCACTCTCTCTCTCTCTCTCTCTCTCTCTCTCTCTCTCTCTCACTCTCTCTCTCTCTCTCTCTCTCTCTCTCTCTCTCTCTCTCTCTCTCTCTCTCTCTCTCTCTCTCCCTCTCTCTCTCTCTCTCTCTCTCTCTCTCTCTCTCTCTACTCTCTCTCAATTAATTTCAATTTCAATTGAAGGGCTTTATTGGCATGGGAAACATATGTTTACATTGCTAAAGCAAGTGAACTAGATAATAAACAAAAGTGAAATAAACAATAAAAAATGAACAGTAAACATTACACTCACAAAAGTTCCAAAAGAATAAAGACATTTCAAATGTCATATTATGTCTATATACAGTGTAGTAACAATGTGCAAATAGTTAAAGTACAAAAGGGAAAATAAATAAATATGGGTTGTATTTACAATCGTGTTTGTTCTTCACTGGTTGCCCTTTTCTTGTGGCAACAGGTCACACATCTTGCTGCTGTGATGGCACACTGGTATTTCACCCAGTAGATATGGGAGTTTAGCATAATTGGGTTTGCACTCTCTCTCTACTCTCTCTTTCTCTCTCTACTCTCTCTTTCTCCTAGTCTCTCTTTCTCTACTCTCTCTCTCTCTGTCTCTCTCTCTCTAATCTCTCTCTCTCTCTTTCTCTCCATCTCTCTCTCTATGCTTTCTCTCTCTCTCTCTCTCTCTCTCTCTCTCTCTCTCTCTCTCTCTCTCTCTCTCTCTCTCTCTCTCTCTCTCTCTCTCTCTCTCTCTCTCTCTCTCTCTCTCTCTAATCTCTCTCTCTCTCTCTCTCTCTCTCTCTCTCTCTCTCTCTCTCTCTCTCTCTCTCTAATCTCTCTCTCTCTTTCTCTCCGTCTCTCTCTCTATGCTTTCTCTTTCTCTCTTTCTCTCTGTATGCTTTCTCTTTCTCTCTTTCTCTCTCTCAACTCTCTCTCTTTTTATTTCTCTCTGTCTCTCTCTACTCTCTCTTTCTCTTTGTCTCTCTCTCTACTCTCTTTCTCTCTATATGCTTTCGTTCTCTCTCTCTCTATGCTTTCTCTTTCTCTCTCTCTACTCTCTCTCTTTATTTCTCTCTCTCTCTCTCTACTCTCTCTCTACTCTCTTTCTCTCTATATGCTTTCGTTCTCTCTCTCTATGCTTTCTCTTTCTCTCTCTACTCTCTCTCTTTATTTCTCTCTCTCTCTCTACTCTCTCTCTACTCTCTTTCTCTCTATATGCTTTCGTTCTCTCTCTCTATGCTTTCTCTTTCTCTCTCTACTCTCTCTCTTTATTTCTCTCTCTCTCTCTCTACTCTCTCTCTACTCTCGGTTTATCTTTGTCTCTCTGTCTCCCACTCTCTCTCTCTCTTTCTCTCTGCTCTCTCTCTCTCTCTTTCTCTCTCTCTGTTATTAGATTTAGGTCTAATGCTCCTGGGCACTGTGGTCTTAACAGCTCTCATTTCTACTAAATCATTTCTCCTCCGCACCATATGGTCTCACAGCGTAAATTAGAAAAGCCAGTGATTTGTGCTATCGTGTTATCGGATATGAATAAAATTCACTCTTGTCCATGTTGATTTTTGTCCCTGGCGAATTACTGATTTTCATATCTTAATGTTCTGTCTACGTCACCCTTTATCTCCATGGTAGTTCAGCTTGACTAGAGTTTTTAAATGGTCTGGAGAAAAATAAATGTTGTTTATGGACAGTTGAGCAATGGGACGTGAGTGAATTAATCAAGTCTATTCTACGGCTCCCTTCATTTGTGATCATCAAATATAGGCTGTATTATTTTATTTCTTCCTGTAAATACAATGATGCTGCTCAGCCGTTTTCCTTATCGCTATTAGTGCATCCCTCAGTGTATTATAAATGCAAACACATGCATGATGTATATGTACATTTGAAGTCGGAATTTACATACACTTAGGTTGGAGTCATTAAAACTCGTTTTTCAACCACTCCACAAATGTCTTGTTAACAAACTATAGTTTTGGCAAGTCGGTTAGGACATCTACTTTGTGCATGACACAAGTCATTTTTCCAACACTTGTTTACAGACAGATTATTTCACTTATAATTCGCTGCATCACAATTCCAGGTCAGAAGTTTACATACACTAAGTTGACTGTGCCTTTAAAAAGCTTGGAAAGTTCCAGAAAATTATGTCATGGCTTTAGAAGCTTCTGATAGGCTAATTGACATCATTTGAGTCATTTAGAGGTGTACCTGTGGATGTATTCCAAGGCCTACCTTCAAACTCAGTGCCTCTTTGCTTGACATCATGGAAAAATCAAAAGAAATCAGCCAAGACCTCAGAAAATAAATTGTAGACCTCCACAAGTCTGGTTCATCCTTGGGAGCAATTTCCAAACGCCTGAAGGTACCACGTTCATCTGTACAAACAATAGTATGCAAGTATATACACCATGGGACCACGCAGTTGTCATACCACTCAGGAAGGAGACGCGTTCTGTCTCCTAGAGATGAACGTACTTTGGTGCGAAAAGTGCAAATCAATCCCAGAACAACAGCAAAGGACCCCACATGGGGACAAATATCGTACTTTTTGGAGAAATGTCCTCTGGTCTGATGAAACAAAAATAGAAATGTTTGGCCATAATGACCATCGTTATGTTTGGAGGAAAAAGGAGGATACTTGCAAGCCGAAGAACACCATCCCAACCGTGAAGCACGGGGGTGGCAGCATCATGTTGTGGGCGTGCTTTGCTGCAGGAGGGACTGGTGCACTTCACAAAATAGATGGCATCATGAGGAAAGAAAATGATGTGGATATATTGAAGCAACATCTCAAGACATCAGTCAGGAAGTTAAAGCTTGGTCGCAAATGGGTCTTCCAACTGGACAATGACCCCAAACATACTTCCAAAGTTGTGGTAAACTGGCTTAAGGACAACAAAGTCAAGGTATTGGAGTGGCCATCACAAAGCTCTGACCTCAATCCCATCGAAAATGTGTGGGCAGAACTGAAAAAACATTCACATTCTGAAAATAAAGTGTTGATCCTAACTGATCTAAGACAGGGAATTTTTGAAAGGATTAAATGTCAGGAATTGTGAAAAACTGAGTTTAAATGTATTTGGCTAAGGTGTATGTGAACTTCTGACTTCAACTGTATATCTCTTAAAATCTGGTCCAGGGAGAAGAACTCCAGGCTGGGCAGTAGACTAACCTTGAGTGGTTCTCTGAACATCTGGTCCAGGGAGAAGAACTCCAGGCTGGGCAGTAGACTAACCTTGGGTGGTTCTCTGAACATCTGGTCCAGGGAGAAGAACTCCAGGCTGGGCAGTAGACTAACCTTGGGTGGTTCTCTGAACATCTGGTCCAGGGAGAAGAACTCCAGGCTGGGCAGTAGACTAACCTTGGGTGGTTCTCTGAACATCTGGTCCAGGGAGAAGAACTCCAGGCTGGGCAGTAGACTAACCTTGGGTGGTTCTCTGAACATCCGGTCCAGGGAGAAGAACTCCAGGCTGGGCAGTAGACTAACCTTGGGTGGTTCTCTGAACATCTGGTTCAGGGAGAAGAACTCCAGGCTGGGCAGTAGACTAACCTTGGGTGGTTCTCTGAACATCTGGTCCAGGGAGAAGAACTCCAGGCTGGGCAGTAGACTAACCTTGGGTGGTTCTCTGAACATCTGGTCCAGGGAGAAGAACTCCAGGCTGGGCAGTAGACTAACCTTGGGTGGTTCTCTGAACATCTGGTCCAGGGAGAAGAACTCCAGGCTGGGCAGTAGACTAACCGTGGGTGGTTCTCTGAACATCTGGTCCAGGGAGAAGAACTCCAGGCTGGGCAGTAGACTAACCTTGGGTGGTTCTCTGAACATCTGGTCCAGGGAGATGAACTCCAGGCTGGGCAGTAGACTAACCTTGGGTGGTTCTCTGAACATCTGGTCCAGGGAGATGAACTCCAGGCTGGGCAGTAGACTAACCTTGGGTGGTTCTCTGAACATCTGGTCCAGGGAGAAGAACTCCAGGCTGGGCAGTAGACTAACCTTGGGTGGTTCTCTGAACATCTGGTCCAGGGAGAAGAACTCCAGGCTGGGCAGTAGACTAACCTTGGGTGGTTCTCTGAACATCTGGTCCAGGGAGATGAACTCCAGGCTGGGCAGTAGACTAACCTTGGGTGGTTCTCTGAACATCTGGTCCAGGGAGATGAACTCCAGGCTGGGCAGTAGACTAACCTTGGGTGGTTCTCTGAACATCTGGTCCAGGGAGAAGAACTCCAAGCTGGGCAGTAGACTAACCTTGGGTGGTTCTCTGAACATCTGGTCCAGGGAGAAGAACTCCAGGCTGGGCAGTAGACTAACCTTGGGTGGTTCTCTGAACATCTGGTCCAGGGAGAAGAACTCCAGGCTGGGCAGTAGACTAACCTTGGGTGGTTCTCTGAACATCTGGTCCAGGGTGATGAACTCCAGGCTGGGCAGTAGACTAACCTTGGGTGGTTCTCTGAACATCTGGTCCAGGGTGATGAACTCCAGGCTGGGAAGCAACTCAATGAACTGGCTGATCGACTCCAGCTTGATGGCATGGCAACGCACCAGAGTCAGGTCCACCAGTTCAGGCCTAATCGCCCAACATCAATGCTCAACCTCGCTAATGCTCATGGCTGAATGGAAGCAAGTCCCAGCAGCAATGTTTCCAACATCTAGTGGAAAGCCTTCCCAGAAGAGTGGAAGCTTTTATAGCAGCAAAGGGGGGACCAACTCCATATTAATGCCCATAATTCTGGATTGAGATGTTCGACGAGCAGATGTCCACATACTTTTGTTAATGTAGTGTATATTTACAGGCAGAAACAGCAACCCACTGAGTCACGTCACAGTGGACCCCCCATAGAGACAGCTGTTCTCTGATCTATATCACCATGTATATCTGGGCTGGAGGATCTGGGTACAGTACTGTAGTACCCTCTGGGAGTGTTGTGACCTCCAGCAGCACCACCTGCACCACTCTTTCTCCTCTGAGTTAATTGGACCTCCAGCAGCACCACCTGCACCACTCTTTCTCCTCTGAGTTAATTGGACCTCCAGCAGCACCACCTGCACCACTCTTTCTCCTCTGAGTTAATTGGACCTCCACCAGAACCACCTGCACCACTCTTTCTCCTCTGAGTTAATTGGACCTCCACCAGAACCACCTGCACCACTCTCTCTCCTGCAGTGAGATGGATTACAACTTCTACTGCCCTTCCTTCCTCTCTAACCCCCCCCCCCCCCCCCCCCCCCTCAACCTACTACACGCACACACACACACACACACAGCGACCCTCCCAGACCCAATCTACTAATCCGTTCAGTATTATTTATGGCTGCGGAGGGCTCCCTTGATGCCTATAAAGAGGGAAGCCCCTCCCCTCCCTGACCCTCCAAACCCACTCTCCTAAAGAGCCCTTCAATCCCATTGTATGATTAGCAAAGCCATCTTCTCTTCACAAGTTCCCCTTTTAGTGGGGTAATGGGGTTCACTCCTTTTCTAATGGGTGGCCAAGAAGAGCCATGGTGTCAACCATGTCGTGTCTACCCCTCCCCAAGCCGAGACAGTTGCATTTACCCCCAATCACTGTGGTGTATCAGACAGACAGACAGAGAGGCAGAGAGACAAACAGGTCTGCTGTCCTCATGTGGTCCCTTACAAGTGACATTTTATTACAACTATAAATGTCCCTAAAAGCTCTATCGCTAACCCTCCGTCCAGAAGAACAAGAAAGAGAATTAAAGCAAATGGCAGAAGAGAAATAAAAGTGAATTAACCAATAACAATTCACCCAGTGTGCCCAACCTCTCCAACAGGTTTTTTTCTGTTTCTTCTAGTAACTCATCTTAATTAGTTTGACGTTTTTCGGGACCGGAGCCAAAAAGGCTTTTATAACCATAAATGGTATGGATCAGGATAAATCACATTAAGCTGTCCAATTTAATTAAAGTATCGACAAAACATAATAGATACTTACAAGGAGGAAAAACTATTTCCATTTATAATTTCCATATACCGGCTCTTGGGAGACAGCAAAGGAATGTTACGTCTTAAGCAGAGAGCTCAGAGCACCCAAGGGAGCATTAGAGACCATACAATGATTTAGAAGTCCTCTTTCTCCTTCTTTAAATTCTGCATCAGAACAAATGTGGGAGGACGACGGTGGCGGTGTAATGAACCGAGTGGCTGCCCCACCTTAGCCTGCATCAGCTCTAAGCCAGGATGATCAATAGTGGAATATTTTTATTCATAAAGCAGCGACTTAATTCAATCAAGGAATCTTTGGGGTAGATGTAAGACACTAAGCAAGGGCGGAAGAGTTAAACGGCTGGAGCAGAATACAAAGCCGAGTACAGAAGACGATGAGGATAAGCTTTGATCAGCCAGCACAGATGCCCCAACTTTAATGTCCATCAAGTTGATGTTTTATTAACCCTGGTTCCACATCACTAATAGAATCCCAATAGCCTGTGCTGTCTTCACAGCAATGGAGGGTTAATTATGGTGGGTTACGCATGGAGGGTTGCGCATGGAGGGTTACGCATGGAGGGTTACGCATGGAGGGTTACGTATGGAGGGTTACGTATGGAGGGTTACGCATGGAGGGTTACGTATGGAGGGTTACGATATGGAGGGTTACGTATGGAGGGTTACGTATGGAGGGTTACGCATGGAGGGTTACGTATGGAGGGTTACGATATGGAGGGTTACGTATGGAGGGTTACGTATGGAGGGTTACGATATGGAGGGTTACGTATGGAGGGTTACGCATGGAGGGTTACGTATGGAGGGTTACGTATGGAGGGTTACGCATGGAGGGTTACGTATGGAGGGTTACGTATGGAGGGTTACGTATGGAGGGTTACGCATGGAGGGTTACGTATGGAGGGTTACGTATGGAGGGTTACGCATGGAGGGTTACGTATGGAGGGTTACGTATGGAGGGTTACGATATGGAGGGTTACGTATGGAGGGTTACGTATGGAGGGTTACGCATGGAGGGTTACGTATGGAGGGTTACGTATGGAGGGTTACGCATGGAGGGTTACGTATGAAGGGTTAAGTATGGAGAGTTAAGTATGGAGGGTTAAGTATGGAGGGTTAGGTATTGAGGGTTAGGTATGGAGAGTTAAGTATGGAGGGTTACGTATAGTGGGTTACGTATGTAGGGTTAAGTATGGCGGGCGAGTTTCTGTCTGCTGACTCTCTTGAGTTCAGAATGGTAAATCTAAACTCAGCAAAAAAAGAAACGTCCCTTTTTCAGGACCCTGTCTTCCAAAGATCATTCGTAAAAATCTAAATAACTTCACAGATCTTCATTGTAAAGGGTTTAAACACGGTTTCCCATGCTTGTTCAATGAACCATAAACAACTAATGAACATCCACCTGTGGAACGGTCGTTAAGACACTACCATCTTACAGACGGTAGGCATTTAAGGTCACATTTATGAAAACTTAGGGCACTAAAGAGGTCTTTCTATTGACTCTGAAAAACACCAAAAGAAAGATGCCCAGGGTCCCTGCTCAACTGCGTGAATGTGCCTTAGGCATGCTGCAAGGAGGCATGAGGACTGCAGATGTGGCCAGACCAATAAATTGCAATGTCCATACTGCGAGACGCCTAAGACAGCGCTACAGGGTGACAGGATGGACAGCTGATTGTCCTCGCAGTGGCAGACCACGTGTAATAACACCTGCACAGGATAGGTACATCCGAACATCACACCTGCGGGACAGGTACAGGATGGCAACAACAACTGCCTGAGTTACACCAGGAACGCATAATCTCTCCATCAGTTCTCACACTGTCCGCAATAGGCTGAGAGGCTGGACTGAGGGCTTGTAGGCCTGTTGTAAGGCAGGTCCTCACCAGACATCACCGGCAACACCGTCA
Organism: Salvelinus alpinus; assembly: GCF_045679555.1. Classification (NCBI taxonomy): domain Eukaryota; kingdom Metazoa; phylum Chordata; class Actinopteri; order Salmoniformes; family Salmonidae; genus Salvelinus; species Salvelinus alpinus. The sequence continues at coordinate 64,944,033 of NC_092092.1, forward strand.
CCTATGGGCACAAACCCACCTTCGCTGGACCAGACAGAACTGGCAAAAAGTGCTCTTCACTGACGAGTCACAGTTTTGTCTCACAGGGGATGATGGTCGAATTCGCGTTTATCGTCGAAGCAATGAGCGTTGCACCGAGGCCTGTACTCTGGAGCGGGTTCGATTTGGAGGTGGAGGGTCCGTCATGGTCTGGGGCGGCGTGTCACAGCATCGGAATGAGCTTGTTGTCATTGCAGGCAATCTCAACGCTGTGGTTTACAGGGAAGACATCCTCCTCCCTCATGTGGTACCCTTCCTGCAGGCTCAACCTGACATGACCCTCCATCATCACAATGCCACCAGCCATACTTCTCGCTCTGTGCATGATTTCCTGGAAGACAGGAATGTCAGTGTTCTGACGTGGCCAGCAAAGAGCCCGGATCTCAATCCCATTGAGCACGTCTGGGACCTGTTGGATCGGAGGGTGAGGGCTAGGGCCATTCCCCCCAGAAATGTCCGGGAACTTGTAGGTGCCTTGGTGGAAGAGTGGGGAAACATCTCACAGCAAGAACTGGAAAGTCTATGAGGAGGAGATGCACTGCAGTACTTAATGCAGCTGGTGGCCACACCAGATACTGACTGTTACTTTTGATTTTGACCCCCCCTTTGTTCAGGGACACATTATTACATTTCTGTTAGTCACATGTCTGTGGAACTTGTTCAGTTTATGTCTCAGTTGTCGAATCTTGTTATGTTCAGACAAATATTTACACGTTAAGTTTGCTGAAAACGAATGCAGTTCATAGTGAGAGGACGTTTCTTTTTTTGCTGAGTTTTTATGTACTTTACATTTGCATGCATATGGCTCCTTCCATCCTTCCCATCCCTTTGAGTTTATAATAGAGCTTAACAAAGTCCCATTATTCTTTAAATGTCAGTCAGGAGATAGCTTGTAACAGTAGAGTTCTCTATGCCATCTGCCAGGCATGTCGACCTGAAGACAAAGCTCCAGCGGGTAGAGACATAGTGTAGTTTGATGATCTAGCTAGATGTTAGTTGAGCCACTGATCTATCCCAGTGTGTCGTGTGGTTCCTGCCTGGGACTTTGACACCTTTTTCCAGTACATAATCACAATCACTAAACTCGGAGGCACCCTCTTAAGAGAGAGATTGCAGTGTAAAGTACAGTGGGAAACCACAGTCCAAGCTGAATGACTGAGTAGACTAGAGAGTGAATGGACTGATCTATTCTCCCAGGCTCGTGTGTGAGAGACTGATGTCACACTACTCCAACTCTCCATACGTAACCTTCCAAACATAACCCTCCATACGTAACCCTCCATACGTAACCCTCCACCAAGCCTGGGCGTCTGAGGGGAGCGGTGTCGGGCTTGGGCTGGACGTCTGAGGGGAGCGGTGTCGGGCTTGGGCTGGACGTCTGAGGGGAGCGGTGTCGGGCTTGGGCTGGGCGTCTGAGGGGAGCGGTGTCGGGCCTGGGCTGGGCATCTGAGGGGAGCGGTGTCGGGCTTGGGCTGGGCGTCTGAGGGGAGCGGTGTTGGGCCTGGGCTGGGCATCTGAGGGGAGCGGTGTCGGGCTTGGGCTGGGCGTCTGAGGGGAGCGATGTCGGGCCTGGGCTGGGCGTCTGAGGGGAGCGGTGTCGGGCTTGGGCTGGGCGTCTGAGGGGAGCGGTGTCGGGCCTGGGCTGGGCGTCTGAGGGGAGCGGTGTCGGGCTTGGGCTGGGCGTCTGAGGGGAGCGGTGTCGGGCCTGGGCTGGGCGCCTGAGGGGAGCGGTGTCGGGCCTGGGCTGGGCGTCTGAGGGGAGCGGTGTCGGGCCTGGGCTGGGTGTCTGAGGGGAGCGGTGTCGGGCCTGGGCTGGGTGTCTGAGGGGAGCAGTGTCGGGCCTGGGCTGGGCATCTGAGGGGAGCGGTGACCGGGAGGGGGCCAGCCGCTGGTGATGCCTCCCACAATCACGGTCCTGTTTAATCAAACAAATACTGTATGATACATATATGCAGGGTAGACCAACCAACCTGGGGCCAGACAGGCTTGAGTAATATATGTAATGGCTCCTCATGTTACTGAAGCCAGGGTTACCATGAGAGGAAAGAGGCGACAGAGTGCATCACTAAACCCTTCCATTCCATCCACTATGGGTTTGCATGATGTGTGTTGAACTGCCTTCCCTGGAGCTGTTTGTATAAGGGAGGGAAGGTGGTTACATGTAATATAAACAAAATGGGGGTTGACCTGGTTAGTGTCATTCACTTCAAATGAATAATGTAATCTCAGAGACAGGAATAGCTGGGACAGAGCCTTTGATCTCATCATCATCTCCCATGTCTCCTCCTTCTCCTCCTCTTCTTCTTTCTCCTACTCTTCCTCCTCTTCTTCTTTCTCCTACTTTTCCCCCTCCTCTTCTTTCTGCTCCTCCTCCTCCTCTTCTTCGTTCTTCTCCTCCTCCCCCTCTTCTTCTTTATTCTCCTCATTCTCCTCCTCCTCCTCCTCCTCTTCTTCTTCTTTGTTTTCCTCCTCTTCCTCCAGTCTTCCTCCTCCTCTTCTTCTTCTTTGTTCTCCTCCTCTTCCTCCAGTCTTCCTCCTCCGTCTTCTTATTTCTCCTCCTCCTCTTCTTCTTTCTTCTCCTCCTCCTTTTCTTCTTTCTCCTCCTCCATCTTCTTCTTTCTCCTCCTCCATCTTCTTCTTTCTCCCCCTCCTCCATCTTCTTCTTTCTCCTCCTCCATCTTCTTCTTTCTCCTCCTCCTCCTCCTCTTCCTCCTCCTTTTCTTCTTTCTCCTCCTTTTCTTCTTTCTCCTCCTTTTCTTCTTTCTCCTCCTCTTCCTCTTCTTTCTCCTCCTCTTCCTCTTCTTTCTCCTCCTCTTCCTCCTCCTCCTGCTACTTCACTGGTACAGTAGGTCACTGGCTGCATCACAAATAGCACATCATTCCCTGTATAGTGCACAACTTCTGACCACAACGCTATGGGCCCTGGTCAAAAGTAGTGCACTATAAAGGGATACAGTGCCTTTAGGGAAGTAGCCACTGAGGCTGGGTCTGGGCCTGGACTGGCCTGGATTGGTCTGGGTCTGGACTGGCCTGGATTGGTCTGGGTCTGGACTGGATTGGTCTGGACTGGTCTGGGTCTGGGTCTGTACTGGTGTGATGGTCGGGTGAATTGGTCTGGGGCTCGGGTGGTGTATTGGTCTGGGGTGGGGTGGTGATGGTGGATTGGTCTGGGGCTCGGTGTGGTGTATTGGTTTGGGGTGGGGTGGTGGTGGTGGATTGGGGTGGTGGTGGTGGATTGGGGTGGGGTGGTGGTGGTGGTGGATTGGGGTGGTGGTGGTGGATTGGTCTGGGGTGGTGGTGGTGGATTGGGGTGGGGTGGTGGTGGTGGATTGGGTGGGGTGGTGGTGGATTGGTCTGGGCTGGGTTAGTGGTGGTGGATTGGTCTGGGCTGGGTTAGTGGTGGTGGATTGGTCTGGGTTAGTGGTGGTGGATTGGTCTAGGGTGGGGTGGTGGATTGGTCTAGGGTGGGGTGGTGGTGGTGGATTGGGGTGGGGTGGTGGTGGTGGTGGTGGTGGATTGGGGTGGTGGTGGTGGATTGGGGTGGTGGTGGTGGATTGGGGTGGTGGTGGTGGTGGATTGGGGTGGTGGTGGTGGATTGGTCTGGGGTGGTGGTGGTGGATTGGGTGGGGTGGTGGTGGATTGGTCTGGGGTGGGGTGGTGGTGGTGGATTGGGGGGGTGGTGGTGGTGGATTGGGGTGGGGTGGTGGTGGTGGTGGATTGGGGTGGTGGTGGTGTATTGGTCTGGGGTGGTGGTGGTGGATTGGGGTGGGGTGGTGGTGGTGGATTGGGTGGGGTGGTGGTGGATTGGTCTGGGGTGGGGTGGTGGTGGTGGATTGGGTGGGGTGGTGGTGGATTGGTCTGGGGTGGGGTGGTGGTGGTGGATTGGGTGGGGTGGTGGTGGTGGATTGGGTGGGGTGGTGGTGGATTGGTCTGGGGTGGGGTGGTGGTGGTGGATTGGGGTGGGGTGGTGGTGGTGGTGGATTGGGGTGGGGTGGTGGTGGATTGGTCTGGGTGGGGTGGTGGTGGTGGATTGGTCTGGGCTGGGTTAGTGGTGGTGGATTGGTCTGGGTTAGTGGTGGTGGATTGGTCTAGGGTGGGGTGGTGGATTGGTCTAGGGTGGGGTGGGGTGGTGGATTGGTCTGGGGTGGGGTGGTGGATTGGTCTAGGGTGGGATGGGGTGGTGAATTGGTCTAGGGTGGGGTGGGGTGGTGGATTGGTCTGGGGTGGGGTGGTGGATTGGTCTAGGGTGGGGTGGGGTGGTGGATTGGTCTAGGGTGGGGTGGGGTGGTGGATTGGTCTGGGGTGGGGTGGTGGATTGGTCTAGGGTGGGGTGGGGTGGTGGATTGGTCTGGGGTGGTGGTGGTGGATTGGTCTGGGGTGGGGTGGGGTGGTGAATTGGTCTGGGGAGGGGTGGTGAATTGGTCTGGGGTGGGGTGGTGAATTGGTCTGGGGTGGGGTGGTGAATTGGTCTGGGGTGGGGTGGTGAATTGGTCTGGGGAGGGGTGGTGGTGGTGGATTGGGGTGGTGGTGGTGGTGGATTGGGGTGGGGTGGTGGTGGTGGTGGATTGGGGTGGTGGTGGTGGATTGGTCTGGGGTGGTGGTGGTGGATTGGGGTGGGGTGGTGGTGGTGGATTGGGTGGGGTGGTGGTGGATTGGTCTGGGGTGGGGTGGTGGTGGTGGATTGGGTGGGGTGGTGGTGGATTGGTCTGGGGTGGGGTGGTGGTGGTGGATTGGGTGGGGTGGTGGTGGTGGATTGGGTGGGGTGGTGGTGGATTGGTCTGGGGTGGGGTGGTGGTGGTGGATTGGGGTGGGGTGGTGGTGGTGGTGGTGGATTGGGGTGGGGTGGTGGTGGTGGTGGATTGGGGTGGTGGTGGTGGATTGGTCTGGGGTGGTGGTGGTGGATTGGGGTGGGGTGGTGGTGGTGGATTGGGTGGGGTGGTGGTGGATTGGTCTGGGGTGGGGTGGTGGTGGTGGATTGGGTGGGGTGGTGGTGGATTGGTCTGGGGTGGGGTGGTGGTGGTGGATTGGGTGGGGTGGTGGTGGATTGGTCTGGGGTGGGGTGGTGGTGGTTTATTGGGGTGGGGTGGTGGTGGTGGTGGATTGGGGTGGGGTGGTGGTGGATTGGTCTGGGTGGGGTGGTGGTGGTGGATTGGTCTGGGCTGGGTTAGTGGTGGTGGATTGGTCTGGGTTAGTGGTGGTGGATTGGTCTAGGGTGGGGTGGTGGATTGGTCTAGGGTGGGGTGGGGTGGTGGATTGGTCTAGGGTGGGGTGGGGTGGTGGATTGGTCTGGGGTGGGGTGGTGGATTGGTCTAGGGTGGGATGGGGTGGTGAATTGGTCTAGGGTGGGGTGGGGTGGTGGATTGGTCTGGGGTGGGGTGGTGGATTGGTCTGAGGTGGGGTGGGGTGGTGATTGGTCTAGGGTGGGGTGGGGTGGTGGATTGGTCTGGGGTGGGGTGGTGGATTGGTCTAGGGTGGGGTGGGGTGGTGGATTGGTCTGGGGTGGTGGTGGTGGATTGGTCTGGGGTGGGGTGGGGTGGTGAATTGGTCTGGGGAGGGGTGGTGAATTGGTCTGAGGTGGGGTGGTGAATTGGTCTGGGGTGGGGTGGTGAATTGGTCTGGGGTGGGGTGGTGAATTGGTCTGGGGAGGGGTGGTGGATTGGTCTGGGCTGGGTTAGTGGTGGTGGATTGGTCTAGGGTGGGGTGGTGGATTGGTCTAGGGTGGGGTGGGGTGGTGGATTGGTCTAGGGTGGGGTGGGGTGGTGGATTGGTCTGGGGTGGGGTGGTGGATTGGTCTAGGGTGGGATGGGGTGGTGAATTGGTCTAGGGTGGGGTGGGGTGGTGGATTGGTCTGGGGTGGGGTGGTGGATTGGTCTAGGGTGGGGTGGGGTGGTGGATTGGTCTAGGGTGGGGTGGGGTGGTGGATTGGTCTGGGGTGGGGTGGTGGATTGGTCTAGGGTGGGGTGGGGTGGTGGATTGGTCTGGGGTGGTGGTGGTGGATTGGTCTGGGGTGGGGTGGGGTGGTGAATTGGTCTGGGGAGGGGTGGTGAATTGGTCTGGGGTGGGGTGGTGAATTGGTCTGGGGTGGGGTGGTGAATTGGTCTGGGGTGGGGTGGTGAATTGGTCTGGGGAGGGGTGGTGAATTGGTCTGGGGTGGGGTGGTGGATTGGTCTGGGGTGGGGTGGGTTGGGGCGGTGAATTGGTCTGGGGTGGGGTGGGGTGGTGAATTGGTCTGGGGTGGGGTGGTGAATTGGGCTGGGCTGGGCTGAGATGATTGTACTGGGGATGTGGATAGAGTTTGTGTTGCTAGCAGGCAGCACAAAGCCACTGACAAGACTAGCTGCCTCCTGACTGGATCTGGCTGTGGAAATTCAATTTGACATGCAGATAATAGCCCTCCCGAGAGCTACACGCTACACCACTCCTGTTCTGTTTGATAGGTACCCTTGATAGGCAGGGTGCAGACCAGACCAGTCAGTCAGGGGTATAGAATCAACAGCTGGGTGTATACATTCTCTCTTTAAGGCAGCGTGTTGTTGGTAAGAGTTATGGAGACAGATGTCTGTTTGGACGACGGTAGTAGAGGTTATGATGGGAACAAGAGAGTTGATGATAGCTGAGGTTTTGAGCTGTTTTCCACTTTCATTTTACATTGAAATGGTAATCTTCCTCATGTGACTGTCCCTATTTCACTTTCCCTCTTATCTTCCGGAAAGGGAGAGGCCATGATAACTAGAAATAGAAACTGAATTGTGTTGCCATGCCATTCATTCTTTTTCCGATGTCTGTTAAGGAAATTGAATAGAATAAAGGTGTGTGTGAATGCATGTGTGTGTGTGTTTACCTGCTTTAAGGACGGCTCCTCCTTGCAGCGAACGCGTGCGGCTTTGATACCTGTGTGTTGCTAGGATTTGATCAGTAATATGTTTTGGTGCTGCCAGCTGGTCTGGACATGGAAGGCTTTAATGGAATCAATAGGAGATTTATAGCAGCCATCCTGTGAGTCAGAAAGAGGAGGGTGAAAGAAAAATACAATTAATGACATTTGCAAGCAGATTGTCAGTGTCGGGAGACTGATGCTCTCTCTCCCTCCTCCCCCACACAAAACTGTGTGTGCGTGTGTGTGCCTGCGAGTGTACTTGCATGCGTACATGTGTGTTTGCGTGCGTGCACGTGTGTGTGTGTTTGCGCGTGAGTGTTTGAGTGGGTAGATGATGTGGATAGTACACTGTTGGTTGTCTGTGTGTTCTCTTAACCCGGTGGCAGGAAACCAATCTCAGCAGGATGATCGTCTCTTTGAAGGTGGAGATCTGACTAAAATAACTTGCGACACTGAGGATACAGGGGATCCATACACCATCTATCAAGCATCACCACCTGCCAGCAACACTGTGTAACATGCTGCCTGCTGTTCATCACAGATTATTAACAACAGCAGTATCTCCCCAATATCAAATAACATTAGCAATGAGATTACATAGGCAAGGCCTATTACTGCTCAACAGATATAGCAGAGGAGATAATACGTCATTAAATTAATGACATAACTTCTTCTCATTTAACATGTTGTATACAGTACCGTACTTTACAGCTGTGGTGTTTGGGAAGAAATTATTATGTCCTCCAATGTTAATATGGCAGCATAACGTTGATTGCCAATGTTTAGTGCTTCCCCATAAAATCCTCTTCAGGTGTGTGTGTGTGTGTGAGGTTGCTCAAAACCGCAGAGAGAGATTCTATTTCATAATGAGTCTTATTTAGGTTGGATGGTTTCCTTTTTGTCTTTAGACGAAGAAAACACAGCAGAGTAAACAAAACAATAAAACATTTATTAGCACTGGAAGTCCTGTATAAAACCGTAGCCTCTCTCCTCTCGTAGCATGCAGAGGACATGACGGAGCCGCGACTCACCACTCAGGAAAATGAAAACACTATGAGAAGAAACAAAAATGGCCAAAAAATAAATACATAAAAAATTAGATTTTTATCTGTTTTGCATTTATGCCATCAAAGTCAGCATGTAAGCAATGGCGAAAGCAGTTGGAAAGAAAAATACATTCCTACCCAATGTGTCGAAGGTATAAACACGAGATACATTTTCCATCTGTGCTGCGTGTTAAAGTGGCGTATTATGAGTTATACTCCTTCAAACGTTTGCCTTCTTTGTACATGTACCGAGACTTTTCCAGATCTTTTCAAAAAGACTACGGCCAAAGAATCCAAGGTTATTGAAAACATCAAGAACAATAAAGCTAGGGCAAAACGGTGTATTCATTATTCAACACACAGCACACTAATCAAGATTTCTGGCACTAATAAAACTCCCATTTAATAACGGACAACCAATACATGCTGTTTTAAGAAGGTTGTGAGAGGAAATTGCTGGTGATACTTTTTAATACATCATTATGGGCTGGCAGTAGGAGGGAGAGGCGAGAGAAAGAAAGAGGGAGAGAGAGAAAGAGGGAGAGAGAGAGAGGTGGAGAGTGCCTGGGCTGGCAGTAGGATGGAGAGAGAGAGGGAGAGAGAGAGAGAGAGAGGTGGAGAGTGCCTGGGCTAGCAGTAGGAGGGAGAGAGAGAGAGAGGTGGAGAGTGCCTGGGCTGGCAGTAGGAGGGAGAGAGAGAGGGTGAGAGAGAGAGAGAGAGAGAGGTGGAGAGTGCCTGGGCTGGCAGTAGGAGGGAGAGAGAGAGAGAGGTGGAGAGTGCCTGGGCTGGCAGTAGGAGCGAGAGAGGTGGAGAGTGCCTGGGCTGACAGTAGGAGGGAGAGAGAGAGGGTGAGAGAGAGAGAGGTGGAGAGTGCCTGGGCTGGCAGTAGGAGGGTGAGAGAGAGAGAGAGAGAGAGAGAGAGAGAGAGGTGGAGAGTACCTGGGCTGGCAGTAGGAGGGAGAGAGAGAGGGAGAGAGAGAGAGAGATGGAGAGTGCCTGGGCTGGCAGTAGGAGGGAGAGAGAGAGGGTGAGAGAGAGAGGTGGAGAGTGCCTGGGCTGGCAGTAGGAGCGAGAGAGAGAGGGTGAGAGAGAGAGAGGTGGAGAGTGCCTGGGCTGGCAGTAGGAGGGTGAGAGAGAGAGAGAGAGAGAGAGAGAGAGAGAGAGAGAGAGAGAGAGAGAGAGAGAGAGAGAGGTGGAGAGTGCCTGGGCTGGCAGTAGGATGGAGAGAGAGAGAGAGGTGGAGAGTGCCTGGGCTGGCAGTAGGAGGGAGAGAGAGAGGGTGAGAGAGAGAGGTGGAGAGTGCCTGGGCTGGCAGTAGGAGGGAGAGAGAGAGGGTGAGAGAGAGAGGTGGAGAGTGCCTGGGCTGGCAGTAGGAGCGAGAGAGAGAGGGTGAGAGAGAGAGAGGTGGAGAGTGCCTGGGCTGGCAGTAGGAGGGTGAGAGAGAGAGAGAGAGAGAGAGAGAGAGAGAGAGAGAGAGAGAGAGGTGGAGAGTGCCTGGGCTGGCAGTAGGAGGGAGAGAGAGAGGGAGAGAGAGAGGTGGAGAGTGCCTGGGCTGGCAGTAGGAGGGAGAGAGAGAGGGTGAGAGAGAGAGGTGGAGAGTGCCTGGGCTGGCAGTAGGAGGGAGAGAGAGAGGGTGAGAGAGAGAGGTGGAGAGTGCGTGGGCTGGCAGTAGGAGGGAGAGAGAGAGGGTGAGAGAGAGAGGTGGAGAGTGCGTGGGCTGGCAGTAGGAGGGAGAGAGAGAGGTGGAGAGTGCCTGGACTGTCAGTAGGAGGGAGAGAGAGAGAGAGAGAGAGAGAGAGAGAGAGAGAGAGAGGTGGAGAGTGCCTGGACTGTCAGTAGGAGGGAGAGAGAGAGAGAGAGAGAGAGAGAGAGAGAGAGGTGGAGAGTGCCTGGGCTGGCAGAATTCCACAGTGTATTTGGATCCTTGCCTGATTGTTTATCACTGGAAGTGGTCGTAGCGAGGTCAGCGGTTAAACCCACCAGTGGTCTCTCTGTAACGTGGAGCAGGCATGACTGGGAAACAGACACCCTGATTAGCCCCTCAGATATTACATATCTAATTTATTTCCTCCCTGCCCAGTAATTGCATTCTGGTTTTCAAATGATGTTTGCCCGGTAAGGATTTACAAACAAACAAGCTTAATAAAGTTAAGCAAAACCATTGTGACATGTCCAAAATAATTTGCCTCATAACTGAATGCATAGAGGGAGAAGAAAAACTGTCAGGGTAGGAATGTCATGCCATGTCTCAGTCTGTGGGTGTTCTTTTCTTCTGTCATGCGTTCTCCAGTTACTCAAACCCAATGTGATTGCTTCAATCCTTCTCCAGAATAATGGAACACTCTCGGAGGGTTCTACTTGAGTTAAAAATGTTGAAATGTTTTACATTAAAAACATGTACACAGATATGTATTCCCCACCACACATGACAGGGAGAGAGGGGGATATAAGAGGGAAGAAGGAGACAAAAGGTAAGATATGGTGTTTATGGTTTTGAACTTTAAAGGGATGCCTATCATTACTCCTCAGCAGAACACTGGAGCCGCAGAATTCTCCAGAATGTGCATATGTTCTTAAAGCTTCGCCTCTCTGAAATGCAAGTTGTGCCTTCAAACTGCCTCTAACGTTTCATCCTTGTCTTTATCTCATGCTCCCCAGAGATCTCAGTGAGAACCAGATCCAGGCAGTTCCTCGTAAGGCTTTCCGTGGGATCACAACTGTCAAAAACCTGTAAGTAGCCCTACTTCTTCCTCCATCCTCCTCCATATATGGAAAGCACATTAACAAGCACCTGGTGTGGCTTCTCTGTGAAAGACAAAGGAGGAAAGAGTTATGTGTCTGACATGTCCATCAATCTGAGGTAGATGGTTTCAGGTCTGTTGAAATAGGTGTCCAATTATATAATTTAATTAATTCATTTATTCATTCATTCATCTATTCATGAGATGGTAATATACAACAAAACAATCAATAAAATGTATTGATCCTGCTTAGGGAAAAATCCAGGTAATCATCAGGCCACGAAAAGATTGCTTCCAATGTTCCTTTTCATTAACATAGTTACTACAGTTCACTGTTAGATGGGAAGATGCTGCAGCTGATTTGCATGGACTCTGATGATGATACGATATAAAACCACAAGCCAATCGTAGCTTTTCCACCACGTTGCCGGGTGACTGTGACAGAACTTTAAAGAGGGAGAAGGAAGCAGCTCCAAGCCAATGGCCCCCATTCGTTGCCAGGACCAATAAACGTTGCATTACCCAAAACTCTGTCCCAAATCAGCCAATCAGAGGAGGGCTTATCGATGATTCACTGCAATTGTTGTGTTATTGAGATTAGGCTTGATGGGCCGACCACTGTGTTTGGAGTGAAGTATCACGGCTCAGAGCCCTATGGGATGCACCCATAGAATGACCCCTCCCTTTCAGTGTTGATGGCTGAACTAAGGTGCCTTTTTAAACCTTTTGCTATAAATGACAGGGTTAGGGTTAGCCAAGTGGAAGTCATGCTGGTTATCTTTATGAGAATGCAGCGGCATGCTGTTTGACAGACAGCCAGGAACCCACACAGTACCCGCCAGCTAAACACTCACAGAGAGAGAGATTTAAAAAAAGCTTTTGACTCAATTTGGCATGAGGGTCTGCTATACAAACTGATGGAAAGTGGTGTTGGGGGAAAAACATACGACATTATATAATCCATGTACACAAACAACAAGTGTGCAGTTTAAATTGTAAAAAAACACACATTTATTTCCACAGGGCCGTGGGGTGAGACAGAGATGCAGCTTGAACCCCACCCTCTTCAATATATATATCAACAAATTGGCGAGGGCACTAGATCAGTCTGCAGCACCCGGCCTCATCCTACTAGAATCTGAAGTCAAATGTCTACTGTTTGCTGATGATCTGGTGCTTCTGTCCCCAACCAAGGAGGGCCTACAGCAGAACCTAGAACTTCAGCACAGATTCTGTCAGACCTAGGCCCTGACAGTACATCTCAGTAAGACTAAAATAATGGTGTTCCAAAAAAGGTCCAGTTGCCACGACCACAAATACAAATTCCATCTAGACACCGTTGCCCTAGAGCACACAAACAATATATACATACCTCGGCCGAAACATCAGCACCACAGGTAACTTCCACAAAGCTGTGAACGATCTGAGAGACAAGGCAAGAAGGGCCTACTATGCCATCAAAAGGACATAAAATTCGACATACAAAATTAGGATCTGGCTAAAAATACTTGAATCAGTTATAGAACCCGTTGCTCTTTATGGTTGTGAGGTCTGGAGTCTGCTCACCAACCAAGAATTCACAAAATGGGATAAATACCAAATTGACACTCTGCATGCAGAATTCTGCAATAACATCCTCCATGTACAACGTAAATCGCCAAATAATGCATGCAGATCAGAATTAGGTTGATACCCGCTAATTATCAAAATCCAGGAAAGAGCCGTTAAATTCTTTAGCCACCTAAAAGCAAGTGATTCCCAAACCTTCCATAACAAAGACATCACCTACAGAGAGATGAACCTGGAGAAGAGTCCTCTAAGCAAGCTGGTCCAGGGGCTCTGTTTACAAACACAAACAGACCCCACAGAGCCCCAGGAAAGCAACAGCAACTCAATTAGACCCAACCAAATCATGAATTAAACTAAAAGATAATTACTTGACACATTGGAAAGATTTGACCAAAAAACAGAGCAAACTAGAATGCTATTTGGTCCTAAACAGAGAGTACACTGTGGTAGAATACACGTATCTCTCCACCTCTCTCTCTCTCTCTCTTTCTCCCTCTCTCTCCATCCTACTGCCAGAGAGAGAGAGAGAGAGAGAGAGAGAGAGAGGGGGAGAGAGAGAGAGTTGGGAGAGAGAGAGAGAGAGAGAGAGAGAGAGAGAGAGAGAGAGAGAGAGAGAGAGAGAGAGAGAGAGAGAGAGAGAGAGAGAGACGGTCAATCACAACCTCGTCACTTGTTATAGCATTCAGCACAGTTAGCCATGGCTAATTCTTCAGCTGTTCGCAGACCATATAGGATTGAGGGAGACAGTGAGTGGTAGCTTGCGACTCTTTCGTAACCCCCCCTCCCCCCACACACACAACTCCTCCTCAGTACGCCTCCACCCCAGCCCCAGCAAGGTGACTCCTGATTTAATTGCTGAAATAGTCCAACCCTCCATTTTCCTTCCAAAGAAAACCCCTTACAGATTCCAATTGGCCCATGTATTGATTTTCTCATATGCTCTCTCCTCTCCCCTAATGCTCTCCTTTTATTCTGCTCTACAGTAGGGACACACTGCTCTCCCCACACACTCGTAATCTCATCCCTGATATCCTGCAGATAGCTTTATTGGCTACTGAACATTTCCCTCAGCTTTCAGATTGCCTGGCTTCTCCTTTTTTTACATTCTCCAAGAAACAGGGAGATATTATTCAAAAAAAAAAATATTATTATTATTATTTCTTTTTTCTTTTTTTTTCATTTTAATATTTTAAATCTTTTTTTTTATATATTATTTTTTTTTTTGGGGGTGGATCAGCATAATATTGCGGAAAGAATGTTGCTTCCAATGTAATTGTCTGCATCATTTCCAATCCCCCATATTTTTTGGGTAAATATATATATCCATACACGCATGCATACATATACACATATATACATACACATACCTATATAGACATACATACTTTTTTAAAGAATATACCTTTATTATTATTCCCCGCAACCCTACCACCGCTCCCCCAATTGGAGTAAACTAATAAACACTTCTGCTTTTACCTTCAATTTATACATCTTATACCTATTTTACAGACACAGTCTACTTTATAATAGTTCTCTCTTGTTTGTTCTTAGTCCTTCCTCTATTTCTGTTGTCCATCCAATTTTATTTCCACTTGTAACTGTGCTATTTCACAAAAGCTCCGCACCTATACACATTTCACAGATCCCGTATGCCCTACATTGTTTATCTTGTTATTAGTCCCACCCTTCAGTTCCACTCAACCCTTCCCATCTATCTTCCAACATCATCCATTTCGGATTTTTATTTGCCATATATTTTTCAACTGTGCTGTGATGCTTCACAAAAGATTTGAACCTTCCTATTCTCATAGCTTCTACAGATTGTAAATTAAAAATAAACATTTTTGCTAAAATAATTATTATATTATTGATTGATTGACTATGGCTTTTCAAATCCCCCAGTATTGCTATCTGTAGCGTTAGTTCTAGGCAAATGTTGCAATTCTTCAGCCATTCCTGGACCTGTGACCAAAAACGAGCTACATATGGACAATACCAAAATAAATGATCTAATGACTCTGCCTCCTCACAACAGAATCTGCAGAGCTGGGAAGATTGTATACCCCATATATATAACATTCTATTGGTTGCAAGAATTTTGTACAGTAATTTAAATTGAAAAATTCGAAGTTTTGAATCCGGCGTTGTTTTGCGTATCAATTCATAAACCATGTGCCATGGAATGGGTACATCGAAAATCTCTTCCCAACTATTTTGCAATTTATATGGCACAGCTGTCAGTTTTTTGGTCCTTAAATGAAATTGGTATATGTTTTTATTTATCACACTTTTCTTTAACCATTTATGTTCTTTAATACAGGGCCGACATACAAGTTCCTTACTTTTTTCCCCTTCTACTTGCCTCTTCGATTTTTGTGGTAATGCTGCAATTAATTGGTTGTAATTTTGGGCAGAGCAGACATTTCCATATGTCTGTGTTAGCTGCATGTGTGACATAACTCCACCAGTCCTATTTATGATATCATTCACAAAAATTATACCTTTTTTAAACATTTCTTCGATAAATACAGTTTTTTTATCAATTACTATATTTGAATTTAACCACAATATTTGTTGTACTATTTGTTACGTCCTTTCAGGTGGATTAAACTGAAATTGCAACCAACTTTCTAAGGCTTGTTTAAAAAATAAGGATATTTTGGAGATTATTTCCTTTTCAAACAACCGAAAGTGAGCAGGTGTAATCTGAATAAAGGGAAAAAGGCCCTTCTTGAACATAGGATGAGACATTCGTACCAATTTACTAGAGAACCAGTTTGGATTTAAGTATAACTTTTGTATGACTGATGCCTTTAGTGAGAGGTCTAATGCTTTAATATTTAATAATTTCTGCCCTCCGAATTCATATTCGTTATATAAATAGGCCCTTTTAATCTTATCTGGCTTGCCGTTCCAAATAAAATGGAATATTTTTTGTTCATATAATTTAAAAAGCAGGTCACTAGGTGTAGGCAAAACCATAAGCAAATAGGTAAACTGTGATATGACTAAAGAGTTAATCAGGGTGATTTTTCCACAAATAGACAGGTATTTTCCTTTCCATGGTAGCAAGATCTTATCTATTTTTGCTAACTTTCTATAAAAATTTATTGGAGTGAGATCATTTCTTTCTTTTGGGATTTTTATACCGAGTATGTCCACATCTCCGTCAGACCATTTAATTGGTAAACTACATGGCAATATAAAATGTGTATTTTTTAGTGATCCAATACGTAATATGGTACATTTATCATAATTTGGTTTTAATCCAGAGAGGATAGCAAAGGTATCTAGATCCTCTATGAGGCCGTGGAGAGACTCTAGTTGTGGTTTTAAAAGAAAACATGAATCATCAGCGTACAATGACACCTTAGTTTTTAAGCCACGGATTTCTAATCCATTAATATTAATGTTTGATCTAATTTTAACAGCTAACATTTCGATGGCAATAATAAATAGATATGCCGATAGTGGACAACCTTGTTTTACTCCTTTAGATAGTTTAAAATTTTCTGAGATGTAGCCATTATTTACTATTTTACACCTAGGGTTACTATACATAATTTTAACCCATTTTATAAGAGATTCCCCAAAATTGAAATATTCTAGGCATTTATATATAAACTCCAGTCGTACTTTACCAAAAGCCTTTTCAAAATCAGCTATGAAAACCAGACCTGGTGTCCCCGATATTTCATAGTGTTCTATTGTTTCCAGTACTTGCCTTATATTATCTCCAATGTATCGTCCATGTAAAAAACCTGTCTGATTAGGATGAATAATATCTGACAAAACTTTTTTTATTCTATGCGCCAAGCATTTTGCTAGGATTTTTGCATCACAACACTGAAGTGTAAGAGGTCTCAAATTTTTTAATTGGACTGGATCTTTATATATACCACTTGGGTCCTGTTTCAGTAATAACGATATCAGACCTTCTTGTTGCGTGTCTGATAATCTACCATTTATATAGGAGTGGTTAAAACAAGCTAATAATGGTCCTTTGAGTATATCAAAAAAAGTTTTGTATACTTCCACTGGTATGCCATCCAGCCCTGGAGTTTTCCCATCCTTAAAGGCCCCAATTGCATCAAGCAGTTCCTCCTCTGTAATTTGGCCTTCACATGAGTCTTTCTGTACAGATGTTAATTTTACATTATTAATAGGAAAAAAATCCATACAATTAGTTTCAGTTAGTGGAGATGGAGGAGCCTGAAACGAAAACATATTCTTAAAGTACTTTACTTCCTCTTTCAAAATATCATTTGGTGAATCATGCGTGACTCCATCATTTGTAACAAGTTTTAATAAAAAAAATTTGGTAGCATTTCTATATTGAAGATTGAAAAAGAATTTGGTGCATTTTTCCCCATATTCCATCCAGTTCGCTTTATTTTTATAATATATTACACTGGATCTTTCTTGAATAAGTTCCTCCATTTCTTTTTGTTTTTCCTCTAACTTATTCTGTGCCTCTATGGTACCGTTTTTATTGCTATCTAACTGTACTGTTAGTCCTTCAATTTCCTTTGTTAATATGGACTCTTTTGATCTAAATTCCTTTTGTTTTATAGATGAGTACTGAATTGCATGGCCTCTAAAGGCACACTTAAAAGTGTCCCATACAATAAGGGGATCTGCTGTACCTATGTTATGTCTGAAAAAGTCAGTTATAAATTCTTCTGTCCTAGTTCTAAACAATTTATCATCTAGTAGACTTTGATTAAATTTCCAATATCCTCGCCCACGTGGAAATTCTGTAAGAGAAATATATATGCCAATTATGTGATGATCCGACCGCATTCTGTCCCCTATCAACACTTTTTTAACTTTTGGTGCCAGAGAGAATGGTATAAGAAAGTAGTCAAGACGACTAGCTTGATTCAGCCTCCGCCATGTATATCTCACTAAATCAGGGTATTTAAGTCTCCATATATCCACTAATTCCAATATATCCATGACATTCATGATTTCCTTAAGTGCCTGAGGGTGATAGTTTGTAGTGTGATTTCCTTTCCGGTCTATAGAGGTATTTAAGACCGTATTAAAATCTCCCACTATAATAATAGAGTCTAGTGTTGCTTGTAGAGTTGATAAATTCTTATATATATTTTCAAAGAAGCTTGGATCATCATTATTCGGACCGTATAGGTTAACAAGCCATATTTGTTTATTGTCCAATAACATATTTAAAATAATCCATCTACCTTGAGGATCTGTTTGGACAATTTGCACATTTGGATCAAAATTATTGTTAATTAAAACCATCACCCCTTTTGAATTTCTTTGCCCATGGGAGAAATATATTTTGCCCCCCCAGTTCTTTTTCCACAAAACTTCATCTAAAACTGTTGAATGGGTTTCCTGTAAACAATAGATATTATAATCCTTCTCTTTTAGCCAGGTAAATACTGATCGTCTTTTCTTATTATCTGCTAAGCCATTACAATTGTAACTGGCTATACTTATTTCACCACTTACCATAAGATATTATTCTAATTGCTCTCTAAACAAATGAGACATATGTCACATGTCTGTATATGTCAGAGCAGATAACATGATCTGAGCTCTCTGTGCTGAATGCTGCCCTTGGCTGCGTTCTGTTAAGTGTCAGCTCCACACACACACACACACACACACACACACACACACACACACACACACACACACACACACACACACACACACACACACACACACACACACACACACACACACACACACACACACACACACACACACACACACACACACACAGACTACTGTATCTGTCTATCCTTAACACAAAGCAATATGTCAATCCACAATGTTGTCCATTAACTGTGACAAAATGGCTGCCCATTTTACAGTGCCCATCATACAGTGGTATGTCTCTCCAGGCTTATAAACGTATTTGCCAGAGAGCACGGACATGACATGTTGTTGCAAAAGTGGCAGAATACAGATCTCTGTCAGCCAGCAAAGCAACCTCCACTGGGCTGGGCTGACAGTGAGTTATTGGCCATGTATGAGGCTAGCGCACTGATGTCCCTCTGGTCTAAACACTGAAGCCTCACAACTGCTATATCAACTAAATGCAAGGGGTGATTGAGAGTCCAGCTCTGCAGCTGCTATATCCCTCAGCATCCCCTCTCTCCCCCAGCCTCCCCTCTCTCCATCAGCCTCCCCTCTCTCCATCAGCCTCCCCCAGTCTCTCGCCCCCAGCCTCCCCGGTCACCACTTTGCACCAGTCACCCTCCCCCTGGGCTTCTATTGTCCCGCATTCCTCTATGTGGCTCATAAAAAGCAGCACGCTTCACGCTCTCCTACCCAGAATGCTGTGCCATCTCACCGTTTCTTTAAATTATGTTTTTGCGGTGATTGGTGCAGCCGGTGCGTGGTTTACGACCACCTCGAACCGTAAGACATGTCGCTCGCTGCAGATGGCGGCGCTCAGCCTTTTATGTCACGCACTAATCCCGTTCGCAGAGCGTTCAGGGCGCAGTTTAGCCGACCACACCATCACACGACACGACAAGCACTGCAGGCAAACTGTACCACTGTACCCAGGGCTCTGCCCACTGACTCACACTACAGACACCAACACAGTCCTACTGCCCCACCCATCATCCTAGTTACTGCTCCACCCGTCACCCCTCTTACTGCCCCACCCGCCACCCCTCTTACTGCCCCACCCGCCACCCCTCTTACTGCCCCACCCGTCACCCCTCTTACTGCCCCACCCGTCACCCCTCTTACTGCCCCACCCGCCACCCCTCTTACTGCCCCACCCGTCACCCCTCTTACTGCCCCACCCGTCATCCTACTGACTTCTCCACCCGTCACCCCTCTTACTGCCCCACCCATCACCCCTCTTACTGCCCTACCCGTCACCCCTCTTACTGCCCTACCCGTCACCCCTCTCCACCTCATCTAGTCGGCTCTGCAGTGTCTTCTCTGTCCAAGTTCATATTAGTATAGAGATAGAGGGAAAGAGAGAGAGAGAGAGTGAGAGAGAGAGAGAGAGAGAGAGAGAGAGAGAGAGAGAGAGACATCACTCTTTAGGCTTTGTGTACACGTCTGTCTACAGAAGGACACTGACTAAATAGCCACTGACTGTCCTGTCCTCTGCTGTGCTAATCAGGACAGGACACAGTAGCTGGCTATAGATTGGCTGCGTGATTTATCTCCATCCCTTCCACTGTCCTTTCCTCCTCCTGAAGCCCTTTAGTCTATCCATCACCCAGCCCAGTGACAGCAGAGCAGCTCTCCTTGCAATTGTACCCTATTTCTAAAACAAAAACAGTGACTATAAAAGCAACATGGAACCATATGTGACTTAACCCCTGTCTCGAAGACACTCCAACCCCATTCACTTCCTGTTGTCTTAGCTGATGAACGTCGATCAACTGGGTCCCCAAATTTATTCATTCATTCATTTAGAATCCTGCTCCATCCTTCCCGATGACAGATTAATAGGCCTGGGCTAGTGGGTCTGTTCTGTTAAGGCCCTAGTCTCTGAGTCCTCTCTCTGTCTCTCTTTACTCTCTCTCTCTCTCCCTCTACTCTCTTCCTCTATACCTCTCTGTCTCCAGCTCTCTGTCTCCCTCTTTATAGCTCTCTCTATCTACTCTCTTTCACTCTTTCACTCTCTCTGTACTCTCTCCCTCTCTCTACTCCCTCTTTACCCTGTCTTCTCTCTACTATCTATACAGTATCTCCCTCTCTACTCCTCTCTCTCTACTTTCTCTCTCTCGCTAATCAAATCTCCCCACCCCCCTCCAAAATTTGTTTGCTTTATTGTCATGAAATACAATTTGTAGATATTGCCAAAGCAGTATAGTGGTATAGCATTTCAGTAAACCCAGTACATTGCAAGAGGATAATGAAATCCATTTAATTTCAGTAGTTATAATAATAGTACATATAATCATGTATACAGGTACAATACTACTGCTGTTGTATTGTGGAATCTTCGTTCGATAAATGTAATTTAAGAAAAAACTATTATAAAAATGAAAAAAATTAATGGGTAATAAATAAACAACAAAATGTACATAGATGATGGTTACACTATGTATTACTGTTAGTTATTTACAATGTAAATACTTCAAGGAATTAATTGTCATGGGATGTCCCGATGGCAATCATATACAGTTGAAGTCGGAAATTTACATACACTTAAGTTGGAGTCATTCAAACTCGTTTTTCAACCACTTCACACATTTCTTGTTAACAAACTATAGTTTTGGCAAGTCGGTTAGGACATCTACTTTGTGCATGACACAAGTTATTTTTCCAACAATTGTTTACAGACAGATTATTTCACTGTATCACAATTCCAGTGGGTCAGACGTTTACATACACTAAGTTGACTGTTCAGGCGCCGCTGGGCAGACGGCAGACTCTGGCCGGCTGAGGCGCACTGTAGGCCTGGTGCGTGGTGCCGGAACTGGTGGTACCGGGCTGGGGACACGCACCTGAAGGCTAGTGCGGGGAGAAGGAACAGGGCATACTGGACCCTGGAGACGCACATTAGGCCTAGTGCGTGGTGCCGGAACTGGTGGTACCGGGCTGGGGACAAGCATTTCAGGGCTAGTGCGGGGAGCAGCAACAGGACGCACAGGACTCTGGAGACGCACAGGAGGCTTGGTGCGTGGTGCCGGAACTGGTGGTACTGGGCTGGAGACACGCACCATAGGGCTAGTGCGTGGAGGAGGAACAGGGCTCAGGGCTCTGGTGTAGGCACTGGTGGTACTGGGTTGGGGCGGGGAGGTGGCGCCGGAAATACCGGACCGTGCAGGCGTACTGGCTCCCTTGAGCACTGAGCCTGTCCAACCTTACCTGGTTGTATGCTCCCCGTCGCCCGACCAGTGCGGGGAGGTGGAATAACCCGCACCGGGCTATGTAGGCGAACCGGGGACACCATGCGTAAGGCTGGTGCCATGTAAGCCGGCCCGAGGAGACGCACTGGTGGCCAGATGCGTTGGGCCGGCTTCATGACATCCGGCTCAATCCTCAATCTAGCCCTGCCAGTGCGGGGAGGTGGAATAACCCGCACCGGGCTATGAACACGTACAGGAGACACCATGCGCTCTACTGCGTAACACGGTGTCTGCCCGTACTCTCGCTCTCCACGGTAAGTACAGGGAGTATGCGCAGGTCTCCTACCTGACTTCGCCACACTCCCTTTTATCCCCCCCCCAATAATTTTTTTGGGCTGACTCACAGGCTTCCTACCGCGTCTTCGTGCTGCCTCCATTCGCAGGTATCCCTCCTCGCACTGCGCCAGAGAATCCCAGGCGGGCTCCGGCACTCGCCCTGGGTCGATCGCCCACCTGTCGATCTCCTCCCACGTAGTGTAGCCCAGATCCTGCTCCCATTGCCATAAATCCTGTGTGCATTGCTCCTGTTGCCGCTTGACACGCTGCTTGGTCCCGTCTTGGTGGGTAATTCTGTCACGATCGTCTTGACTTTGAATGGAGGACCAAAACGCAGCGTGTGAAAAATAAGACATCTTCTTTTAATGAAGGAAAAAACAAACACTTACAAAATGAACAAAACAACCGATCGTGAAGCTAAGAAGAACTAAGTGCACACATGCAACATAGAACATAGACATAGACAATTACCCACAAACGCATGATGCCTATGGCTGCCTTAAATATGGCTCCCAATCAGAGACAAATTAAAGACATCTGTCTCTGATTGAGAACCACTCAGGCAACCATAGACTTACATAGACAACTACACTAGACACTGCCCCATACACATACAACAACCCCTAGACACTACAAAAACACATACATACCCCATGTCACACCCTGACCTAACTAAAATAATAATGAAAACAAAGCTAACTAAGGCCAGGGTGTGACACTGTGCCTTTAAACAGCTTGGAAAATTCCAGAAAATTATGTAATGTCTTTAGAAGCTTCTGATAGGCTAATTGACATCATTTGAGTCAACTGGAGGTGTACCTGTGGATGTATTTCAAGGCCTACCTTCAAACTCAGTGCCTCTTTGCTTGACATCATAGGAAAATCAAAAGAAATCAGCCAAGACCTCAGAAAAAAAATTATAGACCTCCACAAGTCTGGTTCATCCTTGGGAGCAATTTCCAAACACCTGAAGGTACCATGTTCATCTGTACAAACAATAGTACGCAAGTATATACACCATGGGACCACGCAGTTGTCATACCGCTCAGGAAGGAGATGCATTCTGTCTCCTAGAGACTAACGTACTTTGGTGCGAAAAGTGCAAATCAATCCCAGAACAGTAGCAAAGGACCTTGTGAAGATGCTGGAGGTAACAGGTACAAAGTATCTATATCCACAGTAAAACGAGTCCTATATCGACATAACCTGAAAGGCCGCTCAGCAAGGAAGAAGCCACTGCTCCAAACTGCCATAAAAAAGCCAGACTACAGTTTGCAACTGCACATGAGGACAAAGATTGTACTTTTTGGAGAAATGTCCTCTGGTCTGATGAAACAAAAATAGAACTGTTTGGCCATAATGACCACCGTTATGTTTGGAGGGAAAAGGGGGATGCTTGCAAGCCGAAGAACACCATCCCAACCGTGAAGCACGTGGGTGGCAGCATCATATTTTGGGGGTGCTTTTCTGCAGGAGGGACTGGTGCACTTCACAAAATAGATTGCATCATGAGGAAAGAAAATCATGTGGATATATTGAAGCAACATCTCAAGACATCAGTCAGGAAGTTAAAGCTTGGTCGCAAATGGGTCTTCCAAATGGACAATGACCCCAAGCATACTTCCTAAGTTGTGGCAAAATGGCTTAAGGACAACAAAGTCAAGGTATTGGAGTGGCCATCACAAAGCCCTGACCTCAATCCTATAGAAAATTTGTGGGCAGAGCTGAAAAGCATGTGCGAGCAAGGAGGCCTACAAACCTGACTCAGTTACACCAGCTCTGTCAGGGGGAATGGGCTGAAATTCAACCAACTTATTGTGGGAAGCTTGTGGAAGGCTACCCGAAACGTTTGACCCAAGCTTAACAATTTAAAGGCAATGCTCCCAAATACTAATTGAGTGTATGTAAACTTCTGGCCGACTGGGAATGTGATGAAAGAAACAAAAGCTGAAATAAATAATTCTCTCAACTATTATTCTGACATTTCACATTCTTAAAATAAAGTGGTGATCCTAACTGACCTAAAACAGGGAATTTTTACTGTGATTAAATGTCAGGAATTGTGAAAAACTGAGTTTAAATGTATGGGCTAAGGTGTATGTAAACTTCCGACTTCAACTGTACATATCTGGCAGTCATATTTGCGGTTCCTCCCTCACCCAGAATAACTCCCAGCATTATGTCATTTGTAAATGTACAGAAGTTGGGAATTGATTGGGATATTTTTTTTATTTGGGAGTATTTCTCACAGTAGAGGAAAAAGTACATCTCTGTCTCTATTGTCCCTGTCGTACAGTGACCACATAGACACTTCTCTTGGGATAGCCATGTCTTTTTGTGTCCCTTTTTCTATTGCCAGTTGGTGGTCGCTGAGCCTGTATTTGGTCAGGATCTGTCTCTGTTTTGTATATCTGACAGTGTAGAGATATTCTGCCAATTTGTATTCTCTTTTGAGGACCAAATAGCAATTTAGTTTTTTCTGTGTTTTTGTTTCATTTTCCCAATTTGTCAAATAGGAGGTTTTCATTTCTGTAACAATTTGAATGATTTCCCTGTGTGTTTGGATAATAGTTTTTTTGTGTGTTTTTAACAGATGACATAGGGGACTCTTCTCATGGTTCAGCTCTTGGGTTTCCATTGTTTTTAATTGTAAGGATGTTTTGGGGCTTAATTTCATATGGTGCCAAAATGTAAGCGTCCTTTTCTTTATATTTACAATTAAAGGGAATTTTCTGAGTTACTTGTGTTATTATGTGTTATTTGGTACTTTCTTTTGGATATTTTGGATAATTATGCATATTTCTGTATGTCGATTTTATATGGTATTTCCTCATTTGTAGGAGTGTCTCCTGCTCTGTCAGTGCCACATGCCTTACCAGGTTTAAGGCTTTGTATTTTCTTTGAAAGTTCATCCTGTGTCATTTGGTAGCCAATTGGGTTCTGGTCGCTTTTAATTGTTTGTTCTAGGGAGCTGAGTTTTTCTTGCATATTTGTTTGGTTTAAGCTAAGGTCTTCTGATGGTATTATTCCATAGAGCCTTTCAAAATGATCTTTCCAAATGTTGCCATTTTGAATGGCTCGGTCATTCCTCTGTCTTCCATTTAGACCCACAACTGATATCCATCAAAGTCTCTTTCAGAGTGTTCTCAAAATGCTTCTCTTTCTTCCATCGTAGGTTTTGTATTCTTTCCTTGTGTCACAATATTGTTGCCGAATGTCTCTATCTTGTGATTGGTAATGTTTTCTATTTGATAAAGATCTAAACATTTTTCCTTCCAAGATTATATTCAGCATCAAACCATTTTTCTTTTTGAGGTTTCCAATTAGAACTGTTTTTTCTTCTGCATAAATTTGCTTTTGTGGCTGCTGTATGATAGATCTCATTTAATTTATTCACAGCCACATTTATGTCAGGGAGGTTTGGGCTGAATGTACTTGAAAATAAATCATTGATACAGGTTGTATTTCTGGGCAGTGCAATGCTGTGTTGAAGTGTATTGTCAGGGACCCATCAATACGTTTTATTTACATGAATCAGTGTACAGGCCTGTTTGTGTGGTCTTTGGGTGGATGTCTTTTAAAAAAGACGTTCATCTGGCAGCGGTCAGACAATGGTGTCTGTGGTCTGACAGTGAATGCACTAATGGAGGAGGGGTCTAAGTCTGAGATTTCATAGTCAACAACACTGGTCCAAAGAGCTGAGCAGTAGGTGAATCTTCCCAATGAATCCCCTCTAATCCTGTCATTAAGAAAATACAGGCCTAAGGCTGGACAGAGATGCACTAACTCGTTTCTATTTTTGTTCACTACATGGTCAGGGCTATTTCTATTACTGAAACTCAAATCAAACGTTTATTTGTCACCTTACAGTGAAATGCTTACTTACAGGCTCTAACCAACAGTGCAAAAAAGGTATTAGGTGAACAATAGGTAAGTAAAGAAATAAAAACAACAGTAAAAAGACAGTGAAAAATAACAGTAGCGAGGCTATATACAGTAGCGAGGCTATAACAGTAGTGAGGCTATATACAGACACCGGTTAGTCAGGCTGATTGAGGTAGTATGTACATGTAGGTATGGTTAAAGTGACTATGCATTTATGATAAACAGAGAGTAGCAGTAGCGTAAAAGAGGGGTTGGTTGCTGGGCGGTGGGTGGCGGGACACAATGCAGATAGCCCGGTTAGCCAGTGTGCAGGGACACTGGTTGATTGGGCCAATTGAGGTAGTATGTACATGAATGTATAGTTAAAGTGACTATGCATATATGATAAACAGAGAGTAGCAGCAGCGTAAAAAAAGGGGTTGGGGGGCACACAATGTAAATAGTCCGGGTAGCCATTTGATTACCTGTTCAGGAGTCTTATGGCTTGGGGGTAAAAACTGTTGAGAAGCCTTTTTGGTCTAGACTTGGCTCTCCAGTACCGCTTGCCGTGCGGTCTTTGACAATGTTTAGGGCCTTCCTCTGACACCGCCTGGTATAGAAGTCCTGGATGGCAGACAGCTTAGCCCCAGTGATGTACTGGGCCGTACGCATTACCCTCTGTAGTGCCTTGCGGTCGGAGGCCGAGCAATTGCCATACTAGGCAGTGATGCAACCAGTCAGCATGCTCTCAATGTTGCAGCTGTAGAACCTTTTGAGGATCTGAGGACCCATGCCAAATCTTTTTAGTTTCCTGAGGGGGAATAGGCTTTGTCGTGCCCTCTTCACGACTGTCTTGGTGTGTTTGGACCATTCTAGTTTGTTGGTGATGTGGACACCAAGGAACTTGAAGCTCTCAACCTGCTCCACTACAGCCCCGTCGATGAGAATGGGGGCGTGCTCGGTCCTCCTTTTCCTGTAGTCCACAATCATCTCCTTAGTCTTGGTTACGTTGAGGGATAGGTTGTTATTCTGGCACCACCCGGCCAGGTCTCTGACCTCCTCCCTATAGGCTGTCTCGTCATTGTCGGTGATCAGGCCTACCACTGTTGTGTCGTCTGCAAACTTAATGATGGTGTTGGAGTCGTGCCTGGCCATGCCGTTGTGGGTGAACAGGGAGTACAGGAGGGGACTGAGCACACACCCCTGAGGGGCTCCATGTTGCCTGTAATCAATGGCTTCTGGTTGGGGTATGTACGTACAGTCACTGTGGAGACGACATCCTCAATGCACTTATTGATAAAGCCAGTGACTGATGTGTACTCCTCAATGCCATCGGAAGAATCCTGGAACATGTTCCAGTCTGTGACAGCAAAACAGCCCTGTAGTTTAGCATCTGCTTCATCTGACCCATTTTTTATAGACCGAGTCACTGGTGCTTTCTGCTTAAATTTTTCTTGTAAGCAGGAATCAGGAGGATATAATTGTGGACGGATATACCAAATGGAGGGCGAGGGAGAGCTTTGTACACGTCTCTGTGTGTGGAGTAAAGGTGATCTAGAATTTCTTTCCCTCTGGTTGCACATTTAACATGTTGATAGAAATGAGGTAGAACTGATTTAAGTTTCCCTGCACTAAAGTCTCCTGCCACTAGGAGCGCCGCCTCTGGGTTAGCGGTTTCCTGTTTGCTTATTTCCTTATACAGCTGACTGAATGCAGTCTTAGTGCCAGCATCCGTGTTGTTATCTACCCTTACCACCTGGGGGCGGCCCGTCAGGAAATCCAGGATACAGTTGCAGAGGGAGGTGTTTAGTCCTAGGGTCCTTAGCCTGTGATGAGCTTTGAGGGCACTATGGTGTTGAACGCTGAGCTGTAGTCAATGAATAGCATTCTCACATAGGTGTTCCTTTTGTCCAAGTGGGAACGGGCAGTGTGGAGTGCAATAGAGATGCATCATCTGTGGATCTGTTGGGGCGGTATGCAAATTGGAGTGGGTCTAGGGTTTCTTGGATAATGGTGTTGATGTGGGCTATGACCAGCTTTTCAAAGCACTTTATGGCTACAGACGTGAGTGCTACGTCTGTAGGGGGTAACGGTTATTCATGGTAATGTTATTTAAACCCCGGTAATAAATACAGGGACGTAATCCCCCATCCTTCTTCTCAAAAAACCCGCTCCTGCAGGTGAAGTGGACGGCCGAATAAAATTAGCCGCCAGTGCCTCCTTAATATTACTGTTCATGGCTGCAGTCTCTCGACCTGAGAGAGAATAAAGCCCTCCTCTCGGAGGAGTGATACCGGACTGGAGGTTGATGGCACAATCGTAGGGCTTGTGAGGAGGTAGTTTGCTGGCCCTTTGTTTGCTGAAGACCTGATCCAAATGCCAGTAATCCCGAGGTACGCGGGAAAGATCAGGCTTGTCATTCCCAGCCAGAGGAACAGGAGGATCGGAAGTCTCCAGACGAGCAGGACCGGAAAGGTGTGGAGAGATTTGCTGGCAGATGAACTGGCATGAAGTATTCCATCCCAGAACTCTTCCCGAAGGCCAGTCAATTTGAGGATTATGGGTGGAAAGCCACGGATGTCCAAGAACCAGGGGAAGCTCAGGAGAGTCCACCAGATGTAACTGGATAAGCTCCACATGGTCATCCAGATCTCGTAGCTGAATAGGCATGGTGAGTTGCTTCACCTTCCCAGATCCTAGGGGTTGACCATCCAGCACAGTGACTGACAACGGAGTGTCCAGCTTAGTGAGTGGCAGCCTCTGTTGGCGAGCTAATGTGCGATCCAGAAAACAGCAGGTAGCCCCAGAGTCTATAAAACAGGAATGTCCAACTATCCATTGTCCCACCGCAGGTTGGCCGGAAGCAAGGTGCGTACTGTATTGGCCGCAGGAGACTGTATCTGACTCTCCAGAGCGGAAAGTCTGGTGCTTCACAATTGCATCGGCTCCTCTGAAGGATATGAAGAAGAACCATAGCCAATTTGAGAACCCCGACGGGGTACAGGACAAGCAGGCCCAGTATACGGCAGTGAAACAAATGAAGAATCGATTCCCTCAGCGGGGCACGAAACACTGGAACCAACTCGGGACCCCTCCGTCCTCTCATGACGACGTTCCCAAAGCCGGTTGTCAATCCGGATGGCCAGAACGATAAGCTCCTCCAGAGTGTCAGGGTTGTCCCGGGAAGCTGAGTGAAGTGCCTCTATATTCCAACCGCTCTCAGAGGTGAGCGTCCGAAAGTCAATGGCGTAATCAGCTATGCCCCGGCTGCCCTGCCGAAGCGCAATGAGTCTTTCAGCAGCGTTCCTGCCACTGATGGGGTGATCAAAAACCTTCCTCATCTCCTGAGTGAAGCTTTGCAAATGGAATCAATTGTCTGATTGCTGCTCCCAGATGGCCATGGCCCAGGCCAGAGCCCGTCCTGAGAGCAAGAAGATGACATATGCCACTCTGGAATGCTTGGTGGGAAATGTTGATGCTAGTTCGAACTCGGACCCAGGTGCAGAAAAACACAGCAGAAAGAGGTAAGGGTAAATTAAGAATATTTGCTTAAGGTCTTCATAGCAAAACAACAAAGCAAGGGTACACGAGATCACTGAACAAGACATGAGACCTGAGCAACTGGCCCAGTCCACAGAGGAACCTAAATAGTCATCCAGCAGGTGATCCCAATAAGTCCAAACAAGGTCACTGGGTCCAAACAGGGTCCAAACAGGGAGAAAACATGACCTGTGACACTCTGAACTTACAGGCCTCTGCCGTTCCGTTCTGCCGATGCATAGAAAAACCAGCTAGATGTATATTACCCATGTCCTTTTTCATTCATGACTCCGAGAAGCATAGCATATTGCAGTTCTTAATGTCCCGTTGATAGAATAGACTCGGAATGAGCTCGTACAGTTTATTCTACAGTGATTGCACATTTGGCAATAGAACAGAGGGTAGAGGCGATTTATTAATTTGCCGCCGTAGTCTCATCAGGGTGCAACCTTGCCGGCCTCTATAGCATCGTCTTCGCCTGTCGGGGATTAGAGCCTGGTCCGGGATAACCAATATGTCTTTCTCCTTCAACTCATTGAAGTAGAAGTACCTCATCCAAAGGAGGTTAGGGATAGCTGTTTTGATGTCCAGAAGCTCTTTTCTGTTATAGGAAACGATGGCGGAAACATTATGTTCAAAACAGTGGATGCTGCTGAGGGGAGGATGGCTTATAATAATGGCTGTAACGGCTGGACTGCTGGGAGGTTGGCAAGGCATGGTAGGCTGTGGCAGGCGGGGAGGTTGGCAGGTCAGGGTAGGCTTTGGCAGGCTGGGAGGTTGGCAGGTCAGGGTAGGCTGTGAGGTTGGAGGGTCAGGGTGGACCCTAAGAGGCTGAGAGGCTTGTGAGGCAGATGGGGTGAAGGCTGCACTGGGAACAGGGGTATCTGGGCATCCACCAGGCTGATGGGTCTGCTTTGTTGGTGGCATGGTCAGATGCTGCTGACGGAGGGCATCATGTCCCTCTCTCTTGACTGCAGCTCCACCTTTACTTCACACAGATCCTCTGGAGATCCTCTGGAGGACATCATTGGACTGTGGCATTTGGTCAGTGTTGTGTCTTAACTTCTGTCTTAACTGTTCTAATGAAGTACGGCTCTCTTCCTGGAAATGCCTCAACTCTTCCTTCAGTGTCTGGACAGTGTCACGTACTTGTTGTTTGTTCTCCCTGAATTCTGTAATCTCCACTTCAAGAAAGAAGAGGCTAATTTGGATTAGTTTTACCAATGGTGTTTTTGGTGTGCACCCAGCTGCTCCAGCTACAGGGGAGGGAGAGATCTTCTGTGGGCCTCCTGTTTGGAAGCCCAGGTTTTGGGAGTTGCTGGCATTGTTAGTAGAGACATGTCAGTTTTTACTTCATCATCCACTAGAGGTTTTATCATGTCGAACTCTTCTTCAAACAGCTCTAGACTAGCCTCAGAGCCTTGGATCATTACTGTTCAGTTATTATATATATTCATATTACATTTTAGGGTTGTGTCCACATGCAGTTGTCTCATGGTCTTGGTTCCAGACATTTTAAGATGTTTGTTTGCCTTTCAAGCATTTGGACGTTTGATGAAAAAGAAAAGATCCACCTTGATTTCTTTGTCCTTTTGCTACATAAATTATTCTCTGAGGGTCTCTGGGTGCTCTTTATATTTTTTCTCTCCCTGTTTGACTGGCAATGCCTTCTGCATATTTGATTGCAAGGTTGCTGAGCTTGGGGCTTATATATGTATCCATCTTAGTTGATTACAGCTGGATACATTATCAAATCAAATCAAATCAAAATCAAATTTTATTAGTCACATACACATGGTTAGCAGATGTTAATGCGAGTGTAGCGAAATGCTTGTGCTTCTAGTTCCGACAATGCAGTAATAACCAACAAGTAATCTAACCTAACAATTCCACAACTACTACCTTATACACACACAAGTGTAAAGGGATAAAGAATATGTACATAAAGATATATGAATGAGTGGTGGTACAGAACGGCATAGGCAAGATGCAGTAGATGGTATAGAGTACGGTATATACATATGAGATGAGTACTGTAGGGTATGTAAACATAAAGTGGCATAGTTTAAAGTGGCTAGTGGTACATGTATTACATAAAGATGGCAAGATGCAGTAGATGATATAGAGTACAGTATATACATATGAGATGGGTAATGTAGGGTATGTAAACATTATATTAAGTGGCATTGTTTAAAGTGGCTAGTGGTACATTTTTACATAATTTCCATCAATTCCCATTTTTAAAGTGGCTGGAGTTGAGTCAGTATGTTGGCAGCGGCCGCTAAATGTTAGTGGTGGCTGTTTAACAGTCTGATGGCCTTGAGATAGAAGCTGTTTTTCAGTCTCTCGGTCCCTGCTTTGATGCACCTGTACTGACCTCGCCTTCTGGATGATAGCGGGGTGAACAGGCAGTGGCTTGGGTGGTTGTTGTCCTTGATGATCTTTATGGCCTTCCTGTGACATCGGGTGGTGTAGGTGTCCTGGAGGGCAGGTAGTTTGCCCCCGGTGATGCGTTCTGCAGACCTCACTACCCTCTGGAGAGCCTTACGGTTGTGGGCGGAGCAGTTGCCGTACCAGGCGGTGATACAGCCCGACAGGATGCTCTCGATTGTGCATCTGTAGAAGTTTGTGAGTGCTTTTGGTGACAAGCCGAATTTCTTCAGCCTCCTGAGGTTGAAGAGGCGCTGCTGCGCCTTCTTCACAACGCTGTCTGTGTGGGTGGACCAATTCAGTTTGTCCGTGATGTGTACACCGAGGAACTTAAAACTTTCCACCTTCTCCACTACTGACCCGTCGATGTGGATAGGGGGGTGCTCCCTCTGCTGTTTCCTGAAGTCCACAATCATCTCCTTTGTTTTGTTGACGTTGAGTGTGAGGTTATTTTCCTGACACCACACTCCGAGGGCCCTCACCTCCTCCCTGTAGGCCGTCTCGTCGTTGTTGGTAATCAAGCCTACCACTGTAGTGTCATCCGCAAACTTGATGATTGAGTTGGAGGCGTGCATGGCCACGCAGTCGTGGGTGAACAGGGAGTACAGGAGAGGGCTCAGAACGCACCCTTGTGGGGCCCCAGTGTTGAGGATCAGCGGGGTGGAGATGTTGTTACCTACCCTCACCACCTGGGGGCGGCCCGTCAGGAAGTCCAGGACCCAGTTGCACAGGGCGGGGTCGAGACCCAGGGTCTCGAGCTTGATGACGAGTTTGGAGGGTACTATGGTGTTAAATGCTGAGCTGTAATCGATGAACAGCATTCTCACATGGGTATTCCTCTTGTCCAGATGGGTTAGGGCAGTGTGCAGTGTGGTTGCGATTGCGTCGTCTGTGGACCTATTGGGTCGGTAAGCAAATTGGAGTGGGTCTAGGGTCTAGCACTTCATGATGACGGAAGTGAGTGCTACGGGGCGGTAGTCGTTTAGCTCAGTTACCTTAGCTTTCTTGGGAACAGGAACAATGGTGGCCCTCTTGAAGCATGTTTGAACAGCAGACTGGGATAAGGATTGATTGAATATGTCCGTAAACACACCAGCCAGCTGGTCTGCGCATGCTCTGAGGACGCGGCTGGGAATGCCGTCTGGGCCTGCAGCCTTGCGAGGGTTAACACGTTTAAATGTTTTACTCACCTCGGCTGCAGTGAAGGAGAGCCCGCAGGTTTTGGTAGGGGGCCGTGTCAGTGGCACTGTATTGTCCTCAAAGCGGGCAAAAAAGTTGTTTAGCCTGTCTGGGAGCAAGACATCCTGGTCCGCGACGGGGCTGGTTTTCTTTTTGTAATCCGTGATTGACTGTAGACCCTGCCACATACCTCTTGTGTCTGAGCTGTTGAATTGCGACTCGATTTTGTCTCTGTACTGGGACTTAGCCTGTTTGATTGCCTTGCGGAGAGAATAGCTACACTGTTTGTATTCGGGTCATGCTTCCGGTCACCTTGCCCTGGTTAAAAGCAGTGGTTCGCGCTTTCATTATGTTACAGCTGGTTTGTGCTTGGCTAGTTCTAGCTAGCTAGGCATTTTGAAATGTAATCAAAGCCTTGCAACCCTCTCAATTACATTTCAATTCAAAGGGTTTTATTGGCATGGGAAACATATGTTAACATTGCCAAAGCAAGTGAAATAGATAATAAACAAAAATGAAATAATCATATAAAAAATGAACAGTAAACATTACACTCACACGTTTTAAAGGAATAGACACATTTCAAATGTCATATTATGGCTATGTACTGTGTTATAATTAAGCAATAAGGCCCGAAGTGGTGTGGTATATGGCCAATATATCACAGCTAAGGGCTGTTCTTCTGCACGACGCAACCCGGAGTGCCTGGATACAGCCCTTAGCCATGGTATATTGGCCATATACCAAAAACCCTTAAGGTGTCTTATTGCTATTATAAACTGGTTAACAATATCATTAGAAGAGTACAAATAAATGTTTTGTCATAACCGTGGTATGTAGTCTGATATACCATGGCTTTCAGCCAATCGTCATTCAGGGCTCGGACCACACAATTTATAATGATGTGCAAATAGTTATAATGATGTGCAAATAGATGTACAAAAGGGAAAATAAATAAACATAAATATGGGTTGTATTTACAATGGTGTTTGTTCTTCACTGGTTGCCTTGATCTTGTGGCAACAGGTCACAAATATTGCTGCTGTGATGGCACACTGTGATATTTCACCCAATAGATATGGCAGTTTATCAAAATTGGATTTGTTTTGGAATTCTTTGTCGGTCTGTGTAATCTGAGGGAAATATGTGTCTCTAATATGGTCATACATTTGGCAGGAGTTTAAGAAGTGCAGCTCAGCTCTCTCTCTCCTCTCTCTCGCTCTCTCTCTCTACTCTCTCTACTCTCTCTAATCTCTCTCTCTCTTTCTCTCTCTACTCTCTCTCTCCTCTTTCTCTCTTATCTCACTCTCCTCTTTTTCTCTACTCTCTCTAATCTCTCTCTCTCTTTCTCTCTCTACTCTCTCTCTCCTCTTTCTCTCTTATCTCACTCTCCTCTTTTTCTCTACTCTCTCTAATCTCTCTAATCTCTCTATTCTCTCTACTCTCCTACTCTCGCTACTCTCTCTAATCTCTCTCTCTCTTTCTCTCTCTAATCTCTCTCTCTTTCTCTCTCTAATCTATCTTTACTCTCTCCTCGCTCTCTCTTTCTCTCTCTAATCTCTCTCTACTCTCTCTCCTCTCTCTCCTCTTTCTCTCTCTACTCTCCTACTTTCGCTACTCTCTCTAAGCTCTCTCTCCTCTTTCTCTCTCTACTCTTTTCATGTTCCTCAAGGTAGAAGCATCAAACTGCTTCCAACTGACAATATTGCTTATGACTGGGATGATTAAAGGCCAACGTAATTAGATGGAAGGAAATTAATTTTGGGACTGTCATTCCTCCCCCACCAACACCCATTACACACACACACACATATACTGTACACACACACACATATATACTGTACACACACACACAGACACACACACACACACATAGCCTCCTTCCAGTTATACATTGGATTCAAGATGTTTCCTAAAATGGAAACTAGAGGTAAAGGGTCAGAAGTATGACCTAGCTTTGATCACAGTATCACTCCTCCCTAAGGTTTGTCAGGCTTCACCAGTTAGCAAATAATTTCAAATAAAGACAACATGTTTCATGAAATTAGATTAAGCATGTCAAGCATGGCTCCAATATGTCATTCTCCTATCTGCATATATGATGCCATAACTTTGCTTGTTTCCATTCTACACAGATGGTCGTTTTCATTGTGAATGTCTCATACCAAATTGTAATGAAATAATATCCTAGATTATTTCATTTCCTCTCTTGTTGACGCTTTCCAAACGGCTGGTCTCCTCTGCTAAGAGATAACGACCAGTCAGGAAACAGCTGCTTTACTAGATGAGAACCAAGGGAAATAAGAAGAAAACAAAGAGCTCGAAAGCAAAGTAACAGGGATTAGGTATAGAGAGATAGGGGAAGAGGAGGAGATGGGTATAGGATATTAGAGAAGAGGAGATATGGTCTTGTTATAGCCCGGAGCAGAAAATGCAGACAGTATCTGTAACAGGTTAAATGTCACAGAAGCTTTTGGAGTCTGGATAAAGGAGCTGGAGAGCATTCTAGATGTCTGCCCTTTGTATTGCCTTGTCTTCCATCCATCTCCTATTTGTTGGGCAGAGAGAGGAGAGAAGGAGGGGTGGAGAGAAGGGGGGTTGTATGGGGGGGTGGGCGGGAGACTTGCAAATTAAAGTAAAAGGAAAAGAAAGAAGAGGAAGAAGTGCTCTGAGCGTCTGGGAGTCCAGCATCGTGACCCGGGCTGATTTACAAACCCTCTCCTTTAATGAAATTGTTTCAGTGACAGAGTCGGTAAAAGCTCGTAATGGATTGGCTACAATAATGTAATGAAATTACTCCCTTTCTGACAAAAAAAGAAAGAGAAAGGCAGAGGGGGAGGAGATGAGGAGGGAGAAGAAGAGGAGGGGGAGAAGAGAAGGAGGAGGGAGGCATTGTAATTAATAGAGAGCTGACAGACGGGGTGGGATATAGCCAGCCTCTGTTCACTCTCCTTCTGCCCCCCTGCCCCACCCGCTCTCTCTTTCTCTCCTCCACTCACGGGGCAGTGTTGAGACGGGGCAGTGTTGAGAGTGAGGTGATAGGCTGCAGCCAGACAGGCCACTTTAGCCAGCTGGTCCTTTCCTTCCCTGGCAGATTACAGTGAGGCAGAGGTGAGGGCTGAGATCTGAGTTTGTGCTGTGCGCCCACTGGCTAGCCAGTAGCTACCTACCTTCAGCCCCTCCCCGCCACCTCCCTCACCATACCCAGATATTGGCACTCCTCCTCCTGCAGCCCCCCCCCCCCAGTACCCTAAACCCCCACGTCTGCAGACAGACCTTCCGCTGACTCCTGTCTCTCATCCCTCCGCAGGCAACTGGACAGCAACCACATAAGCTGCATCGAAGATGGAGCCTTCCGAGCCCTCCGTGATCTGGAGATACTGTGAGTCCCCCTCCTCCTCATACCCTTCTTCCCCTCCTCTCTTCTGCAGGGACCGATCCTGCTCTTCCCTTTCTTCTCTTCTCTTCTTTTCTCTATCTCTATATCTCTCTCACTATCTCTCTGTTTCTATCTCTCTATCTCAGTCTCTATCTCAATCTCTCTATCTAGCTCTCTCTCTATATATATATATCTCTCTATCTCTCTATTGCTCTACCTATTTATCTCTCTATCTCCCTCTATCTATATCTCTATCTCTCTGTCTTCTGTTCCCTGTGTGTTTTCTGTTGAATGTCTTTGAAAGGTAAAGTGTGTTGGATGTGAAGCTGCAGCAGCGCGGCGTACCTACCTGTGCATGCTGCCAGCGACAGCAGTGATAGTGTCACCCTCCTGAGGTGTTAGTCCATCCGCCGTGTGCCTTGTGTTTCTCCGTATCGACTGTGTGACCACCACGGTTTTACACAGGATCATTGTCATTCTGTGCTGCATTGTGACATTAAGCTGCTAGCTAGCGCCAGGTGTTGTATTTGTTAGTCACTTTACCAAGCATCCTCTCTCTGTGCGTTGTTGCCTGTTAAAACTGTTTCTGCAGTCATCTACTGTGGTGTAATATACACTATTTCCTCTAGAGA
Organism: Salvelinus alpinus; assembly: GCF_045679555.1. Classification (NCBI taxonomy): domain Eukaryota; kingdom Metazoa; phylum Chordata; class Actinopteri; order Salmoniformes; family Salmonidae; genus Salvelinus; species Salvelinus alpinus. Next base: position 64,980,469 of record NC_092092.1, read on the forward strand.
ACCAAGAACATTCAGGAAATAGCGTACTTTATTGAATGAGCCACAGGTTTACTGTAGCTTGTGTCTGGCATCGTGCACACAGTGTAAAGCTTTAAACCAGACAGACGCTGGTGAGCTGCTGCTGTACTGTATCATGGTGTCTGAAACTCTTACTGAGGCTAAGGCTGTTACTGGGGGTTTGATCCATTCTGGTCTGTTCCGTTCTGGTCTGGTCCAGTCTGGTCTGTTCCGGTCTGATCTGGTCCAGTCTGGTCTGATCTGGTCTGGTCCAGTCTGGACTGGTTCAATCTGGTCCAGTCTAGTCTGGTCCGGTTTGGTCCAGTCTGGGCTGGTCCAGTCTGATCTGGACTGGTCTAGTCTGGTCCGGTCTGGTCTGTTCCAGTCTGGTCTGGTCTGTTCCGGTCTGGTCTGGTCTGGTCTAGTCTGTTCCGGTCCGATCTGGTCTGGTCCAGTCTGGACTGGTCTGGTCTGGACTGGTCCAGTCTGGTCTGTTCCGGTCTGGTCTGATCTGGTCTGGTCCAGTCTGGTCTGGTCCAGTCTGGTCTGGTCTGTTCCAGTCTGATCTGGTCCAGTCTGGTCCAGTCTGGTCTGGTCCAGTCTGATCTGGACTGGTCTAGTCTGGTCCAGTCTGGTCTGGTCCAGTCTGATCTGGTCTGTTCTAGTCTTGTCTGGTCCAGTCTGGTCTGGTCCAGTCTGATCTGGTCTGTTCCAGTCTGGTCTGGTGCAGTCTGGTCTGGTCTGTTTCAGTCTGGTCTGGTGCAGTCTGGTCTGGTCCAGTCGAGTCTGGTCTGGTCTGGACTGGTCTAGACTGGTCTTGCCTGGTCTGGGTTACAGGGGAGGGAGGTACATGCCCCTGCAGCACCCAGGCGGTGATGTCCTGGTGCAGAGGAGTTCACTGGGGGCACCTCCAGTTCTCCAACCTCCAGCCCTCCAGTCTTCCAGCCCTCCAGCCTCAGCAAAGGTAAAGCCTTGGGGAGGAGGACTGCTAAGAATATGATAGGACAGCATAGGACAGGACAACATAACTGGGGGAGAAAGATAGGGATTTCATTTCCCAGACACTACCCCATCCATCAGCTCATCGGCAGGGCACTAAATGCCGTTGTCATCCCCCCTGTTAGAACAGGTCTCATTTTGCGACCGAGAGAGACACACAGTCAGTCTCACTCACCTCCGCTACAGAAAACCTGCAAAAAAGTCTGACCATTTTTTGGACATGATTGCTTGTGAGGTTTGAATAAGGGCCGTGCTCAAAGGCAGGGCAGGAACTGCTTAAATGAAAGACAGTGATTCTTCTGCTGGACTGGACTGGCTGTTCATTTTGAGTGTCCTCCTCCCCATGTCCTAGCCCTGCCTCAGCTGGACTGGCTGTTCATTTTGAGTGTCCTCCTCCCCATGTCCTAGCCCTGCTTCAGCTGGACTGGCTGTTCATTTTGAGTGTCCTCCTCCCCATGTCCTAGCCCTGCCTCAGCTGGACTGGCTGTTCATTTTGAGTGTCCTCCTCCCCATGTCCTAGCCCTGCCTCAGCTGGACTGGCTGTTCATTTTGAGTGTCCTCCTCCCCATGTCCTAGCCCTGCCTCAGCTGGACTGGCTGTTCATTTTGAGTGTCCTCCTCCCCATGTCCTAGCCCTGCCTCAGCTGGACTGGCTGTTCATTTTGAGTGTCCTCCTCCCCATGTCCTAGCCCTGCCTCAGCTGGACTGGCTGTTCATTTTGAGTGTCCTCCTCCCCATGTCCTAGCCCTGCTTCAGCTGGACTGGCTGTTCATTTTGAGTGTCCTCCTCCCCATGTCCTAGCCCTGCCTCAGCTGGACTGGCTGTTCATTTTGAGTGTCCTCCTCCCCATGTCCTAGCCCTGCCTCAGCTGGACTGGCTGTTCATTTTGAGTGTCCTCCTCCCCATGTCCTAGCCCTGCCTCAGCTGGACTGGCTGTTCATTTTGAGTGTCCTCCTCCCCATGTCCTAGCCCTGCCTCAGCTGGACTGGCTGTTCATTTTGAGTGTCCTCCTCCCCATGTCCTAGCCCTGCCTCAGCTCTTAGAGAAGGTAGTGAGGGTTTTATGACCACAGCAAAAAAAAATCATGATGGAGATGAGATGGCGTTCGAGTTGCCTGACCACACCAGGCATAAATGTCAGTGTGTGTGGATTCAGTTTTTATTAGTAATACAGCACTTCCTCCTGCTCGACCACAGCCCATTTCAAAAGTGTCTATTAGTGGAGAATGTGAAGATGTAAATACATGTTGTTTAAAGGTGCTAATTCCACCATATGTCCATGCAGCTGAAACATAGATAATTGGACTGGAGCACCAGGAAGAGATTGCTGTGATAGAAACCCATCGTTTTAATTAGGTCATGCTCTCTTGGTAGATTAGGCTTTTTATTTGAGCAATTTTCTCTCTTTTAATATAAAACAAAGTGTTGAATTGTATGGTAGCGTACCTAACACATTTTCTGAATAGATACTGGAGCTGAATGGTCTTAATGCACAGCATTATATCTGTTCCCCAGTGTAACAGTGGTGAATTGAAATTACAATTGGTTCCTGTCCATGGTGCAGAAGATGTCAATTTCTGCTGATAGCCAGAGTATTTGTACGTGTGCTGTCTTCTAGCCTTTGAATTGAACTCATAGATGAGAACCTCTCTATTTCATGTTATATGATCAAAGGGTATCGCTGGTAACACTGGTATCACTGGTATCACTTTATCACTGGTATCACTTTATCACTGGTATCACTTTATCACTGGTATCACTTTATCACTGGTATCACTTTATCACTGGTATCACTTTATCACTGGTATCACTGTATCACTGGTATCGCTGTATCACTGGTATCACTTTATCACTGGTATCACTTTATCACTGGTATCACTGTATCACTTTATCACTGGTATCACTTTATCACTGGTATCACTTTATCACTGGTATCACTGTATCACTGGTATCACTTTATCACTGGTATCACTTTATCACTGGTATCACTTTATCACTGTATCACTGGTATCACTTTATCACTGGTATCACTTTATTACTGGTATCGCTGTATCACTGGTATCACTTTATCACTGGTATCACTATATCACTGGTATCACTTTATCACTGGTATCACTTTATCACTGGTATCGCTGTATCACTTTATCACTGGTATCACTGTATCACTGGTATCGCTGTATCAATGGTATCACTTTATCACTGGTATCACTTTATCACTGGTATCACTTTATCACTGGTATCGCTGTATCGCTGGTATCACTTTATCACTGGTATCACTTTATCACTGGTATCACTGTATCACTGGTATCGCTGTATCACTGGTATCACTTTATCACTGGTACCACTGTATCACTGGTATCACTGTATCACTGGTATCACTTTATCACTGGTATCACTTTATCACTGGTACCACTTTATCACTGGTATCACTTTATCACTGGTATCACTTTATCACTGGTATCACTTTATCACTGGTATCGCTGTATCACTGGTATCACTTTATCACTGGTATCACTTTATCACTGGTACCACTGTATCACTGGTATTGCTTTATCACTGGTATCACTTTATCACTGGTATCGCTGAATCCCTGGTATCACTTTATCACTGGTATCGCTTTATCACTGGTATCACTTTATCACTGGTATCGCTGTATCGCTGGTATCACTTTATCACTGGTATCACTTTATCACTGGTATCACTGTATCACTGGTATCGCTGTATCACTGGTATCACTTTATCACTGGTACCACTGTATCACTGGTATCACTGTATCACTGGTATCACTTTATCACTGGTATCACTTTATCACTGGTACCACTTTATCACTGGTATCACTTTATCACTGGTATCACTTTATCACTGGTATCACTTTATCACTGGTATCGCTGTATCACTGGTATCACTTTATCACTGGTATCACTTTATCACTGGTACCACTGTATCACTGGTATTGCTTTATCACTGGTATCACTTTATCACTGGTATCGCTGAATCCCTGGTATCACTTTATCACTGGTATCGCTTTATCACTGGTATCACTTTATCACTGGTATCGCTGTATCAGTGGTATCACTTTATCACTGGTATCGCTGAATCACTGGTATCGCTTTATCACTGGTATCACTTTATCACTGGTATTGCTGTATCAGTGGTATCACTTTATCACTGGTATCGCTGTATCACTGGTGTCACTTTATCACTGGTATCGCTTTATCACTGGTATCGCTTTATCACTGGTATCACTTTATCACTGGTATCGCTGTATCACTGGTATCACTATATCACTGGTATCTCTGTGTATCACTGGTATCACTTTATCACTGGTATCACTTTATCACTGGTATCGCTGTATCACTGGTATCACTTTATCACTGGTACCACTTTATCACTGGTGTCACTTTATCACTGGTACCACTTTATCACTGGTACCACTTTATCACTGGTACCACTTTATCACTGGTATCACTTTATCACTGGTATCACTTTATTACTGGTATCACTTTATCACTGGTATCACTTTATCACTGGTACCACTTTATCACTGGTACCACTTTATCACTGGTACCACTTTATCACTGGTACCACTTTATCACTGGTATCACTTTATCACTGGTATCACTTTATCACTGGTATCACTTTATCACTGGTACCACTGTATGACTGTATCACTATATCACTGGTACCACTGGTATCACTGGTATCACTGTATCACTGGTACCACTGGTATCACTGGTGCCACTGTATCACTGGTACCACTGTGTCACTGGTATCACTGCACTAAAATCGTACCTTTCTGGGTATCTTTAATGTATTCTTCTATTTGATCTGGCATGGCAACTATCGGTGCCCTCTACAAGAGCCTCCGATAAAGAGGGATAAGCAAAGATAATGTATCATTGATGTAACAAATTCTCTGTGACCAGCCGTGTTTCTTCCAGATTCTTCCAGATTGTAAGACCACCGTGTTTTTGATGAATATTGTGGAGAACAACATTGTTGCATATTAGGAAACATGTGTTTTGTCTGGGAAGGGAAAGCCCAACAAAGAAAATGGGGAATTTTTTGGTACGAAAATGGAAACTGGTTGACTAAATTAATTCCCAGACACAGTCAGATGGACAGCTTTTTATTGAAGCTGTCAATAAAAGTGTCCGTTTTATCAGTTCGCCTTTGTAGTTTGATCTCAACAACATATTGGGACCAAATACCCTTTTACAAACAGAAATCAGAGTGGTAGACACATTCTATGTTTCTAATCACAATGTTCATTAAACTATCAAAAAGAAGAACAGCATCTGACATCAGATTTAACAAGTCATTTATAGGAGTTAATTCCTATTGATGCATAGATGGCTGGCTCTCACAGAAAATAACAAATACAAAAGCCTTAGCTTATTTCTCCTGAGAAGAATGACTTATACAATCACGTCAACTCGCTGTTAGATGTTAAGCATTCCCTCAAGTTGCTAATGAATAAGAACTGATTTAGTGGAGGGCACTAACGCTAAATAGGCTTCCATAATGAGTGCAGCTCCGTGTCTTCAAATGACTGAATACAGTTTAACGCTTGCCAAGTTACACAAAATAAACGATTGGCTCTTTCTGGTGATGAATTGTAATTTGGATTTAACATAACTGTGGTAATGACTGAACTAATGACTTCAAAGTTATCTCGGACATTTTCTCATGTTGGGCGTGCCTTGCATCTCAATGAGATGGAGAAAGGTCTGGAGCCAGCCGAGCACACTGCATGGTGGGACAACATACAGCCTGGTGGGGGGATAGATGGCTGGGGGGATAGATGGGTGGAGGGGATAGATGGGTGGGGGGATAGATGGGTGGAGGGGATAGATGGGTGGGGGGATAGATGGGTGGAGGGGATAGATGGGTGGGGGGATAGATGGGTGGAGGGGATAGATGGGTGGGGGGATAGATGGGTGGAGGGGATAGATGGGTGGAGGGGATAGATGGGTGGGGGATAGATAGGTGGAAGGGTTGGATGGGTGGAGGGGATAGATAGGTGGAGGGGATAGATAGGTGGAAGGGTTGGATGGGTGGAGGGGATAGATAGGTGGAGGGGATAGATAGGTGGAAGGGTTGGATGGGTGGAGGGGATAGATAGGTGGAGGGGATAGATAGGTGGAAGGGTTGGATGGGTGGGGGATAGATGGGTGGAGGGGTTGGATGGGTGGAGGGGATAGATAGGTGGAGGGGATAGATAGGTGGAAGGGTTGGATGGGTGGAGGGGATAGATAGGTGGAGGGGATAGATAGGTGGAAGGGTTGGATGGGTGGAGGGGATAGATAGGTGGAGGGGATAGATAGGTGGAAGGGTTGGATGGGTGGGGGATAGATGGGTGGAGGGGTTAGATGGGTGGAGGGGATAGATAGGTGAAGGGAATAGATGGGTGGGGGATAGATGGGTGGAGGGGATAGATGGGTGGAAGGGTTGGATGGGTGGGGGATAGATAGGTGAAGGGAATAGATGGGTGGGGGATAGATGGGTGGAGGGGATAGATAGGTGGAGGGGATAGATGGGTGGAGGGGATAGATGGGTGGAGGGGATAGATGGGTGGAGGGGATAGATGGGTGGGGGATAGATAGGTGGAGGGGATAGATAGGTGGAGGGGATAGATGGGTGGAGGGGATAGATAGGTGGAGGGGATAGATGGGTGGAGGGGATAGATGGGTGGAGGGGATAGATGGGTGGGGGATAGATGGCTGGGGGGATAGATGGGTGGAGGGGTTGGATGGGTGGGGGATAAATGGGTGGGGGATAGATGGGTGGGGGATAGATAGGTGGAGGGGATAGATGGGTGGAGGGGATAGATGGGTGGAGGGGATAGATGGGTGGAGGGGATAGATGGGTGGGGGATAGATGGCTGGGGGGATAGATGGGTGGAGGGGATAGATGGGTGGAGGGGTTGGATGGGTGGGGGATAAATGGGTGGGGGATAGATGGGTGGGGGATAGATAGGTGGAGGGGATAGATGGGTGGAGGGGATAGATGGGTGGAGGGGATAGATGGGTGGGGGATAGATGGCTGGGGGGATAGATAGGTGGAGGGGATAGATGGGTGGAGGGGATAGATAGGTGGAGGGGATAGATGGGTGGAGGGGATAGATGGGTGGAAGGGTTGGATGGGTGGGGGATAAATGGGTGGGGGATAGATGGGTGGGGGATAGATAGGTGGAGGGGATAGATGGGTGGAGGGGATAGATGGGTGGAGGGGATAGATGGGTGGAGGGGATAGATGGGTGGGGGATAGATGGGTGGAGGGAATAGATGGGTGGAGGGGTTTAGATGGGTGGAGGGGATAGATGGGTGGAGGGGATAGATGGGTGGAGGGAATAGATGGGTGGAGGGGATAGATAGGTGGAAGGGTTGGATGGGTGGAGGGGATAGATGGGTGGAGGGGATAGATGGACTAATGTGCCATTGATTCTTTGATGATTATTCATAGGAGGGTTTCAGCTCTAAGGACATTTGATTATAATAAATTCAGATTTTTATCTCAAGATCTCCTTGAAGATACTTGTCAAATGTGAGTTGCACCAGGCAGATGAATTGTGTTTTAAAAAATCAGATTTTCACATTTGAATTAATCAAAATAGTAGCATTGTATTAGAACACTGGTTAAGAAAATGTTCCCCTTCATTTACTGGTGCTAAATATTATTTATCATTTCTTAACTGAGAGAGTCAAATGATACTATTGAGAACTAGAAACTATTATGATGAAATATGAATTATAGTATGATATAAATTATAATTGATTGGTAGATTTGGGGGTAGAAAGTTTTAAATCATTGGTTAAAGTTGTCCCAAACCCAATCAAGTCTGAAATGCTCTTTGAGAAGCCAAAGACTTGCCTGCAGGGAAACCCTGCTGTTGTTACCAGAGTGGTGAATATTTTATGACCACTTTTTGTACAGAAATTTCTGGCTCTCAATGAACGCTACTCTTTATTTTTGTACCGTCCGACCAGGGTCTGTCATTTTTTATGAGTGGAAGTGCAGCTGAGACATTTCCATGCTACAGTATCTCAAGGTTACTTCCACGTCATCACACATTGATAAGAAGTTTTCACATTACCACGTACGACAGCCCCTCCCCTCCCCTCGTCCATGCCAAACACTCATCTTTCAGTGTGTGCACTCTGCATTTTCCTGACAGGTTGGCCGGGACCTCTTTTTTCCAACTAGAGTGAGTTAGTTACTGCATAACCATCTGAATGGAGACATAGACTCCTTGTGTTAACACTGTGATTCCCCAGGCTTGTATGATACTGCATTCTGCTTTATTACTGTTATTTTACCAAATGCATTCTTTCGATGACCTCTTTAATATGAGTAGACTTTAATGATGTTTTGGACCCGCTGGTGAGGGAAAAGCACCTCTTTCACACAAAAACCCATGGTACACCAAATGACACCATCCAGGGGGGCGCACCACTCCCACCTCCCCTCCATCCCCGCCTCATTGCATACTGCCTTTGGACGTGACCCTGTGTTGTGTATTTGAACTGTTAAAAAACATTGTTGGACTTGGTTGTGATGTGACTGGAGATTCAGACTGAATGGAAGCTGTATGGTGAGTGTGTTAGTCCTGTCATGTTATATGTAGTGTGTTAGCATGGTTTAGTGGGTGAGGTGGAGGGGTCCTGTCACGTTATATGTAGTGTGTTAGCATGGTTTAGTGGGTGAGGTGGAGGGGTCCTGTCACGTTATATGTAGTGTGTTAGCATGGTTTAGTGGGTGAGGTGGAGGGGTCCTGTCACGTTATATGTAGTGTGTTAGCATGGTGTAGTGGGTGAGGTGGAGGGGTCCTGTCACGTTATATGTAGTGTGTTAGCATGGTTTAGTGGGTGAGGTGGAGGAGTCCTGTCACGTTATATGTAGTGTGTTAGCATGGTTTAGTGGGTGAGGTGGAGGAGTCCTGTCACGTTATATGTAGTGTGTTAGCATGGTTTAGTGGGTGAGGTGGAGGAGTCCTGTCACGTTATATGTAGTGTGTTAGCATGGTTTAGTGGGTGAGGTGGAGGAGTCCTGTCACGTTATATGTAGTGTGTTAGCATGGTTTAGTGGGTGAGGTGGAGGGGTCCTGTCACGTTATATGTAGTGTGTTAGCATGGTTTAGTGGGTGAGGTGGAGGGGTCCTGTCACGTTATATGTAGTGTGTTAGCATGGTTTAGTGGGTGAGGTGGAGGAGTCCTGTCACGTTATATGTAGTGTGTTAGCATGGTTTAGTGGGTGAGGTGGAGGAGTCCTGTCACGTTATATGTAGTGTGTTAGCATGGTTTAGTGGGTGAGGTGGAGGGGTCCTGTCACGTTATATGTAGTGTGTTAGCATGGTTTAGTGGGTGAGGTGGAGGAGTCCTGTCACGTTATATGTAGTGTGTTAGCATGGTTTAGTGGGTGAGGTGGAGGAGTCCTGTCACGTTATATGTAGTGTGTTAGCATGGTTTAGTGGGTGAGGTGGAGGAGTCCTGTCACGTTATATGTAGTGTGTTAGCATGGTTTAGTGGGTGAGGTGGAGGGGTCCTGTCACGTTATATGTAGTGTGTTAGCATGGTTTAGTGGGTGAGGTGGAGGGGTCCTGTCACGTTATATGTAGTGTGTTAGCATGGTTTAGTGGGTGAGGTGGAGGAGTCCTGTCACGTTATATGTAGTGTGTTAGCATGGTTTAGTGGGTGAGGTGGAGGAGTCCTGTCATGTTATATGTAGTGTGTTAGCATGGTTTAGTGGGTGAGGTGGAGGAGTCCTGTCACGTTATATGTAGTGTGATACCACGGTTCTGGTTGTGATTTTTTCTTATGTATTTTTTGTAAATGGACCCGGTCAAAAATATGTTTTTGCTATTCGGTGCTTTTGGTTTGGCTGGTCTTTACATGCTAGTTAAGTCAGTCAGTTGTACCATTTAGAAGCGAGAGTTGGCGTTTCCAAGGGAATTGATGTGCCCTGACCCAGTCGAGGTCTCCTTGCCCCTCGGCCCGTATCCTCTCTGACCTCGCTGCCTATATCATAAACACTGCTGATGCTCATCATGATTAATGCTTTTATGCTGCCAGGGAGAGGGATGCCCAGTCATAGCTCACAGAGGAGCATATAACCCAGAGAGAGAGGGAGAGAAGAGAGTAAGGGAGAGAAGAGAGAGGGGGAGAGACAGAGTAGAGAGAGACAAGAGAGAGGGAGAGAGTGGAGAGAGGGGGAGCGAGGGTAGAGAGAGGGAGAGAAGAGAGAGGGGAGAGAGAGGGAGAGAAGAGAGAGGGGAGAGACAGAGTAGAGAGAGCGAGAGTAGAGAGAGTAGAGAAAGGGAGAGAGAGAAGAGAGAGGGAGAGAGTAGAGAGAGACGAGAAAGGGGGAGAGGGGCAGAGAGAGTAGAGAGAGTAGAGAGAGGGAGAGAAGAGAGAGAGAAGAGAGAGGGAGAGAGGGGGAGAGAGAGTAGAGAGAGGGAAAGATGAGAAAGGGAGAGAGAGTAGAGAGAGGGAGAGACAGAGTAGAGAGAGGGAGAGAAGAGAAGAGAGAGGGAGGGAGGGAGAGAGAAGAGACAGTGGTTCAGGAATCAGTGTGAATCAGATATTCCATGCATTTTTAAGTACCAGCACCAGTACTGTATGCCTCCCACAGGACACATCAGTCTTTATGTCGCAGTGTGGTCTGATTGAAAGGTTGCCTTCAGCCAATACAACAGTCTGTATGTGTCAAATAACAGGGAGAGATAAATAGAAGTAGGGACGAAGAGACAGAGAGAGAGTGAGAGAGAGAGAAACAGAGAGAGAAACAGAGAGAGAGTGAGAGAGCTAGAGAAAGGGAGAAAGAGAAACAGAGAGAGAGTGAGAGAGCTAGAGAGAGAGAGAGAGAGCGAGAGAGAGAGATACACTGAAACAGGGTAAGAGTAGGATGGATTAGAGTAAGAGGTTTTGGGGGGGGGCTATCATTAGCTCTCAAACAGCACTTTTGAGAACAGGAAATTGCCTTGCCACCAGACTCTGCCTCTTGCAATATCACTGGGAGCTTGGGAAGTGTGACTGAGCCAATGCAGCGCAGTGGTGGTAGGAAGCAGGAAGTTAGAGGAATGGAGAGATGGGCTGAGAGAAACGATCCCACCGTGTCCCAGCAGAGCCAACCCTCCACGCAGCTTAGATTCAATCTGTCCTCATTTAAGCTGTAATGGCCGGTACTCGGTACTCATGTCTCTCTCTTTCTCTCTGTCTGTATGTCCGTCCTACCTGTCCCTCTGGCTGCAACTGAGTACCCTCCATCTGCCACAGAACCTGAATCCTGAATCCTCATCTGCTATTTTTCTCATTCCCCTCCCCCTCTCTTGTCTCCCCTCCTCTCCCCCCTCCACCCTCCTCTCCCCTACTTTCTCCGCCCTCCTCTAGCAGAAGCCATAAAGCATGTCTCTATTGGATAACATCGCTGCGGTTTCAATGCCCAAATGCCAAGTGCCTTACTGTTGTGGTTTTTCTCTCATAAGCCCTCACTTAGACACAAACCACATGGATTTAGAGCTGCAGATCATGTTGTTTCTCTCTACAGCCTCTCCAGGTTTATTTCAATTAGCAGGATAACATCTGATTGTGTCTGTGTGCTTCAGCTGAACCCTCCACGCTAAGCAGAACAAAGGCAAACAATCAGCTGATCCCTCCACGCTAAGCAGAACAAAGGCAAACAATCAGCTGAACCCTCCACGCTAAGCAGAACAAAGGCAAACAATCAGCTGATCCCTCCACGCTAAGCAGAACAAAGGCAAACAATCAGCTGAACCCTCCACGCTAAGCAGAACAAAGGCAAACAATCAGCTGAACCCTCCACGCTAAGCAGAACAAAGGCAAACAATCAGCTGATCCCTCCACGCTAAGCAGAACAAAGGCAAACAATCAGCTGAACCCTCCACGCTAAGCAGAACAAAGGCAAACAATCAGCTGATCCCTCCACGCTAAGCAGAACAAAGGCAAACAATCAGCTGATCCCTCCACGCTAAGCAGAACAAAGGCAAACAATCAGCTGAACCCTCCACGCTAAGCAGAACAAAGGCAAACAATCAGCTGAACCCTCCACGCTAAGCAGAACAAAGGCAAACAATCAGCTGAACCCTCCACGCTAAGCAGAACAAAGGCAAACAATCAGCTGAACCCTCCACGCTAAGCAGAACTAAGGCAAACAATCAGCTGAACCCTCCACGCTAAGCAGAACAAAGGCAAACAATCAGCTGAACCCTCCACGCTAAGCAGAACAAAGGCAAACAATCAGCTGAACCCTCCACGCTAAGCAGAACAAAGGCAAACAATCAGCTGAACCCTCCACGCTAAGCAGAACAAAGGCAAACAATCAGCTGAACCCTCCACGCTAAGCAGAACAAAGGCAAACAATCAGCTGATCCCTCCACGCTAAGCAGAACAAAGGCAATCAATCAGCTGATCCCTCCACGCTAAGCAGAACAAAGGCAAACAATCAGCTGAACCCTCCACGCTAAGCAGAACAAAGGCAAACAATCAGCTGATCCCTCCACGCTAAGCAGAACAAAGGCAAACAATCAGCTGAACCCTCCACGCTAAGCAGAACAAAGGCAAACAATCAGCTGATCCCCCCACGCTAAGCAGAACAAAGGCAAACAATCAGATGAACCCTAAAAGTTAAGCAGAACAAAGGCAAACAATCAGCTGAACCCTCCATGCTAAGCAGAACAAAGGCAAACAATCAGCTGAACCCTCCACGCTAAGCAGAACAAAGGCAAACAATCAGCTGATCCCTCCACGCGAAGCAGAACAAAGGCAAACAATCAGCTGAACCCTCCACGCTAAGCAGAACAAAGGCAAACAATCAGCTGAACCCTCCACGCTAAGCAGAACAAAGGCAAACAATCAGCTGAACCCTCCACGCTAAGCAGAACAAAGGCAAACAATCAGCTGATCCCCCCACGCTAAGCAGAACAAAGGCAAACAATCAGATGAACCCTAAAAGTTAAGCAGAACAAAGGCAAACAATCAGCTGAACCCTCCATGCTAAGCAGAACAAAGGCAAACAATCAGTTGAACCCTCCACGCTAAGCAGAACAAAGGTAAACAATCAGCTGAACCCTCCACGCTAAGCAGAACAAAGGCAAACAATCAGCTGATCCCTCCACGCGAAGCAGAACAAAGGCAAACAATCAGCTGAACCCTCCACGCTAAGCAGAACAAAGGCAAACAATCAGCTGAACCCTCCACGCTAAGCAGAACAAAGGTAAACAATCAGCTGAACCCTCCACGCTAAGCAGAACAAAGGCAAACAATCAGCTGAACCTTCCATGCTAAGCAGAACAAAGGCAAACAATCAGCTGAACCCTCCACGCTAAGCAGAACAAAGGCAAACAATCAGCTGAACCCTCCACGCTAAGTAGAACAAAGGCAAACAATCAGCTGATCCCTCCACACTAAGCAGAACAAAGGCAAACAATCAGATGAACCCTAAAAGTTAAGCAGAACAAAGGCAAACAATCACATGAACCCTAAAAGTTAAGCAGAACAAAGGCAAACAATCAGCTGAACCCTCCACACTAAGCAGAACAAAGGCAAACAATCAGCTGATCCCTCCACGCTAAGCAGAACAAAGGCAAACAACCAGCTGAACCCTCCACGCTAAGCAGAACAAAGGCAAACAATCAGCTGAACCCTAAAAGTTAAGCAGAACAAAGGCAAACAATCAGATGAACCCTAAAAGTTAAGCAGAACAAAGGCAAACAATCAGCTGAACCCTCCACGCTAAGCAGAACAAAGGCAAACAATCAGCTGAACCCTCCACGCTAAGCAGAACAAAGGCAAACAATCAGCTGATCCCTCCACACTAAGCAGAACAAAGGCAAACAATCAGCTGAACCCTAAAAGTTAAGCAGAACAAAGGCAAACAATCAGCTGATCCCTCCACGCTAAGCAGAACAAAGGCAAACAATCAGCTGATCCCTCCACGCTAAGCAGAACAAAGGCAAACAATCAGCTGAACCCTCCACACTAAGCAGAACAAAGGCAAACAATCAGCTGAACCCTCCACGCTAAGCAGAACAAAGGCAAACAATCAGCTGAACCCTCCACGCTAAGCAGAACAAAGGTAAACAATCAGCTGAACCCTCCACGCTAAGCAGAACAAAGGCAATCAATCAGCTGATCCCTCCACGCTAAGCAGAACAAAGGCAAACAATCAGATGAACCCTAAAAGTTAAGCAGAACAAAGGCAAACAATCAGCTGATCCCTCCACGCTAAGCAGAACAAAGGCAAACAATCAGCTGATCCCCCCACGCTAAGCACAACAAAGGCAAACAATCAGATGAACCCTAAAAGTTAAGCAGAACAAAGGCAAACAATCAGCTGAACCCTCCATGCTAAGCAGAACAAAGGCAAACAATCAGTTGAACCCTCCACGCTAAGCAGAACAAAGGTAAACAATCAGCTGAACCCTCCACGCTAAGCAGAACAAAGGCAAACAATCAGCTGATCCCTCCACGCGAAGCAGAACAAAGGCAAACAATCAGCTGAACCCTCCACGCTAAGCAGAACAAAGGCAAACAATCAGCTGAACCCTCCACGCTAAGCAGAACAAAGGTAAACAATCAGCTGAACCCTCCACGCTAAGCAGAACAAAGGCAAACAATCAGCTGAACCTTCCATGCTAAGCAGAACAAAGGCAAACAATCAGCTGAACCCTCCACGCTAAGCAGAACAAAGGCAAACAATAAGCTGAACCCTCCACGCTAAGTAGAACAAAGGCAAACAATCAGCTGATCCCTCCACACTAAGCAGGACAAAGGCAAACAATCAGATGAACCCTAAAAGTTAAGCAGAACAAAGGCAAACAATCACATGAACCCTAAAAGTTAAGCAGAACAAAGGCAAACAATCAGCTGAACCCTCCACACTAAGCAGAACAAAGGCAAACAATCAGCTGATCCCTCCACGCTAAGCAGAACAAAGGCAAACAACCAGCTGAACCCTCCACGCTAAGCAGAACAAAGGCAAACAATCAGCTGAACCCTAAAAGTTAAGCAGAACAAAGGCAAACAATCAGATGAACCCTAAAAGTTAAGCAGAACAAAGGCAAACAATCAGCTGAACCCTCCACGCTAAGCAGAACAAAGGCAAACAATCAGCTGAACCCTCCACGCTAAGCAGAACAAAGGCAAACAATCAGCTGATCCCTCCACACTAAGCAGAACAAAGGCAAACAATCAGCTGAACCCTCCACGCTAAGCAGAACAAAGGTAAACAATCAGCTGAACCCTCCACGCTAAGCAGAACAAAGGCAAACAATCAGCTGAACCCTAAAAGTTAAGCAGAACAAAGGCAAACAATCAGCTGATCCCTCCACGCTAAGCAGAACAAAGGCAAACAATCAGCTGATCCCTCCACGCTAAGCAGAACAAAGGCAAACAATCAGCTGAACCCTCCACACTAAGCAGAACAAAGGCAAACAATCAGCTGAACCCTCCACGCTAAGCAGAACAAAGGCAAACAATCAGCTGAACCCTCCACGCTAAGCAGAACAAAGGTAAACAATCAGCTGAACCCTCCACGCTAAGCAGAACAAAGGCAATCAATCAGCTGATCCCTCCACGCTAAGCAGAACAAAGGCAAACAATCAGATGAACCCTAAAAGTTAAGCAGAACAAAGGCAAACAATCAGCTGATCCCTCCACGCTAAGCAGAACAAAGGCAAACAATCAGCTGAATCCTCCACGCTAAGCAGAACAAAGGCAAACAATCAGCTGATCCCTCCACGCTAAGCAGAACAAAGGCAAACAATCAGCTGAACCCTCCACGCTAAGAAGAACAAAGGCAAACAATTCCAATTCTTTCGGATGGATTCCGTCACGCAGCAACAAGTAGGTGATGAGTTACGGTGGCCTCATTTGTTTTGACGTCTAAACCCCACGGTCTCCAACGCCACCGCACCTTTGGCTATTGCATTGCCGCCCGGCCTGGTGGTGGTTCCATGTTGGACATGTCACATCTCACAGGAGGGAGGGAAGGCATCTGAGATGATCAGGAGATGAGAGGAGAGCCACACACAGATGTAACCTGCACATTGCATGGTTTAAACACTCACACACACACACACACACACTCACAATGTCTATAGTGAGGGCTGAGTGAGGTGATGAAGATGAAGAGAGAGAGATAGATAGAAGATAGATATCAGTCTCACCAAAGCCCCATCCCTCCCCCTCTCAACCCCATTGTGAGGGAGAAATGGCCAGGAGCAGAACCCATGGGAAACATCACCTCTCATTCCCCCGGATATTACAGCATCCCACTCTAACCCCTCTGCCCGTTGAGAGAACAGTCAAAGGGGTTGGGAAAAATCTCCTGACCTACTACCTGAAATGGCTCTTTCTCAGATTCACACACACATGTGCTCACACACACACAGACACACACACCTGCACTCACATACACTCACACACCCACGATGGTAGAGCAGTGTGCTGCTACTCCTGCTTACACTGTCATGTTGCATTGCGTGTCTCTCAGGCTTTGATTTCAATCCTTTGTGAGTCTCTGTGATAGAGTCATCTCCACTCAGCTGTATGCTCTCCTCCAGCCCTTCCCACCCCTCTCTCCTCCAATCCTGTCTTACCCACCAGCCTGACCCTCCCCTCTCCCCTCCAGCCCTGTCTTACCCACCGGCCTGACCCTCCCCTCTCTCCTCCAGCCCTGTCATACCCACCAGCCCTTCCCTACCCTCTCTCCTCCAGCCCTGTCTTACCCACCAGCCCTTCCCTCCCCTCTCTCCTCCAGCCCTGTCTTACCCACCAGCCTGACCCTCCCCTCTCGCCTCCAGCCCCAGCCCTGTCTTACCCACCAGCCTGACCCTCCCCTTTCCACTGCAGCCCCAGCCCTGTCTTACCCACCAGCCTGACCCTCCCCTTTCCACTGCAGCCCCAGCCCTGTCTTACCCACCAGCCTGACCCTCCCCTTTCCACTGCAGCCCCAGCCCTGCCTTACCCACCAGCCTGACCCTCCCCTTTCCACTGCAGCCCCAGCCCTGTCTTACCCACCAGCCTGACCCTCCCCTTTCCACTGCAGCCCCAGCCCTGTCTTACCCACCAGCCTGACCATCCCCTTTCCACTGCAGCCCCAGCCCTGTCTTACCCACCAGCCTGACCCTCCCCTTTCCACTGCAGCCCCAGCCCTGTCTTACCCACCAGCCTGACCCTCCCCTTTCCACTGCAGCCCCAGCCCTGTCTTACCCACCAGCCTGACCCTCCCCTTTCCACTGCAGCCCCAGCCCTGTCTTACCCACCAGCCTGACCCTCCCCTTTCCACTGCAGCCCCAGCCCTGTCTTACCCACCAGCCTGACCCTCCCCTTTCCACTGCAGCCCCAGCCCTGTCTTACCCACCAGCCTGACCCTCCCCTTTCCACTGCAGCCCCAGCACTGTCTTACCCACCAGCCTGACCCTCCCCTTTCCACTGCAGCCCCAGCCCTGTCTTACCCACCAGCCTGACCCTCCCCTTTCCACTGCAGCCCCAGCCCTGTCTTACCCACCAGCCTGACCCTCCCCTTTCCACTGCAGCCCCAGCCCTGTCTTACCCACCAGCCTGACCCTCCCCTTTCCACTGCAGCCCCAGCCCTGTCTTACCCACCAGCCTGACCCTCCCCTTTCCACTGCAGCCCCAGCCCTGTCTTACCCACCAGCCTGACCCTCCCCTTTCCACTGCAGCCCCAGCCCTGTCTTACCCACCAGCCTGACCCTCCCCTCTCTCCTCCAGCCCCAGCCCCAGCCCCAGCCCTGTCTTACCCACCAGCCTGACCCTCCCCTCTCTCCTCCAGCCCCAGCCCCAGCCCCAGCCCTGTCTTACCCACCAGCCTGACCCTCCCCTCTCTCCTCCAGCCCCAGCCCCCCTCTCTGGTTTCAGTTGATCCCTGGCTCCAAGTCTTTCCTCTTTTAAAAGTGAAGTATCTAGGGGCCCTCTCCGAAAAGCCTTAATGAGGGTCTGGAGAGAGGCAGAGAGCACTCAAGACCTCAAAGTAGGTATTTTTTTAACTGTGGGAAATCTGTCTGCATAGCAGAGAGCAAATAACTTGTACAGAAATGAAAATCTCTGAGCCCGTACACCTTGGACGGAGTCCGTCACTGTTTAAAGGAGAAGTGGTGGGGCGGTTAATAGCAGAATAACTATATTGACCAGGACATGGATAGAACTGTAAATCATATCATAAAGTAACATTATAATCGTGAATAAACTATTGCTTGTAAGTAAGCAATTCACTGTAAGGTCTACACCTGTTGTATTCGGCGCATGTGACAAATACAATTAGATTTGAATTGATCCCGTTCCATTATAGCATCATAATGGACATAGATGCCATTGTCTTCCTGCAGTATTATACTATGTCAGGGAGATTCCCTGCTTTCATTAACAAGCAGTGGTTCAGTAATGTTTCATTCAGCAAACACATTCATGTTGCTCATGCTAATTCATGTTGTGCATATTCAAGGCAGGGAAAGAAAAACTAAGCATAAAAAGCTGAGTAAAAGAAATTGGTACAAACAGACTGACTGCCTCTCTAAATGAGGAACTTGAGAGATGGAGAGAGAGAGACAGAGAGAGAGGGAGAGGGATAGAGAGAGGGTGCGAGAGAAAGAGAGAGAGAGAGAGCGGGGAAGATGGAGAGAGAGAGACAGAGAGTGAGGGAGAGGGATAGAGAGAGGGTGCGAGAGAAAGAGAGAGAGAGAGCGGGGAAGATGGAGAGAGAGAGCATGAGCGAGAAAGAGAGAGAGAGGGGGAGAGCATGAGAGAGAAAAGAGAGAGAGAGAGAGACAGAAATAGAAAGAG
Organism: Salvelinus alpinus; assembly: GCF_045679555.1. Classification (NCBI taxonomy): domain Eukaryota; kingdom Metazoa; phylum Chordata; class Actinopteri; order Salmoniformes; family Salmonidae; genus Salvelinus; species Salvelinus alpinus. The sequence continues at coordinate 64,999,282 of NC_092092.1, forward strand.
AGAGAGAGAGAGATGGAGAAGGATAGAGAGAGGGTGTGAGAGAAAGAGAGAGAGAGGGGAAGATGGAGAGAGAGAGCGTGAAAGAGAAAGAGAGAGAGAGGGGGAGTGAGTGAGAGAGAAAGAGAGCAAGAGAGCGAGAGAGGGAGAGAGAGAGAGGGAGTGGGAGAGAGAGAGGGAGTGGGAGTGGGAGAGAGAGAGGGAGTGGGAGAGATAGAGAGGGTGAGAGAGAAAGAGGGAGAGTAAGAGAGAGAGAGAGAGAGAGAGAGAGAGAGAGAGAGAGAGAGAGAGAGAGAGAGAGAGAGAGAGAGAGAGTGCTACACGCTAGGTGTTTCAGTAGAGCTTGCATGTTAGTGGAGAGGTGAGTGATAGAAAGGTAACAGGGAGAGCGGTGGTCCCCAACAGTGCAGCCAGAGAGACAGGGATGAGAGAGAGAAAAGATTGAAAGAGAGAGAGAGAGAGATTGACGGCGGAGGCAGTGACCTAACTCTGCAAGCCCTCTGCAACAGACAACAGGCGATAGCATCTCCCTCATGGGCTGCTCTTTTAAAGACTCAGCTCCATCACTGCCTGCTGCCTGGCTGACTGGGGACAGAGAGAAAGAGGTCCCATACAGCACTGCAGCACTGTAAACACTATAAAACACAAAACATGTCCCTCTGTGACAGACATACATGCAATTACTCAGCCTGAGAGGCTAATGTCAGCTGTAACAGAGCAGCCCTTGGAATTTATCATATTTAGCCATAAAGCTGTTTTTTAACGTTCTCCTGTGAGATGTGCAGGTTAGTGGGGTTTAACTAGACAAAGACCTTGAAAAAGCTATTATGTGTGATTGACAAACTGACACTGTAGTCTACATACTGGAGAAGTTATGTCATGTCTGTGTGATTACTGAAATCAGGACAAATTATATTGGGACCCAGCAAATCCAATCTAATGTGAATTGTTTTGCAAAATGGCCTCTAGAACCAGACCGTTTTAAAAAACGACCATGTTGAAATATGGATGTAGCTAAGCACCGCTAACTCCTTAGGGGTTTCTGTTTCCTCTTTATCACGACAGCTGTGTGTGTGTGTGTGTGTGTGTGTGTGTGTGTGTGTGTGTGTGTGTGTGTGTGTGTGTGTGTGTGTGTGTGTGTGTGTGTGTGTGTGTGTGTGTGTGTGTGTGTGTGTGTGTGTGTGTGTGTGTGTGTGTGTGTGTGTGTGTGTGTGTGTGTGTGTGTGTGTGCGTGTGTGTGTGCGTGTGTGTGTGCATCCATCCCCCACTATCTTTTGTTCTTTAAAACGTATTATGACTGCAGGGGCAGTATTGAGTAGCTTGGATGAAAGCTGCCCAGAGTAAACAGCCTGCTCCTCAGTTCCAGTTGCTAATATATGCATATTATTATTAGTATTGGATAGAAAACACTCTGAAGTTTCTAAAACTGTTTGAATGGTGTCTGTGAGTATAACAGAACTCATATGGCAGGCAAAAACCTGAGAAGAAATCCAAACAGGAAGTGGGAAATCTGAGGTTGGTCGATTTTCAACCCAGCCCCTATTGAATACACAGTGGGATATGGGTTATGTTGCACTTCCTAAGGCTTCCACTAGATGTCAACCGTCTTTAGAAACTTGTTTGAGGATTCTACTGTGAAGTGGACGCTCATAAGGGCTGTTTGAGCCAGGTGTCTGGCAGATTGCCATAGGCTCTGAGGCGCGGTCACGAGAGAGTTAGCTCTTGTTTCATTGCTTTTCTACAGACATAGGAATTCTCCGGTTGGAACATTATTGACGTTTTATGTTAAAAACATCCTAAAGATTGATCCATACATCGTTTGACATGTTTCTACGGACAGTAACGGAACTTTTTGACATTTTCGTCTGCAACTAGGAAACGCGCTTCATGACTTTGGATTTGTTTACCAAACGTGCTAACAAAAGTAGCTCTTTGGACATAAATGATGGACATTATCGAACTAAATCAAACATTTAATGTGGAACTGGGATTCCTTGGGAGTTCATTCTGATGAAGATCTTCAAAGGTAAGTGAATATTTATAATGCTATTGCTGACTTCTGTTGACTACCCAATATGGCGGATATCTTTTTGGCTGCTTTGTTGTCTGAAAGCTGTACTCAGATTATTGCATGGTTTGCTTATTCCGTAAAGTTTTTTTGAAATCTGACACAGTGGTTGCATTAAGGAGAAGTGTATCTATATTTCCATGTCTAACAATTGTATTTTCATCGACATTATAATGAGTATTTCTGTAAAATGATGTGGCTCTCTGCAATATCACCGGATGTTTTTGGAACTAGTGAACATAACGCGCCAATGTATACTGCGATTTTTTATAGAAATATGCACTTTATCGAACAAAACATATATGTATTGTGTAACATGAAGTCCTATGAGTGTCATCTGATGAAGATCATCAAAGGTTAGTGATTCATTTTATCTCTATTTGTGCTTTTTGTGACTCCTCTCTTTGGCTGGAAAAATGGCTGAATTTTTCTGTGACTTGGCGGTGACCTAACATAATCGTTTGTGGTGCTTTCGCTGTAAAGCCTATTTGAAATCGGACACTTTGGTGGGATTAACAACAAGATTACCTTTAAAATGGTATAAAATACATGTATGTTTGAGGAATTTTAATTATGAGATTTCTGTTGTTTGAATTTGGCGCCCTGCACTTTCACTGACTGTTGTCATATCGATCCCGTTAACGGGATTACAGCCATAAGAAGTTGGGGTAAAATCACCAGGGAAGCTAAAACCATACAGTATTACAACCTATGTGTTGTGATAATTGCGTTGTTTGCGCTATAACCTGTTAGTTCATATGTCTTGACACCGTGATATATAGGCCTAAGGCCGACACAATAAGAAGACACAGTGGCAGAATAAACACCTTTGTTTCATTACAAAACCGGAGAGCAACATCTGTACGGTGAAGTCCACCAAGCATATTGCATGTAACAAACAGTTCCATCACCTACAGCATCGTCAAGCAAGGTAATGTTTCTGATGGTACTGATTTGTGTGCGTGCGTGCGTGCGTGTGCGTGCGTGCAAGTTTACTCACCGTATGCCAATGCCACCTTCCTCTTTCATGTTGCCTAAACTGTCTATGACTCAGTCATACAGTTGTCACGACTTCCGCCGAAGTCGGTACCTCTCCTTGTTCGGGCGGTGTTCGGCGGTCGACGTCACCGATCTTCTAGCCATCACTAATCCATTTTTCATTTTCCATTGGTTTTGTCTTGTCTTCCTTGACACCTGGTTCCAATCCCATCAATTACATGTTGTGTATTTAACCCTCTGTTTCCCCTCATGTCCTTGTCGGAGATTGTTTTAATGTATGTGATTGTGCTAGTACAGTGGGGAGAACAAGTATTTGATACACTGCCGATTTTGCAGGTTTTCCTACTTACAAAGCATGTAGAGGTCTGTAATTTTTATCATAGGTACACTTCAACTGTGAGAGACGGAATCTAAAACAAAAATCCAGAAAATCACATTGTATGATTTTTAAATAATTAATTTGCATTTTATTGCATGACATAAGTATTTGATCACCTACCAACCAGTAAGAATTCCGGCTCTCACAGACCTGTTAGTTTTTCTTTAAGAAGCCCTCCTGTTCTCCACTCATTACCTGTATTAACTGCACCTGTTTGAACTCGTTACCTGTATAAAAGACACCTGTCCACACACAATCAAACAGATTCCAACCTCTCCACAATGGCCAAGACCAGAGAGCTGTGTAAGGACATCAGGGATAAAATTGTAGACCTGCACAAGGCTGGGATGGGCTACAGGACAATAGGCAAGCAGCTTGGTGAGAAGGAAACAACTGTTGGCGCAATTATTAGAAAATGGAAGAAGTTCAAGATGACGGTCAATCACCCTCGGTCTGGGGCTCCATGCAAGATTTCACCTCGTGGGGCATCAATGATCATGAGGAAGGTGAGGGATCAGCCCAGAACTACACGGCAGGACCTGGTCAATGACCTGAAGAGAGCTGGGACCACAGTCTCAAAGAAAACCATTAGTAACACACTACGCCGTCATGGATTAAAATCCTGCAGCGCACGCAAGGTCCCCCTGCTTAAGCCAGTGCATGTCCAGGCCTGTCTGAAGTTTGCCAATGACCATCTGGATGATCCAGAGGAGGAATGGGAGAAGGTCATGTGGTCTGATGAGACAAAAATAGAGCTTTTTGGTCTAACTCCACTCGCCGTGTTTGGAGGAAGAAGAAGTATGAGTACAACCCCAAGAACACCATCCCAACCGTGAAGCATGGAGGTGGAAACATCATTCTTTGGGGATGCTTTTCTGCAAAGGGGACAGGACGACTGCACCGTATTGAGGGGAGGATGGATGGGGCCATGTATCGCGAGATCTTGGCCAACAACCTCCTTCCCTCAGTAAGAGCATTGAAGATGGGTCGTGGCTGGGTCTTCCAGCATGACAACGACACAAAGCACACAGCCATGGCAACTAAGGAGTGGCTCCGTAAGAAGCATCTCAAGGTCCTGGAGTGGCCTAGCCAGTCTCCAGACCTGAACCCAATAGAAAATCTTTGGAGGGAGCTGAAAGTCCGTATTGCCCAGCGACAGCCCCGAAACCTGAAGGATCTGGAGAAGATCTGTAGGGAGGAGTGGGCCAAAATCCCTGCTGCAGTGTGTGCAAACCTAGTCAAGAACTACAGGAAACGTATGATCTCTGTAATTGCAAACAAAGGTTTCTGTACCAAATATTAAGTTCTGCTTTTCTGATGTATCAAATACTTATGTCATGCAATAAAATGCAAATTAATTACTTAAAAATCATACAATGTGATTTTCTGGATTTTTGTTTTAGATTCCGTCTCTCATAGTTGAAGTGTACCTATGATAAAAATTACAGACCTCTACATGCTTTGTAAGTAGGAAAACCTGCAAAATCGGCAGTGTATCAAATACTTGTTCTCCCCACTGTATGTGTTGGTGTGCGACGGGTTTTGTACCCACTTTGTTATTTTTAAATATTTTGGTTTTTGGAGTTTGGTCAGCACTTATTAAACGACTCCGTTTATACCAAGTTCGTTCTCCTGCGCCTGACTTCCCTGCCACCAACACGCACCCATTACAAAATTTCCGACCACAACTATGGAGTCAGCAGGAGAGGGTACCCTGGCCATTGAAGTGGAGGAGCGCATCCAGGAGCATGCAGTTATGCTTCACCATCTTGGCGTCGCCATGGATCGCGTTGTCCAGACAATGGACCGCTGGGAGAGACAGGGAGTTCTTCCATCGCCTCCACCAGCACAACCGGGGTCTCTCCTGAGCGCCCCTTTCCCGCCTGAACCCAGTGGGATCCGTCTCTCCTTGCCCCAGGAGTACGACGGGAGGGCTGCGAACTGCCAGGGGTTCTTGTTACAATTAAACCTTTATCTGGCCACCGTCCACCCGGCTCCATCGGACCGTGAGAGGGTGTCCGCCCTCGTCTCGTGCCTCACCGGGAGAGCCCTGGAGTGGGCCAACACCGTGTGGAGAGAGGGAGATGTGGCGTTGGACCAGTTTGAGGAGTTCACCCGGTCTTCGACCACCCGCCCGAGGGTAAAGTGGCGGGTGAGCGACTCTACCATCTGAGGCAGGAGACGAGGAGCGCCCAGGAGTTCGCCGTGGAGTTTAGGACCCTGGCTGCTGGCGCGGGATGGAACAACAGGGCCCTGATCGACCATTATAATTGCAGTCTGCGCGAGGACGTCCGTCGGGAGCTGGCCTGCAGAGACACCACCCTCACATTTGACCAGCTGGTGGACCTGTCCATCCGTTGCATTGCTCTCGATGTGATGTGACTGGAGTGAAGCCAAATCCAACTGTCTTGGTGCATCAGGACCATTCACAGTTGAGCTCACTTAGTTTAGCTCAATGCTGATTGGCTATTATTCTATACTTTTTTTTATGAAGGGAGGCCAAACGCTCGCCGACTTCTCTTGCATTCATTGCTATGGGCGGCAACAATGTCATACTCTTTTTGACCAGACAGAGTCAGGTAGATGGCCTACACATACAGAGACAGAGGGGCGCTGTTTCGCTCACACGGATGCTTATTCCGGTGTGATACATTCAGCCTCTGGTGAATTGAAGGAACATTTTTAAACAAAATGTTTTCTTTTTTTCTTGGTCAATTTATTGAGTAAGCCTGGCTTCCCTTGACATACATGAATAATTTCCACTGCCTGTTAATAAATTCATGTCCCCCCCAGCTCCCTAGCACTCCTTGGAAAATCTCTCTCTTCCCAGTGTGAGAAGGAGGAAAGAGTGAGAGATATGTGAGTGGCCTTCCTGTGCAGGGGACATTTTCCCCTGCATATGGTTCAGTATTAAAGGGTGAGACCAGGACGTTTCCCTCTTAGTCCCAGTGTTAACGGGTTTTACCAGGGCGTTGCCCCCTTAGTCCCAGTGTTACAGGGTTTTACCAGGGCATTGCCCCCTTAGTCCCAGTATTACAGGGTTTTACCGGGGCGTTTCCCCCTTAGTCCCAGTGTTACAGGGTTTTACCAGGGCGTTGCCCCGTTAGTCCCGGTGTTACAGGGTTTTACCAGGGCGTTGCCCCCTTAGTCCCAGTATTACAGGGTTTTACCAGACCGTTGCCCCCTTAGTCCCAGTGTTACAGGGTTTTACCGGGGCGTTGCCCCCTTAGTCCCAGTTATACAGGGTTTTACCAGGGCGTTGCCCCCTTAGTCCCAGTAATACAGGGTTTTACCAGGGTGTTGCTCCCTTAGTCCCAGTTATACAGGGTTTTACCAGGGCGTTGCCCCCTTAGTCCCAGTGTTACAGGGTTTTACCAGGGCGTTGCCCCCTTAGTCCCAGTAATACAGGGTTTTACCAGGGTGTTGCCCCCTTAGTCCCAGTTATACAGGGTTTTACCAGGGTGTTGCCCCCTTAGTCCGAGTAATACAGGGTTTTACCAGGGTGTTGCCCCCTTAGTCCCAGTTATACAGGGTTTTACCAGGGCGTTGCCCCCTTAGTCCCAGTTATACAGGGTTTTACCAGGGCGTTGCCCCTTTAGTCCCGGTAATACAGGGTTTTACCAGGGTGTTGCCCCCTTAGTCCCAGTTATACAGGGTTTTACCAGGGCGTTGCCCCCTTAGTCCGAGTAATACAGGGTTTTACCAGGGTGTTGCCCCCTTAGTCCCAGTTATACAGGGTTTTACCAGGGCGTTGCCCCCTTAGTCCCAGTTATACAGGGTTTTACCAGGGCGTTGCCCCTTTAGTCCCGGTAATACAGGGTTTTACCAGGGCATTTCCCCCTTAGTCCCAGTGTTACAGGGTTTTACCAGGGCGTTGCCCCCTTAGTCCCAGTTATACAGGGTTTTACCAGGGCGTTGCCCCCTTAGTCCCAGTGTTACATGGTTTTACCAGGGCGTTGCCCCCTTAGTCCCAGTAATACAGGGTTTTACCAGGGTGTTGCTCCCTTAGTCCCAGTTATACAGGGTTTTACCAGGGCGTTGCCCCCTTAGTCCCAGTGTTACAGGGTTTTACCAGGGCGTTGCCCCCTTAGTCCCAGTAATACAGGGTTTTACCAGGGTGTTGCCCCCTTAGTCCCAGTTATACAGGGTTTTACCAGGGCGTTGCCCCCTTAGTCCGAGTAATACAGGGTTTTACCAGGGTGTTGCCCCCTTAGTCCCAGTTATACAGGGTTTTACCAGGGCGTTGCCCCCTTAGCCCCAGTTATACAGGGTTTTACCAGGGCGTTGCCCCTTTAGTCCCGGTAATACAGGGACTAAAGTAGTCTCCCCTAAACCACTCATTATCCGTAATAGTACAGTAGGCCCCCTGAACACAGTAAAACTCTGGAAAACGACCCTCTGCTCCGCTCCACTTTCTCCGTCGTCTTGCCGACAGGATTCATCACTTTATGTTTCTAGCTACCGAACAGAGTAGGAACCATTAAAGTCCCAAATTGAGAAATAACAGGCACACATTTGGCCTTCCCGGAGAAGGTGGTGCAGAGGGGATGGGGGAGGTGGAAGGTGGTGGATGGGGTTAAGTAGTGACGGAGGGGTGGGATGGCTATATTACAAGATTAAGTCAGCTAAGTAGCACTAATCACAGTTATTGTTGCTGGACGGAGAGGAAGGGAAGATGACTGCCGTCTGCAATTACTTTTTACTCTCTCTCTCTCTCTCTCTCTCTCTCTCTCTCTCTCTCTCTCTCTCTCTCTCTCTCTCTCTCTCTCTCTCTCTCTCTCTCTCTCTCTCTCTCTCTCTCTCTCTCTCTCTCTCTCTCTCTCTCTCTCTCTCTCTCTCTCTCTATACTGCTGTTGATAATATTATTGATTTACTAAAGCTTATTACACACTGTTATGGACACACACCAGCACCTGAAGCATCAAATGGCCCACAACACACTGCAGAGCAGGGGATATGATATGGCATGGGCAGTGTGCTGTGGATTGGACAGCAGGTGTCTGACAATCAGTACTCAGACATATAGGCCTTCTTTGTTGTTCAAACCAATCAGAGGCACTGTGTGTGTGAGTGTGAAGGGCACTACTGCTATTGTACTGCTACACTGGTATACTGGTGGATACAGACAGACAGACAGACAGACAGACAGACAGACAGACAGACAGACAGACAGACAGACAGACAGACAGACAGACAGACAGACAGACAGACAGACAGACAGACAGACAGACAGACAGACAGGCTCATTGTCCATTACTTGTGTTTTTTTCTCTTTCAATCATTGTGTTTCTTTCTTAGTCCTCTGCTTTATCTTTCTTAGTCCTCTGCTTTATCTTTCTTAGTACTCTGCTTTATCGTTCTTAGTCCTCTGCTTTATCGTTCTTAGTCCTCTGCTTTATCTTTCTTAGTCCTCTGCTTTATCGTTCTTAGTCCTCTGCTTTATCGTTCATAGTCCTCTGCTTTATCGTTCATAGTCCTCTGCTTTATCGTTCTTAGTCCTCTGCTTTATCGTTCTTAGTCCTCTGCTTTATCGTTCATAGTCCTCTGCTTTATCTTTCTTAGTCCTCTGCTTTATCTTTCTTAGTCCTCTGCTTTATCGTTCTTAGTCCTCTGCTTTATCTTTCTTATAGTCCTCTGCTTTATCTTTCTTAGTCCTCTGCTTTATCTTTCATAGTCCTCTGCTTTATCTTTCTTAGTCCTCTGCTTTATCGTTCTTAGTCCTCAGCTTTATCTTTCTTAGTCCTCTGCTTTATCTTTCTTAGTCCTCTGCTTTATCTTTCTTAGTCCTCTGCTTTATCTTTCTTAGTCCTCTGCTTTATCTTTCTTAGTCCTCTGCTTTATCTCAAGGTTCTTTTTCTATTTTTATACTTGTGAAACATACTTTTTCTACTTGTGAAATTAGGGTATTTGTGTATTGTGGCAATTTTTCTTTTCTTTTGCAGCACCCTCAACAACAACAACATCACCCTCATCCCTCTGTCTAGCTTCAACCACATGCCCAAGCTGCGGACTCTGTGAGTATATGACGATTATATGAGTCAACCATTGTGAAATGCCACCAAGGAGCTGAGTAGAAACAGGATCCATCTCCATAATGACTGGTTACCTCTCCTTTGTTTCATGCTTATAATCATTACGGCCCAATTACCGCCACAAGTTACAACTTCAAGAGCTCTGACTTATTCCAAAAACAACATGATGTTCTTTCTTACACCATGAATACACACACACACACTGTTGTCGTTGTTGTCAACAAACCATGGCAACCCTTGTTCTCTGATGATTGATTTGGTGAGCCTCTCCGGTCGCCAGGGCAAAGGAATGCCAACTCACTGGAGTTCTTCACCCATGAACCTCTGGGGCAGTCTGAAGCCCCTGCTGAAGAAAACAGCGTAGACCAGCACTGGCTGGTGACCAACCTTCATTGGGTTTTTGCTGGTGACCATCCTTCGCAGAGTTTTTGCTGGTGACCATCCGTTCGCTGTGTTTTTGCTGGTGACCATCCTTCGCAGTGTTTTTGCTGGTGACCATCCTTCTCTGTGTTTTTGCTGGTGACCATCCTTCGCTGTGTTTTTGCTGTTGACCAGCCTTCATTTATTTCTTTGCTGGTGACCTGCCTTGTTTTCGCTGTTGACCAACCTTTGCTGTGATTTTTCAGAATATCCTGGCCAGAATATCCAGTCATTTTATGCTGGCTTGCAAAGCTAATACTTCCTCTTTTTACAATAATTTAGTTAATTCAATTTTGACAGGCCAAAAAAATTGACATTTTCACACATGGCAGATATGTTTTAGCAGTACATTTCAATTATGTTTAAAATGTGAAAGAACCTGATCTACAAATCACCCACAGTCTGCATTCAGAATGACTATCAGGGTTAGAACGAGTGTCACCAGTGTCCAAAAGCACAGCGAAGGCTGGTCACCTACAAAAACACAGCGAATGCTGGTCACCAACAAAAACACAGAGAATGCTGATCACCACCAAAAACACAGAGAATGCTGATCACCAACAAAAACACAGCAAAGGCTGATCACCACCAAACATACAGAGAATGCTGGTCACCACCAAAAACACAGAGAATGCTGATCACCACCAAAAACACAGAGAATGCTGGTCACCACCAAAAACACAGAGAATGCTGGTCACCACCAAACATACAGAGAATGCTGGTCACCACCAAAAACACAGAGAATGCTGATCACCACCAAAAACACAGAGAATGCTGATCACCACCAAAAACACAGAGAATGCTGATCACCACCAAACATACAGAGAATGCTGATCACCACCAAAAACACAGAGAATGCTGATCACCACCAAAAACACAGAGAATGCTGATCACCACCAAAAACACAGAGAATGCTGATCACCACCAAAAACACAGAGAATGCTGATCACCACCAAACATACAGAGAATGCTGATCACCACCAAAAACACAGAGAATGCTGATCACCACCAAAAACACAGAGAATGCTGATCACCACCAAAAACACAGAGAATGCTGATCACCACCAAACATACAGAGAATGCTGATCACCACCAAAAACACAGAGAATGCTGATCACCACCAAAAACACAGAGAATGCTGATCACCACCAAAAACACAGAGAATGCTGATCAACCACCAAAAACACAGAGAATGCTGATCACCACCAAAACCACAGAGAATGCTGATCACCACCAAACATACAGAGAATGCTGATCACCACCAAAAACAGAAATGGGTGGTCACCACCAAAAACAGAAAAGGCTGGTCACTAGGGAAAACACATGGAAGGCTGGTGTGCCAGCATAACCAGCTAGACCCTGCTGGTCAGACCATCTTGACCAGCATCCGACTAGCACTAACCAGCTTGACCAGCACTGACCAGCATAGACCAGCACTGACCAACATAGACCAGCATAGACCAGCATAGACCAGCACTAACCAGCTTGACCAGCACTGACCAGCATAGACCAGCATAGACCAGCATAGACCAGCACTAACCAGCTTGACCAGCATAGACCAGCATAGACCAGCTTGAAATGTATGCTGGTCTATGCTGTTTTTTTAAGCAGGCATTGTCTTTGTCTCTGTCCCCTGTGACCGGTGCATTACTTTTTTACTGTACCCGCTCCACTTACACTGTCTCCCCGACCACAATCAATTCAAATCATTCCACAGTGCTCAACCTCACCGGATGTTTCCATTCTGTGGCTGACCTTGTGTATTAGCAGTGGGCTCTGGGGTTCTTATGACCATGTGATCTGAGTGTTTCACTGCTCAACGATCCAGTGACAACAGTAGACACAGGTCTGATCTGGTCGGGCCTGGGTCTGGGTCTGGGCCTGGGTCTGGGTCTGGGTCTGGGCCTGGGTCTGGGTCTGGGGATGCATACGCACAGACAGATAGACAGACCGACCTTGACACCCGGGGCTCAGACCCTGCAGTGACCTCGCCCACAGACCCCCAGTCATCAGCTCTTTTCCTGCCTGCTGCCGGTACTCCTCTGGGGCCTGGGGTCTGGAGGCCAGGAGCTGTCCACTCCCCCTGCATTAGGACTACGCTATATGCTCCCCGGCTCGGCAATCTGCTCTGGAAAGCCTCCCATCCATCAGTCCCCTCAGACAGGCTTAGCCCCAGCCCCCTCACCTCCTCCTCCTCATCCCCTCTCCGCCTCCCCAGGATTGAATTTGCTGATGCTGTGATGGCCAGCCTGCTGCTCCCTAGCCAGTATTGAATTATCGGAGCCGAGGCTCCCTCTGCTCTCCCCTGCTCCTCTTGCTCCCAGTTCCTTTGTATTGAATTTTCTGGCTCTAATATCCCTGAGATCTCTGTATTGAATTTACTGCTCGTAAAAACAACTTATTAAATCAAATCTTTAGAAATGTCTGTAATCCATTTAGCAGGGATGGGGCGATGTAGTGATGGGATGGAAGGTGGATGGCTCCAGGTTTCTGATGAAATAGCTTGGATTACCTAGCTCTGCACCCTCTATCTCTCTCCCTCTCTCTCTATTTCTCTCTCTGTTTCTCACCCCAACGCTCTCTTTACGAGCTTTGTCCAGCAGCCATTCAATTAGATCAAATGATATCACCCCATGGTGCATTGCCATTCAATCACTCCAGACAAATAGAGTGCGAGGCCTCCTACTGCTAAAGGGGTAGCCAGTCGTTTTCACAGTGTGTGTGGATCACTGGATGAGATGAGTTGTCTTTTTGTGCAGGCTCTGAGGACGAACATGTACACCTAGCTCACCTCACACACACACACACACACACACACACATAAGCATGCACACACAGCTGACCACAGAGTCGTGGTGTATGAGCCCTCTGCTCCGTCTCAGTGTGGCGCTCATCCCCTCCATCCGTCCATCTCTCTAATCCCACTGGTGTGTAATTCATCCGGAACAACGGGAGGCTATAAACTGGATTTATAATGGGAAGAGCTCCATTAAAACTACAGCCCACGCTGCTATCCTCAATGAGCAATTCCTGTCCCCTAACCGGATCACACCCCTATTTCATTTGCAGACTTTTTGTAAAGGGTATAGAGCCAGTTTTATTTGCTGACATGACTTTTTCTCCCCCCTCCCTCTCTCCCTCTGTTTCCTCTCCTCTCAGCTCCTCTCCTCTCGCCCAGTCGGTCCCGTAATGGCTGTTGTGAGATAGGGATTTAGCCCCAGTGTATCGTGTCCTGTCCTCTCCTTTGGGGGAGGGAGGACTTGAGGAAATGAAGGTGTTGGCTGAGAGAGAGACCATTCTTGCATCTGCAGAGGAATAGATATTAGATACAGACACATATTAGATACAGACACATATTAGATACAGACACATATTAGATACAGATACATATTAGATACAGATACATATTAGATACAGATACATATTAGATACAGATACATATTAGATACAGATACATATTAGATACAGACACACATTAGATACAGATACATATTAGATACAGATACATATTAGATACAGATACATATTAGATACAGACACATATTAGATACAGACACATATTAGATACAGACACATATTAGATACAGACACATATTAGATACAGATACATATTAGATACAGACACATATTAGATACAGACACATATTAGATACAGACACATATTAGATACAGACACATATTAGTAGCTTTTATTTGGTCTTGGTTATGACAAACACAGCTCTGTCAAGGACAGAGGAGTCACAGAGTCATACACACAGCGCTGCTGCCATGAGTGAACGAGGACTCCTAACACCGTTCCATCTGCTAGGTAGCCTTAGACATGAGGAATGATAGAAGGTCTTTACAATTTGTGGACATATATTTCAGTGAATGGATTATTCTTCTCAGCCTTAGATTTTGTCATTTTTCTCATACATTATGGTATGCCACTGGCCATCTACTGTGGCACTGAACACTGTGGCTGTTCTATTTCTCTCCTCCCTCCCTCTGCAGCCAACAACCCGCACTGACTACTGCTGTTCCCTCTCTCTCCCCTCCTCCCTCTGCAGACGTCTACATTCTAACAATCTGCACTGCGACTGCCACCTGTCCTGGCTGTCTGACTGGCTGCGGCAGAGGCGTGCCTTGGCCCCCTTCACCCAGTGCATGGCGCCTGCCAACATGAGGGGCCTCAACATCCCTGACGTCCAGAAGAAAGACTTCACCTGTACAGGTACACTAAATCCCCATGACAACACACTGTACTACAAACACTAAACAATGTACCTACCCATGTTATCTCCAGATGAACACATTCTTTCATGGCTCAGATTGAAAAGCCACTGAATCAGTAGAATAGGTTGGTGTTCTTGTTTAATTTACTCCAGGATATAATTGGTAAAAGTGTTCACTTTTGGCCCTAATGAACACCTCCCACCCCCTCCCTGCAGCCATAAATCAGCTGAGGAATCTCCAGCAGGCAGACGCAGCAGAAATAAAGTTCTCCTTAGAGTCAGCCCCTTAATCAACCTGCAAATAAAGACAATAACACAGGAGAGGAGAGATTTTCCCTTTTGTACTTTGACTATTTGCACATCGTTACAACACTGTATACAGACATAACATGACATTTAAAAGGTCTCTATTCTTGTGGAACTTTTGTGAGTGTGCAACATAAAACACCAAACATTGAATGCAGAGCAGAATTAGGTCGATACGCGCTAATTATCAGAATCCAGAAAAGAGTCGTTCAATTCTACAACCACCTAAAATGAAGCAATTCCCAAACCTTCCATAACAAAGCCTTCACCTACAGAGAGATGAACCTAGAGAAGAGCCCCCTAAGCAAGCTGGTACTGGGGCTCTGTTCACAAACACAAACAGACCCCACAGAGCCCCAGGACAGCAACACATTTAGAGCCAACCAAATCATGAGAAAACAAAAAGATAATTACTTGACACATTACAAAAAAATCTGAGCAAACTAGAATGCTATTTGGCCCCAAAAAGAGAGTACACTGTGGCAGAATACCTGACCACTGTGACTGACCGAAAATTAAGGAAATCTTTGACTATGTACAGACTCTTGCTTTTGAGAAAGGCTGCCAAAGGCAGACCTGGCTCTCAAGAGAAGACTGTCTATGTGCACACTGCCCACAAAACGAGGTGGAAACTGAGCTGCACTTCCTAACCTCCTGCCAAATGTATGACCATATTAGAGACACATATTTCCCTCAGATTACAAAGACCCACAAAGAATTTGAAAACAAATCCATTTTTGATAAACTCCCATATCCATTGGGTGAAATACCACAGTGTGCCATCACAGCAGAAAGATTTGTGACCTGTTGTGACCTGAAGAACAAACACCATTGTAAATACAATCAATATTTATGTTTTAGTTTCCTTTTTGTACTTTAACTCTTTGTACATCGTTACAACACTGTATATAGACATAATATGACATTTGAAATGTCTTTATTCTTTTGGAACTGTGTGAGTGTCATGTTTACTGTTCATTTTGATTGTTTATTTAACTTTTGTTTATTATCTGTTTCACTTGCTTTAGCAATGTAAACATATGTTTCCCATGACAATAAAGCACCTTAAATTTAAATTTGAGAGAGACAGAGAGCCCCTGTGCTGGTAAAAAAAAGGTATCTCTCTCTCGCTTTCCCTCTCTCTCTCGCTCCCTCTCTCTCTCTCTCTCGCTCCCTCTCTATCACTCCCTCTCTCTCTCCCTCTCTCTCTCTCTCCCTCTCTGTCTCTCCCTCTCTGTCTCTCTGTCTCTCTCTCCCTCTCTCGCTCCCTCTTTGTCTCTCTCGCTCTCCCTCTCCCCCTCTCTCTCTCCCACTCCTGCTCTTCCTCTCTCGCTCTCCCTCTCTATCGCCCTCTCTCTCTCTCTTCATCACCCTCTCTTGCTCTCTCTCTCTCTTGATCTCCCTCTCTTCCTCTTTCTCTTTCTCTCTATCGCCCTCTCTCTCTCTCTCTTTCTCAGGCCCAGCTCAGGCGAAGCCTCATACCTGTATTCCCCAAGCATCAGTGTGTCCGGCCTCTTGCACCTGCAACAACAACATTGTGGACTGTCGCCGCAAGGGCCTGACGGAGATCCCTGCCAACCTACCAGAGGGCATCGTAGAGATGTAAGTAGACTAACTTTACCCCACAATGCTTTTTAACAATCACTACCTCTTTTATTCATGTATATCACCCGTTGTCTTCATTATTGGTAAACTCAGAATGTTGTGTAGTTCATATGGAAACATCCTGTTTTTGTACAAAACGTAGAGTACAAAACACACTGGTCTTTTTGTTTTTGTACAAATCGTCCTGTGTGATTATTACCTACCTGCTCCTGTAATGGAACAAACCCCATTAGCTCCATCAGTTAACAGGCTCATTATTGCTGGTCCAGGTGCCTGGTGTCTGTCTCTACTCTGTACTGAGACTGAGACAAAAACATCCTCTTCTATCCTCTGGGCTGCTGGCTGGCTGGCTGACTGACTGGCTAACTGACTGGCTGGCTGGCTGACTAACTGACTAACTGACTGGCTAACTGACTGGCTGACTTGCTGACTTGCTGGCTGACTGACTGACTGACTGACTGGCTGGCTGGCTAACTGACTGGACTCCTCACCTATGGATCTGCGGTTTCTCTGCCTGCCCCATCTCAGAGATCAGTCTCAGCTAGGTTGCTCAGACATTTCTCTGCACCCCATGGGGCCTTGTTAGTGGCTTGACTTACTGAGATAAGGTGCAGCTTTTCTAGGACCCAACTACCCTTGTTTGGTGGGGATGTGTGTGTTTTTGTGTGTGTGTATTTGTGTGTGTGTGTTTTTGTGTGTGTGTATTTGTGTGTGTGTGTGTGTTTTTGTGTGTGTGTGTGTGTGTGTGTGTGTGTGTGTGTGTGTGTGTGTGTGTGTGTGTGTGTGTGTGTGTGTGTGTGTTTGTGTGTGTGTGTGTGTGTGTGTGTGTGTGTGTGTGTGTGTGTGTGTGTGTGTGTGTGTGTGTGTGTGTGTGTGTGTGTGTGTGTGTGTGTGTGTGTGTGTGTGTGTGTGGGGGGCTGTGCGGCGTGTTTGTCTGCTGCCTCGTACCACAGGCTGATTGAATTTCCGCTCTACTTTGGAGCGCGTCCATATCTTCTCAGTCAGGATATTTGATATACATATCGATCGCTCCCACTCTTGTTTGCGCTAAAGGACAGGTGGGTAATTGCTCTGATATGTACCGTTTCTACACCGCTGTTGTTATGCCAATAGTTTATGACCTTTGAATAACAAATGGATATGTTAAGGTTGGAGGGTAGGATACATTACTGCAGCGGTTTCTATAGCCAGAAACGATATACCACTAATGAAATTATGTATTGTCAGGACTTTGCTGGGGTCCGATAGTCATTTCTCTAAGAATTGTTTTCACGTTCCTCTGCCAGGTTCGAATTACTGTTACAGCCACTGCTCAGGAACAACAGTATCCAGTCAATCTGTAGTTTAGGAATCAGAGTAAATAGATCCCTTAGAGCAGAGTCTGTATTGTATACGTCTCTGTATAAGCTTTCCCTGTTCCTGCCTAAATATACACTGAGTATACCAAATATTAGGAACACCTTCCTAATATTGAGTTGTACCCCCTTTGGCCTCAGAACAGCCTCAATTCGTTGGGGCATTGAATCTACAAGGTGTCGAAAGCGTTCCACAGGGATGCTGGCCCATGTTGACTATAATGCTTCCCACAGTTGTGTCAAGTTGGCTGGATAACCTTTGGGTGGTGAACCATTCTTAAAACACACGGGAAACTGTTGAATGTGAAAAACAGCATTGGAGTGCTTGACACAAACAGGTGTGCCTGGCACCTACTACCATACCCCATTCAAAGGCACTTAAATCTTGTATCTTAATATGCACCCCCTCAATGGCACACAAACACAATCCATGTCTCAATTCTCAAGGCTTAAAAAAAGTCTTTAACCTGTCTCCTCTCCTTTATCTACAGTACACTGATTGAAGTGGATTTAACAAGGGATCACAGCTTTCACCTGGTCAGTCTATGTCAGTCTGGTCAGTCGAATATTTTGTATACTAAGTGCATTCGGAAAGTACTCAGACCACTTGACTTTTCCACATTTTGTTACGTTACAGCCTTATTCTAAAATTGATGAAATAGTTTTTTTCTCTCATCAATCTACACACAATACCCCATAATGACGAAGCGAAAACATTTTTTTTATTTTTATAATAAATAATCAAATGTCACTTTAACATAAGAATTCAGACCCTTTACTCAGTACTTTGTTGAAGCACCTTTGACAGCGATGACAGCCTTGAGTCTTCTTGGGTATGAAGCTACAAGCTTGATGGTTTCTCCCATTCTTCTCTGCAGATCCTCTCAAGCTGTGTCAGGTTGGATGGGGAGCGTCAATGCACAGCTATTTTCAATTCTCTCCAGAGATGTTCAATCGGGTTCAAGTCCGGGCTCTGGCTGGGCCGCTCAAGGACATTCAGAGACTTGTTCCGAAGCCGCTCCTGCGTTGTCTTGGCTGTGTGCTTAGGGTCGTTGTCCTGTTGGAAGGTGAACCTTCGCCCCAGTCTGAGGTCCTGAGCACTCTGGAGCTGGTTTTCATCAAGGATCTCTCTGTACTTTGCTCCGTTCATCTTTCCCTCGATCCTGACTAGTCTCCCAGACCCTGTCGCTGAAAATATCCCCACAGCATGATGCTGCGACCACCATGCTTCACCATAGGGATGTTGCCCGGTTTCCAGACGTGACGCTTGGCATTCAGGCCAAAGAGTTCAATCTTGGTTTCATCAGACCAGAGAATCTTGTTTCTCATGGTCTGAGTCCTTTAGGGGCCTTTCGGCAAACTCCAGCCGCACTGTCATGTGCCTTTTACTGAGGAGTGGCTTCCGTCTGGCCAGTCTACCATAAAGGCCTGATTGGTGGAGTGCTGGAGAGATGGTGGTCCTTCTGGAAGGTTCTCCCATCTCCACAGAGGAACTCGGGTTCTTGGTCACCTCCCTGACCAAGGCCCTTCTTCCCCGATTGCTCAGTTTGGCCGGACGACCAGCACTAGGAAGACTCTTGGTGGTTCTAAACTTCCGTTTAAGAATGATGGAGGCCACTGTGTTCTTGGGGACCTTCAAGGCTGCAGAAATTTTTTGGTACCCTTCCCAGATTTGTGCCTCGACACAATCCTGTTTCGGAGCTCTATGGACAATTCCTTGACCTCATGGCTTTGTTTTTGCTCTGACATGCACTGTCAACTGTGGGACCTTATATAGACAGGTGTGTGCCTTTCCAAATCATGTCCAGTCAATTGAATTTGCCACAGGTGGACTCCAATCAAGTTGTAGAAACATCTCAAGGGTGATCAATGGAAACAGGACGCACCTGAGCAAAATGTTGAGTCTCATAGCAAAGGGTCTGAATACTTATGTAAATAAGGTGTTTCTGTTTTTTATATGTAATACATTTGCTAAACAAATGTAACACCTGTTATCGCATTGTCATTATGGGGTATTCAGTGTAGATTTATTAATACATTTTTATTTAATCCATTATAGAATATGTCTGTAACGTAACAAAATGCTGAAAAAGAAAAGAGGTATGAATACTTTCCGAAAACACTGTATCTGCAATCATTATCTTCCTTTAGAGTCATTCCCTTACTAGGACCCATTAGCAGACACACACATGCCTCCAGAGAAGGCCAGAACCATAACAGTATCGCGATACTCCTTAGTATCGTGGCAAGGAAACGAAACACAACGGGGTATTCACTTCTTTAGGAAAACAGCTCTAATGTTGGAAACAAACATCATTATGTTGTCATCCAGTCTTTATTTTCCAAGCTATTTCACACAATACTTTACCTACAGCAGGTTTTTAAAGGACCAAAGAGTTTGGTCTGCTTCCTGTTTTCATTTTTGACATGGATAACATATTGCAATACTGGTATCATCACAACCCTACTGCAGAGTGGACCCAGATAGATGGTGGTGTAGTGAGATAGGGGGACAGGGGGTGGGATTGAGAGATATGGGGGAGTAGAGAGGAGGACTGAGGGGCTGCAGAAGGTAGCGAAGGGGACAGGCACGGGGGACAGAGGGGTGGGACTAGGAGATATTGTGGCGGGGGAGTGGGGAGAGGAGTGGGGGGCTGCAGCAGGTCCCATCACTCAGACAGATGACCCTTGCCCAGTAGCTCTGTGGCCGAAGTACTGATTGGCCTTGCACTAGGGTCTACAGACAATCCCGGGTTACAAAGGGAAAACTAGCCACTTCGCGGACACCGAAGTTAAACACCTTCTTCGTCCGTTTTGAGGATAACACAGTGGCATCAATGCGGCCCACTCCCAAGGACTGTGGGCTCTCGTTCTCCATGGCCGACGTGAGTAAGACATTTAAGCGTGTTAACCCTCGCAAGGCTGCCGGCCCAGACGGCATCCCTAGCCACGTCCTCAGAGCATGCGCAGACCAGCTGACTGGAGTGTTTACAGACATATTCAATCTCTCCCTATCCCAGTCTGTTGTCCCCACTTGCTTCAAGATGTCCACCATTGTTCCTGTACCCAAGAAAGCAAAGGTAACTGAACTAAATGACTATCGCCCCATAGCACTCACTTCGGTCGTCATGAAGTCCTTTGAGAGACTAGTTAAGGATCACACCCTACACCTGCTTAAATTTGCTTACCGTCCCAATAGATCCACAGACGATGCAATCGCCATTGCACTGCACACTGCCCTATCCCATCTGGACAAGAGGAATACCTACGTCAGAATGCTGTTCATTGACAACAGCTCTGCCTTCAACCCCATAGTACCCTCCAAGCTCATCATTAAGCTTGGGGTCCTGGGTCTGAACCCCGCCATGTGCAACTGGGTCCTGGACTTCCTGACGGGCCGCCCCCAGGTGATGATGGTAGGAAACAACACCTCCACTTCGCTGATCCTCAACACAGGGGCCCCACAAGGGTGTGTTCTCAGCCCCCTCCTGTACTCCCTGTTCACCCATGACTGCGTGGTCATGCACGCCTCCAACTCAATCATCAAGTTTGTAGACGACACAACCATAGTAGGCCTGATTACCAACAATGAAGAGACAGCCTACAGGGAGGAGGTGAGGGCCCTGGCGGAGTGGTGCCAGGAAAATAACCTCTCTCTCAACAAAACGAAAGAGCTGATTGCGGACTTCAGGAAACAGCAGAGGGAGCACACCCCTATCCACATCGACAGGACCGCAGTAGGGAAGGTGGAAGCTTCAAGTTCCTCGGCGTACACACCCCTGACGATCTGAAATGGTGCAACCACACAGACAGTGTTGTGAAGAAAGCGCAACAGCACCTCTTCAACCTCAGGAGGCTGAAGAAGTTTGGCTTGCCCCTAAGACCCTCAGAAACCTTCAGGACACCTACAGCACCCGATGTCATAGGAAGGCAAAAAAATATAATCAAGGACAACAACCACCTGAGCCACTGCCTGTTCACCCCGCTATCATCCAGAAGGCGAGATCAGTACAGGTGCATCACAGCTGGGACCGAGAGACTGAAAGATAGCTTTTAACTCAAGGCCATCAGACTGTTCAATAGGCATCACTAGCTGGCTACCACCCAGCTACTCAACCCTGCACCTTAGAGGCTGCTGCCCTATATACATTGACATGGAATCACTGGTCACTTTAATAATGGAACACTAGTCACTTTAATAATGTGTACGTACTGCTTTACTCATCTCATATGTATATACTGAATTCTATTCTACTGTATTTTAGTCAATGCCACTCTGACATTGCTCGTCCTAATATACAGTTGAAGTCGGAAGTTTACATACACTTAGGTTGGAGCCATTAAAACTTGTTTTTCAACCGCTCCACAAATTTCTTGTAAACAAACTATTGTTTTGGCAAGTCAGCTAGGACATCTACTTTGTGCATGACACAAGTAATTTTTCCAACAATTGTTTACAGACAGATTATTTCACTTATAATTCACTGTATCACAATTCCGGTGGGTCAGAAGTTTACATACACTGAGTTGACTGTGCCTTTAAACAGCTTTGAAAATTCCAGAAAATGATGTCATGGCTTTAGACGCTTCTGATAGGCTAATTGACATAATTTGCGTCAATTGGAGGTGTACCTGTGGATGTGTTTCAAGGCCTACCTTCAAACTCAGTGCCTCTTTGCTTGACATCATGGGAAAATCAAAAGAAATCAGCCAAGACCTCATCATTTTTTTTTAGACCTCCACAAGTCTGGTTCATCCTTGGGAGCAATTTCCAAACGCCTGAAGGTACCACATTTATCTGTACAAACAATAGTACGCAAGTATAAACACCATGTCACCACGCAGCCGTCATACCACTCAGGAAGGAGTTCTATCTCCTAGAGATAAACGTACTTTGGTGCGAAAAGTGCAAATCAATCCCAGAACAACAGCAAAGGATCTTGTGAAGATGCTGGAGGAAACCGGTACAAAAGTATCTATATCCACAGTAAAACAAGTCCTATATCGACATAACCTGAAAGGCCACTCAGCAAGGAAGAAGCCATTGCTCCAAAACCGCCATAAAAAAGCCAGACTACGGTTTGCAACTGCACATGGGGACAAATATCGTACTTTCTGGTGAAATGTCCTCTTGTCTGATTAAACAAAAATAGAACTGTTTGGCCATAATGACCATCGTTATGTTTGGAGGAAAAAGGGGGATGCTTGCAAGCCGAAGAACACCATCCCAACAGTGAAGCACGGGGGTGGCAGCATCATGTTGTTGGGGTGCTTTGCTGCAGGAGGGACTGGTGCACTTCACAAAATAGATGACTTCATGAGTAAGGAACATTATGTGGATATATTGAAGCAACATATCAAGACATCAGTCAGGAAGTTATAGCTTGATCGCAAATGGGTCTTCCAAATGGACAATGACCCCAAGCATACTTCCAAAGTTGTGGCAAAACTTCACCCAACTTATTGCGGGAAGCTTGTGGAAGGCTACCCGAAATGTTTGACCCAAGTTAAACCATTTAAAGGCAATGCTACCAAATACTAATTGAGTGTATGTAAACTTCTGACCCACTGGGAATGTGTTGAAATAAATGAAAGCTGAAATAAATAATTCTCTCTACTATTATTCTGACATTTCACATTCTTAAACTAAAGTGATGATCCTAACTGACCTAAGACAGGGAATTTTTACTAGGATTAAATGTCAGGAATTGTGAAAAACTGAGTTTAAATGCATTTGGCTAAGGTGTATTTAAACTTCCGACTTCAACTGTATATATATTTCTTAATTCCATTATTTTACTTATAGATGTGTGTATTGTTGTTAATTGTTAGATACTACTGCACTGTTGGAGCTAGGAACGCAAGCATTTCGCTACATCCGAAATAACATCTGCTAAATATGTGTATGTGACTAATAACATTTTATTTGAGAAGGAGGTGGAAGAGGAGGAGGAGGCCATGGACATGAACAGACACTCAGGCACACACTTTCTCCCTTAAGAGTCATACTGTATATTTATCTGAAAGACCAGGATAATTGAGAATGTATTTCTCTCTGAAGTAACCTGATGTTTCTCTCTCCCCCTCTCCCCCTCTACCTCTCTCCCCCTCTCCCCCTCTCCCTCTCTCCCCCTCTCCTTCTCTCCCCATCTCCCTTTCTCCCTCTCTCCACCACCCCCTCTCTCCCCCTCTCCCTCTCTTCTCTCCCTCTCTCCCCCTATCCCCCTATCCCTCTCTCCCTCTCTCCACCTCCCCCTCTCTCCCCCTCTCCCTCTCTCCTTCTCTCCACATCCCCCTCTCTCCCTCTCTCCCCCCTCCCCCTCTCCCTCTCTCCACCTCCCCCTCTCCCTCTCTCCCTATCTCCACCTCCCTCTCGCTCCCTCTCTCCCTCTCTCTCCCTCTCTCTCCCTCTCTCCCCCTATCCACCTCCCCTCTCTCCCTCTCTCCCTCTCTCCACCTCTCCCCATCTCCCTTTCTCCCTCTCTCCCCCTCTCCCCCTCTCCCCTCTCCCTCTTTCCCCCTCTCCCTCTCTCCACCTCCCCCTCTCTCCCCCTCTCCCTCTCTCCACCTCCCCCTCTCTCCCTCTCTCCCCCTCTCCCTCTCTCCCCCTCCCCCTCTCTCCCCCTCTCCCTCTCTCCCCCTCTCCCTCTCTCCACCTCCCCTCTCCCTCCCTCTCTCCCTCTCTCCCTCTCTCCCCCTCTCCACCTCCCCCTCTCTCCCTCTCTCCCCCTCTCCCCATCTCACTCTCTCCCCCTCTCCATCTCTCCCCCTCTCCCCCTCTCCCCTCTCCCTCTCTCCCTTTCTCCACCTCCCCCTCTCTCCCCCTCTCCCTCTCTCCCCCTCTCCCTCTCTCCCTCTCTCCACATCCCCCTCTCTCCCCCTCTCCCTTTCTCCCTCTCTCCCCCTCTCCCTCTCCCCCTCTCCTTCTCCCTCTCTTCCCATCTCCCCCTCTCCCTCTTTCCACCTCCCCATCAGTCGTCTGGAACAGAACCTGATCAAGAACATCCCTGCTGGAGCCTTCTCTCCATACAAGAAACTCAAAAGGATGTGAGTCTGTTATATATTCAATTCAATAGGATGTGAGTCTGTTATATATTCAATTCAATAGGATGTGAGTCTGTTATATATTCAATTCAATAGGATGTGAGTCTGTTATATATTAAATTCAATAGGATGTGAGTCTGTTATATATTCAATTCAATAGGATGTGAGTCTGTTATATCTTCAATTCAAAAGATGTGAGTGTTATATGTTATAAACAGCTCTCTATCCACCGGATGTGTACCAGACTCACTAAAAGTGGCAGTGATAAAGCCTCTCTTGAAAAAGCCAAACCTTGACCCGGAAAATATAAAAAACTATCGGCCTATATCGAATCTTCCATTCCTCTCAAAAATTTTAGAAAAAGCTGTTGCGCAGCAACTCACTGCCTTTCTGAAGACAAACAATGTATACGAAATGCTTCAGTCTGGTTTTAGACCCCATCATAGCACTGAGACTGCACTTGTGAAGGTGGTAAATGACCTTTTAATGGCGTCAGACCGAGGCTCTGCATCTGTCCTCGTGCTACTAGACCTTAGTGCTGCCTTTGACACCATCGATCACCATATTCTTTTGGAGAGACTGGAAACCCAAATTGGTCTACACGGACAAGTTCTGGCCTGGTTTAGATCTTACCTGTCGGAAAGATATCAGTTTGTCTCTGTGAATGGTCTGTCCTCTGACAAATCAACTGTACATTTCGGTGTTCCTCAAGGTTCCGTTTTAGGACCACTATTGTTTTCACTATATATTTTACCTCTTGGGGATGTTATTCGAAAACATAATGTTAACTTTCACTGCTATGCGGATGACACACAGCTGTACATTTCAATGAAACATGGTGAAGCCCCAAAATTGCCCTCGCTAGAAGCCTGTGTTTCAGACATAAGGAAGTGGATGGCTGACAACTTTCTACTTTTAAACTCGGACAAAACAGAGATGCTTGTTCTAGGTCCCAAGAAACAAAGAGATCTTCTGTTAAATCTGACAATTCATCTTGATGGTTGTAAAGTCGTCTCAAATAAAACTGTGAAGGACCTCGGCGTTACTCTTGACCCTGATCTCTCTTTTGACGAACACATCAAGACTGTTTCAAGGACAGCTTTTTTCCATCTACGTAACATTGCAAAAATCAGAAATTTTCTGTCCAAAAATGATGCAGAAAAATTAATCCATGCATTTGTTACTTCTAGGTTAGACTACTGCAATGCTCTACTTTCCGGCTACCCGGATAAAGCACTAAATAAACTTCAGTTAGTGCTAAATACGGCTGCTAGAATCCTGACTAGAACCAAGAAATTTGATCACATTACTCCAGTGCTAGCTTCCCTACACTGGCTTCCTGTTAAGGCAAGGGCTGATTTCAAGGTTTTACTGTTAACCTATAAAGCGTTACATGGGCTTGCTCCTACCTATCTTTCCGAGTTGGTCCTGCCGTACATACCAATACGTACGCTACGGTCACAAGACGCAGGCCTCCTAATTGTCCCTAGAATTTCTAAGCAAACAGCGGGAGGCAGGGCTTTCTCCTATAGATCTCCATTTTTATGGAACAGTCTGCCTACCCATGTGAGAGACGCAGACTCGGTCTCAACCTTTAAGTCTTTACTGAAGACTTATCTCTTCAGTAGGTCATATGGTTGAGTGTAGTCTGGCCCAGGAGTGTGAAGGTGAACGGAAAGGCTCTGGAGCAACGAACCGCCCTTGCTGTCTCTGCCAGGCCGGTTCCCCTCTCTCCACTGGGATTCTCTGCCTCTAACCCTGTTACAGGGGCTGAGTCACTGGCTTGCTGGTGCTCTTTCATGCCGTCCCTAGGAGGGGTGCGTCACTTGAGTGGGTTGAGTTACTGACGTGATCTTCCTGTCTGGGTTGGCGCCCCCCCTTGGTTTGTGCTGTGGTGGAGACCTTTGTGGGTTATACTCGGCCTTGTCTCCGGATTGTAATGTTGGTGGTTGAGGATTTCCCTCTAGTGGTGCGGGGGCTGTGCTTTGGCAAAGTGGGTGGGGTTATATCCTTCCTGTTTGGCCCTGTCCGGGGGTTTCTTCGGATGGGGCCACAGTGTCTCCTGACCGCTCCTGTCTCAGCCTCCAGTATTTATGCTGCAGTAGTTTATGTGTCGGGGGGCTAGGGTCAGTTGGTTACCTGGAGTACTTCTCCTGTCTTATCCAGTGTCCTGTGTGAATTTAAGTATGCTCTCTCTAATTCTTTCGTTCTCTCTTTCTCTCTGAGAACCTGAGCCCTAGGACCATATGTCAGGACTACCGGGCATGATGACACCTTGCTGTCCCCAGTCCGCCTGGCCTTGCTGCTATTCCAGTTTCAACTGTTCTGCCTGCGGTTACGGAACCCCTACCTGTCCCAGACCTGCTGTTTTCAACTCTTAATGATCGGCTATGAAAAGCCAACTGAGATTTATTCCTGATTATTATTTGACCATGCTTGTCATTTATGAACATTTTGAAAATCTTGGCGCTCTCTAATTTTCTCCTTCTCTCTTTCTTTCTCTCGGAGGACCTGAGCCCTAGGACCATACGTCGGGACTACCGGCCGTGGTGACTCCTTGCTGTCCCCAGTCCGCCTGGCCTTGCTGCTATTCCAGTTTCAACTGTTCTGCCTGCGGTTATGGAACCCCTACCTGTCCCAGACCTGCTGTTTTCAACTCTTAATGATCGGCTATGAAAAGCCAACTGAGATTTATTCCTGATTATTATTTGACCATGCTTGTCATTTATGAACATTTTGAAAATCTTGGCTCTCTCTAATTTTCTCCTTCTCTCTTTCTTTCTCTCGGAGGACCTGGGCCCTAGGACCATGCGTCGGGACTGCCGCCCGTGGTGACTCCTTGCTGTCCCCAGTCCGCCTGGCCTTGCTGCTATTCCAGTTTCAGCTGTTCTGCCTGCGGTTATGGAACCGCCACCTGTCCCAGACCTGTTGTTTTTCAACTCTTGATGATCGGCTATGAAAAGCCAACTGAAAATTATTCATGATTATTATTTGACCATGCTTGTCACTTATGAACATTTTTGAACATCTTGGCATAGTTCTGTTATAATCTCCACCCGGCACAGCCAGAAGAGGACTGGCCACCCCTCATAGCCTGGTTCCTCTCTAGGTTTCTTCCTAGGTTTTGGCCTTTCTAGGGAGTTTTTCCTAGCCACCGTGCTTCTACACCTGCATTACTAGCTGTTTGGGGTTTTAGGCTGGGTGTCTGTACAGCACTTCGAGATATTAGCTGATGTACGAAGGGCTATATAAAATAAAATTGAATTGAATTGAATTGAATATGTATATTCAATTCAATAGGATGTGAGTCTGTTATATATTCAATGTTGTGTTGTATAAATGATTGGAGACAGGCGCAGGAATTCATAATAAGGGGGTTTAATACTCCACCCAAAATATACAACATGACATGAAAACGCACGGGGACGAAGCCCAGAACAAACACGTATACAAAAACACTGGGATGTAACCCAAACAAAAGAGCGAGGTTAAACCAATAATAAATACACGGGGCGAGACCTGTAGTAACAAATGCACAACAATACACGAGACAAGACCTGTAATAACAAGTGCACAATACACTCGAAAGACGAAATAACAAAGCACAGGTACTCACAGACCAACGTACATGGGAACAATAATCGACCAGACAATGGTGAATGGAGGGCACATATACAATTACTAATCAGGGGAATAGGAATCAGGTGTGCGTAACGAGACAGGTCAGTGACGCCTAAATGCCAGTGACGTAGACCTCCGGAACTGGTGCACGGAAGGAGCAGCAGTACCGGGGGAAACCGTGAGCGTACCCCTCCCCTGACGCGCTGCACCAGCAGCGGGATGACACCGGCCTCGAGGATGACCACAGGAACATGGTACGGGTCGGTCAGGGCCAGCTGCAGCTGCCAAAGTTGCTTCCTCAGACGGGCCAGTTGCATCTGCCAAAGTTGCGGTGGCGTCAGACGGGACAATCCCGCTGTCTCCATTTAGGGTGGGTTATTCTGTCACATTGTATAAATGATTGGAGACATGCGCAGGAATTCGTAATGGGGGGTTTGATACTCCGCCCAAAATACACAACATGACATGAAAAGGCATGGAGACGAAGCCCAAAGAAAACACGTATACAAAAACACAGGGAAACCAATAATAAATACACGGGGCGAGACCCACAATACACTACACGGGACGAGACCCACAATACACTACACGGGACGAGACCCACAATACACTACACGGGACGAGACCCACAATACACTACACGGGACGAGACCCACAATACACTACACGGGACGAGACCCACAATACACTACACGGGGCGAGACCCACAATACACTACACGGGGCGAGACCCACAATACACTACACGGGGCGAGACCCACAATACACTACACGGGACGAGACCCACAATACACTACACGGGGCGAGACCCACAATACACTACACGGGACGAGACCCACAATACACTACACGGGACGAGACCCACAATACACTACACGGGACGAGACCGACAATACACTACACGGGACGAGACCCACAATACACTACACGGGGCGAGACCCACAATACACTACACGGGACGAGACCCACAATACACTACACGGGGCGAGACCCACAATACACTACACGGGACGAGACCCACAATACACTACACGGGGCGAGACCCACAATACACTACACGGGACGAGACCCACAATACACTACACGGGGCGAGACCCACAATACACTACACGGGGCGAGACCCACAATACACTACACGGGGGGAGACCCGAAATAACAAATGCACAACAATACAACAAGTACATAGTCTGTATATAGTCAAGGATTTTCTTAATTTGGGGTCAATCACAGTGGTCAGGTATTCTGCCATTGTGTACTCTCTGTTTATTCCCATTTGCTCTGTTTTTTGGTTGATTCTTTCCAGTATGTCAAGTAGTTATCTTTATGCTTTCTCATAATTGAGTTGTGTCTACATGTGTTTCTATCCTGGGGCTCTGTTGGGTTTCTTTGTGTTTGTGAACAGAGCCCCAGAACCAGCTGTCTGAGGGGACTCTTCTCTAGGTTAATCTCTCTGTAGGTGAAGGCTTTGTAGTGGAATGTGTGGGCATCACTTCCTTTTAGGTGGTTGTAGATTTTACCAACTCTTTGCTGGATTTTGATAACTGCATGCATTGTTTGGGGTTTTGCATTGTACACTAAATATATTTTTGCAGAATTCTGAACGCAGAGTCTCAATTGGGGGTTTGCCACATTTAGTAAATTATTGGTTGCTAAGTGAACCCCAGACCTCACAACCATTGGGGGCAACGGGTTCGATAACTGATTGAAGTATTTTTTTAGACAGATCCTAATCGGGATGTTGAGTTTGATGTTATTTTTGATGGCATTGTAGGCCCTTCTTGCCTTTTCTCTTAGATTGTTCACAGCCTTGTGGAAGTTACCTATGGTGCTGATGTTTAGGCTGAGGTAGGTATAATTATGTGTGTGCTCTAGGGCAACGGTGTCTAGATACATTTTTGATTTGTTGTCTTGGTACTACTGGACCTTTTTTGGAACTCCATTATTTGTGTCTTACTGAGATTCACTCTCAGGGCCCAGGTCTGACAGAATCTGTACAGAAGATCTAGGTGCTGCTGTAAGCCCTTCTTGGTTGGGGACAGAAGAACCAGATCATCTGAAAAAAGTAGACATTTGAGTCCAGTAGGGTGAGGCTGCATGCTGCAGACTGTTCTAGTACCCTCACCAATTCCTTGATATACTGTGTGTTGAAGAGGGTGGGGCTCAAGCTGCATCCTTGTCTCACACCATGACCATCTGTGTGTTTATTGCCAATTTTAACTGCACAGTTGTTGTTTGTGTACATTTATTTTATAATGTCATATGTTTTTCCCCCAAACACTGCTTTCCATCAGTTTGTATAGCAGACCCTCATGCCAAAATCAAATGAGAAGACTTTGCTTTTGTTTTGTTTGCTTGTCAATAAGGGTGTGCAGGGTGAATAAGTGGTCTGCCATACGGTATTTCGGTAAGAAGCCAATTTAACTTCTTCGGGATGGGGGCAGTATTTTCACGTCCGGATGAAAAGCGTGCCCAAAGTAAACTGCCTGTTACTCAGGCCCAGAAGCTAGGATATCGATGGTAGTATTGGATAGAAAACACTCTAAAGTTTCTAAAACTGTTAAAATAATGTCTGTGAGTATAACAGAACTGATTTGGCAGGCGAAACCCCGAGCACAATCCATCCAGGGAAAAAATGTTTTGAGGTCATTGTGTTTTCCAATGAATTTCTATGGGAAACCTGATTTATTAGGGCCCAGATTGCAGTTCCTATGGCTTCCACTAGATGTCAACAGTCATTAGAAATTGTTTGATGTTTTTCTTTTGAGAAATGAAGAAGTAATCCTAATCTTTTTATGTGTCACTCAGAAGGTCTCTAGTCTTTTGGTGCGCGTGAACAAGAGCGTGCTCCATGTTGTTTTTCTTCAGTATTGGAAACTGTTTATCCCGTCTTAAATTTGATCGATTATTTACATTTTAGGGTACGTGAGGTTGGATTAGAAACGTTGATTGAAATGTTTGGACCAAGTTTACAGGTAACTTATTAGATACTTTGTAGTCGTGTTGGGCGAGTTGGAACCGGTGTATTTCTGAATCAAACGCGCCAAATAAATGGACATTTTGGGGATATAAAGAAGGAATTTATCGAACAAAACGACCATTCATTGTGTCACTGAGACATTTGGAATTGCAAAAAAATGAAGATCTTCAAAGGTAAGGAATTTATTATATTGTTATTTCTGACTTTTGTGTCGCACCTACCTGGTTGAAATTTTTTTTTCATGTTTTTGCATGCGGGGCGCTGTCCTCAGATAATCGCATGGTGTGCTTTCGCCGTAAAGCCTTTTTGAAATCTGACACAGCGGCTGGATTAACAAGAAGTTAAGCTTCATTTTGATGTGTTACACTTATATTTTCGTGAATGTTGAATATTTATATTTCTGTAGTTTGAATTTGGCGCTCTGCAATTTCACCGGATGTTGTCAATTCTATCCCGCTAACGGGATTGGAGCGTTAAGGGATCCCATTTGATTCCATGGTAATTATTAGGGTCAAATTTGTCTCCACTTTTGTGGATTGGGGTGATAAGTCCTTGGTTCCAAATATTGGGGAAGATGCCAGAGCTAGGGATTATGTAAAATAGTTTTATAGCTATTTGGAATTTGTGGTCTGTCTATTGTATCATTTAATTTAGGATACTATCAACACCACAGCCTTTTGGGGTTGGAGGGTTTGTATTTTATCCTGTAGCTCATCAAATGTAATTGTAAAATCCAGTGGGTTCTAGTAGTCTTTAATAGTTGATTCTAAGATCATGTATACAGTATGTTTTTGCTGTTTGCTCTTTGTTATAGGGCCAAAAAGATTAGAGAAGTGGTTTATTCAAACACATCTCCATTTTGGATAGATAACTCTTCATGTTGTTGTTTGTGTAGTGTGTTCCAATTTTCCAGAAATGGTTAGATTCTATGGATTCTTCGATTACATTAAGCTGATTTCTGATGTGCTGTTCCATCTTTTTCCATAGTGTGTTTCTGTTTTGTTTTAGTGATTCACCATAGTGAAGGCGTAGACTCAGGTTTTCTCGGTCTCTATGTTTTTAATTGGACAGGTTTCTCAATTTCTTTCTTAAGTTTTTGCATTCTTCATCAAACCATTTGACATTGTTGTTCATTTTCTTAGGTTGTCTGCTTGAAATTGTTAGATTTGATTGGGAAGCTGATAAGTCAAATATACTGTTTAGGTTTTCTACTGCCAAGTTTACACCTTCACTATTACAGTGAAACATTTTGTCCGGGAAGTTGTCTAAAAGGGATTTTGTTTTTTGTTTTTTTTCGTTAGGTTTCCACACTACTTTCATTCCATCTGTAGTCTTTCTTAATATTATTCAGTTCCTTTGACTTTGATGCTTCATGATTGAGTATTGTCTGTTCAAGTAGACTGTGATTTTGCTGTGATCTCTAGCTCTCTCTCTCTCTCTCTCTCTCTCCAATGTTCTTCCAGTGACCTGAGCAAGAATCAAGTCTCTGACATTGCTGCTGACGCCTTCACTGGTTTACGCTCCCTGACTTCACTGTAAGTGAATATGCCGCTGCATCTTAACACACACATACACATACACACAGTGTAGAAATAAATAAAGACGTCTTCTGTCTCACTGGCAGGGATATTCATTGCAAACAAGATAATTAGAGTCTGGTGGTGGTGGCACGGTGCTCCTCCATGACAGCTGACTCTAAGATGGTAGGACAGCCAGGTGGAGCAAAGCAAATTAGAGCCCAGTGTCTAACAGCACAACACAGTGGTTAGGCTAGACATTGTACAAATAGCCATGTGACGGTGGGAGCTTAACAAAAGGTGCCTTTTAAATCACTGTAATGATGTGACAAAGACGCCGCCCGACGGACAGCAGCGGACACACAAGCCTCTGCATATTAATATAGCCAATCAGCAGACAGGACAGGGGATTCATCTTCCTATGTCTGTGGTCTGCATCCAAAATGGCACCCTATTCCCTACTAAGTGCCCTACTATGGGTCCTGGTCAAAACGAGTGCACTATATAGGGAATAGGCAGCCATTTGGTAAACAGACTGTGTGTCTGGAGGCCTGACGCCAATAACAGCACCGGGCTGAAAGAGACTTCATTTGCTCAGGATGTCACGAAATATAAGTGTACATGTCATGTACTGTCAGGCTGGGAATGGGAGTACAGGGGGAAACTGATAGTACACATGTAGAATTACAGGCGTAAACACACACACACACACACACACACACACACACACACACACACACACACACACACACACACACACACACACACACACACACACATGCAAACACACTGATCCATCCTTGTTGAGATCATCTACAATGTCTGCACTGTGTATGTGTCTCTACAGGGTCCTGTACGGGAACAAGATAGCTGAGATTCCTAAGGGATTGTTTGATGGGCTTGTCTCTCTGCAGCTGCTGTAAGTACACAGGGTCTCCCTTTGGAAAATTTGGCGCCAGACAAGTGACCGGAAACATTTATATTTATTAGACGCTTGAGAAATGTACCGGCCGTCCGTATGCATTGGATGCGTAACCCTTTAGGGCCCACCCACGCAGCCAGCACCATCAATAAACCAGAGATATTGGCCAAATGAGCCACATTTACATCTCCTTAAAAAGAACCTAGAACAAATGACCAAAACACTATTGGTTGTGTTTCTATGTGTAGCAGAACGTTGTAGCCTATTGGCTTATTGGTTTGTACTTTCCTGATACTAGAATTCTCCACCTCACGGCTCAGCTGAGATTCCTAAGGGACCGTTTGACTTGTCTCTCTGCAACTACTGTCAGTACTACTGATGTATAATATTGTGTATTTCAGTAAGTACACATGTTTTTTCAAGGGTGAACTTACTATCTTTGTGTGTATGTGTGTGTGTTTAAAAAAAAAAAAAAATATTTCACCTTTATTTAACCAGGTAGGCTAGTTGAGAACAAGTTCTCATTTGCAACTGCGACCTGGCCAAGATAAAGCATAGCAGTGTGAACAGACAACACAGAGTTACACATGGAGTAAACAATAAACAAGTCAAAACATGGTAGAAAAAAAAGAGAATCTATATACAATGTGTGCAAAAGGCATGAGGTAGGCAATAAATCGAATAATTACAATTTAGCAGATTAACACTGGAGTGATAAATCATCAGATGATCATGTGCAAGAAGAGATACTGGTGTGCAAAAGAGCAGAAAAGTAAATAAATAAAAGCAGTATGGGGGTGAGGTAGGTAAATTGGGTGGGTAGTTTACAGATGGACTATGTACAGCTGCAGCGATCGGTTAGCTGCTCGGATAGCAGATTTTTAAAGTTGTTGAGGGAGATAAAAGTCTCCAACTTCAGAGATTTTTGCAATTCGTTCCAGTCGCAGGCAGCAGAGAACTGGAAGGAAAGGCGTCCAAATGAGGTTTTGGCTTTAGGGATGATCAGTGAGATACACCTGCTGGAGCGCGTGTTGCGGGTGGGTGTAGCCATCGTGACCAGTGAACTGAGATAAGGCGGCACTTTACCTAGCATAGCCTTGTAGATGACCTGGAGCCAGTGGGTCTGACGACGAACATGTAGCGAGGGCCAGCCGACTAGGGCATACAGGTCGCAGTGGTGGGTCGTATAAGGTGCTTTAGTAACAAAACGAATGGCACTGTGATAAACTGCATCCAGTTTGCTGAGTAGAGTATTGGAAGCTATTTTGTAGATGACATCGCCGAAGTCGAGGATCGGTAGGATAGTCAGTTTTACTAGGGTAAGTTTGGCGGCGTGAGTGAAGGAGGCTTTGTTGCGGAATAGAAAGCCGATTCTTGCTTTGATTTTGGATTGGAGATGTTTGATATGAGTCTGGAAGGAGAGTTTGCAGTCTAGCCAGACACCTAGGTACTTATAGATGTCCACATATTCTAGGTCGGAACCGTCCAGGGTGGTGATGCTAGTCGGGCGTGCGGGTGCAGGCAGCGAACGGTTGAAAAGCATGCATTTAGTTTTACTAGCGTTTAAGAGCAGTTGGAGGCCACGGAAGGAGTGTTGTATGGCATTGAAGCTCGTTTGGAGGTTAGATAGCACAGTGTCCAAGGAAGGGCCGGAAGTATATAGAATGGTGTCGTCTGCGTAGAGGTGGATCAGGGAATCGCCCGCAGCAAGAGCAACATCATTGATGTATACAGAGAAAAGAGTCGGCCCGAGAATTGAACCCTGTGGTACCCCCATAGAGACTGCCAGAGGACCGGACAACATGCCCTCCGATTTGACACACTGAACTCTGTCTGCAAAGTAGTTGGTGAACCAGGCAAGGCAGTCATTAGAAAAACCGAGGCTACTGAGTCTGCCGATAAGAATATGGTGATTGACAGAGTCGAAAGCCTTGGCCAGGTCGATGAAGACGGCTGCACAGTAATGTCTTTTATCGATGGCGGTTATGATATCGTTTAGTACCTTGAGCGTGGCTGAGGTGCACCCATGACCGGCTCGGAAACCGGATTGCACAGCGGAGAAGGTACGGTGGGATTCGAGATGGTCAGTGATCTGTTTGTTGACTTGGCTTTCGAAGACCTTAGATAGGCAGGGCAGGATGGATATAGGTCTGTAACAGTTTGGGTCCAGGGTGTCTCCCCCTTTGAAGAGGGGAATGACCGCGGCAGCTTTCCAATCCTTGGGGATCTCAGATGATACGAAGGAGAGGTTGAACAGGCTGGTGATAGGGGGTGCGACAATGGCGGCGGACAGTTTCAGAAATAGGGGGTCCAGATTGTCAAGCCCAGCTGATTTGTATGGGTCCAGGTTTTCCAGCTCTTTCAGAACATCTGCTATCTGGATTTGGGTAAAGGAGAAGCTGGGGAGGCTTGGGCGAGTAGCAGCGGGGGGGGCGGGGCTGTTGGCCAAGGTTGGAGTCGCCAGGAGGAAGGCATGGCCAGCCATTGAGAAATGCTTGTTGAAGTCTTCGATTATCACGGATTTATCGGTGGTGACCGTGTTACCTAGCCTCAGTGCAGTGGGCAGCTGGGAGGAGGTGCTCTTGTTCTCCATGGACTTTACAGTATCCCAGAACTTTTTGGAGTTAGAGCTACAGGATGCAAATTTCTGCTTGAAAAAGCTGGCCTTTGCTTTCCTGACTGACTGCGTGTATTGGTTCCTGACTTCCCTGAACAGTTGCATATCGCGGGGGCTCTTCGATGCTATTGCAGTTCGCCACAGGATGTTTTTGTGCTGGTCGAGGGCAGTCAGGTCTGGAGTGAACCAAGGGCTATATCTGTTCTTGGTTCTGCATTTTTTGAACGGAGCATGCTTGTCTAATATGGTGAGGAAGTAACATTTAAAGAATGACCAGGCATCCTCAACTGACGGGATGAGGTCAATATCCTTCCAGGGTACCCGGGCCAGGTCGATTAGAAAGGCCTGCTCGCAGAAGTGTTTTAGGGAGCGTTTGACAGTGATGAGGGGTGGTCGTTTGACCGCGGACCCGTGGCGGATACAGGCAATGAGGCAGTGATCGCTGAGATCTTGATTGAAGACAGCAGAGGTGTATTTGGAGGGCAGGTTGGTCAGGATAATGTCTATTAGGGTGCCCATGTTTACGGATTTAGCGTTGTACCTGGTGGGTTCCTTGATGATTTGTGTGAGATTGAGGGCATCAAGCTTGGATTGTAGGACTGCCGGGGTGTTAAGCATATCCCAGTTTAGGTCACCTAACAGAACAAACTCTGAAGCTAGATGGGGAGCGATCAATTCACAGATGGTGTCCAGGGCACAGCTGGGAGCTGAGGGGGGTCTGTAGCAGGCGGCAACAGTGAGAGACTTATTTCTGGAGAGATTAATTTTTAAAATTAGAAGTTCGAACTGTTTGGGCATAGACCTGGAAAGTATGACAGAACTTTGCAGGCTCTCTCTGCAGTAGATTGCAACTCCTCCCCCTTTGGCAGTTCTATCTTGACGGAAAGTGTTATAGTTGGGTATGGAAATCTCAGAATTTTTGGTGGCCTTCCTAAGCCAGGATTCGGACACGGCAAGGACATCAGGGTTGGCAGAGTGTGCTAAAGCGGTGAGTAAGGCAAACTTGGGGAGGAGGCTTCTGATGTTGACATGCATGAGGCCAAGGCTTTTTCGATCACAGAAGTCAACAAATGAGGGTGACTGGGGACATGCAGGGCCTGGGTTTATCTCCACATCACCCGAGGAACAGAGGAGTAGTAGGATGAGGGTGCGGCTAAAGGCTATCAAAACTGGTCGCCTAGAGCGTTGGGGACAAAGAATAAAAGGAGCAGATTTATGGGCGTGGTAGAATAGATTCTGGGCATAATGTGCAGACAGGGGTATGGTGGGGCGTGGGTACAGCGGAGGCAAGCCCAGGCACTGGGTGATGATAAGAGAGGTTGTATCTCTGGACATGCTGGTCTCAATGGGTGAGGTCACCGCATGTGTGGGGGGTGGGACCAAGGGGGTATCAGAGGTACGGAGAGTGGAACTACAGGGTCCATTGCAAACCAAAACAATGATAATGATAACTAGCCTGAACAACAGTATGCAAGGCATATTGATATTTGAGAGAGACATACAATAAGGCATAAAGTGATTGCAGGTCTTGATTGGGAGAGCTAGCTAAAACAACAGGTAAGATAACAGCAGCAATAACAGGGTGCTAGTCTAACACAGCAACAACAGGTAAAAATGGCGACGACTAGGCAGAGAGGGTCGGATTAACTACACACAGATCCTGAGTTAAAGCACAGAGCCGACAGATAAAACACAAATAAACAGAATGGAGTACCGTGAATTAATGGACAGTCAAGCATGCATCAGCTATGTAGCCAAGTGATCATAGTGTCCAGGGGGCAGCCGTAGATGGAGCAGGGAGGCCTTCACTAAGCTAGCACGCGGCGTTTAAAGTTAGTAGCCCGGGGGGTGGTCTGCTCAGACGGAGGGGGTCTGCTCAGACGTGGTCGTGTCGAC
Source organism: Salvelinus alpinus (assembly GCF_045679555.1). Taxonomy (NCBI): domain Eukaryota; kingdom Metazoa; phylum Chordata; class Actinopteri; order Salmoniformes; family Salmonidae; genus Salvelinus; species Salvelinus alpinus. Next base: position 65,037,250 of record NC_092092.1, read on the forward strand.
AGAGAATCCAAGCCAGATGGCGATGGCGAAAGAGAGGTTGTGAATTGTAGAATTGTGTTTGCTAACTGGTGCTAGCTTCGTGGCAGTGGCGCTAGCTACAAGCTAGCTGTGAGGATCAGAAGTAGTGGCTCAGGGATTACGGCAGGAATCCGGCGTTGTTGTCGAGAGACAGTCCGATGCTGGTAAATTGGTGAGTAATATCCAGGCTAATAACAGGGCTGGTGTCTGTGCAGAAGGTAAAAGCTACTAGCAGCTAGCAGTGTGTTTGTGTGTTGCACAAAAGGTTACGATGCAGAGCACATAGAGAAACAATAGTTCATGTTGTGCTTCATAAAACCAGTCAATCACAGGGAAGCAAAGAGAGTCGAACCTCAAACCCCTTTTAGAGTGGAAAATGGACCATTTGGGGCGATGTGTGGCCGTCAGAGGGAGAAGAGGGGGATGAAACAATGCTTTTATTGTTCATTTCGCCGGAGAGGGAGAGCGCCTTACGCAACATCATTAACATTTCAATTGGACCTGATTACGAAGAAGATCTCTCACACCTAGTTTTATTGATGTAGACATGGAAACGTAGCTCAAACATAATGACTGTGTTTAATGGTCTAATTTAAGGACATCTGCTGCTTTTTAATTCTGCTGGCTGTTTGTGCTGGTTGAATCACACACACACACACACACACACACACACACACACACACACACACACACACACACACACACACACACACACACACACACACACACACACACACACACACACACACACACACACACACACACACACACACACACTGTAATGATTTGGAGGATGGATGGTGAATGAATGATGGAGAATTTGGTTCCTTTCTCTTCCTGGAATGTCAGCGAGTGTTTCCAGTAAAGTGGACATCAGCGTATTATAAACACACAGCAGTACGGCCCGCTACCTGGCTAGCTGGCTACCTGGCTAGCTGGCTACCTGGCTGGTATGGGTGGCATGGCTGGCTACCTGGCTGGTATGGGTGGCATGACTGGCTACCTGGCTGGTATGGGTGGCATGGCTGGCTACCTGGCTGGTATGGGTGGCATGGCTGGCTGGTATGGCTGGTATGGGTGGCATGGCTGGCTGGTAATGCAGGTATGGCTGGTATGGTTGGCTGGTATGGCTGGCTGGCTGGTATGTCTGGCTGGCTGGTGTGGCTGGCTGGTATGGCTGGCTGGCTGGTATGGCTGGCTGGTATGGCTGGCTGGCTGGTATGGCTGGCTAGTATGGTTGGTAATGCAGGTATGGTTGGTTGGTATGGCTGGTATGGCTAGCATGGCTGGTATGGCTGGTGAGGCTGGCTGGTATGGCTGGCTAGTATGGTTGGTAATGCAGGTATGGTTGGTTGGTATGGCTGGTATGGCTAGCATGGCTGGTATGGCTGGTGAGGCTGGCTGGTATGGCTGGCTAGTATGGTTGGTAATGCAGGTGTGGTTGGTTGGTATGGCTGGTATGGCTGGCATGGCTGGTATGCCTGCCTGCCTGGCTGGTATGGCTGGCTGGTATGGCTGTTATGGCTGGCTGGCTGGTATGTCTGGCTGGCTGGTATGGCTGGCTGGTATGGCTGGTAATGCAGGTATGGTTGGTATGGTTGGCTGGTATGGCTGGCTGGTATGGCTGGCTGGCTGGTATGGCTGGCTAGTATGGTTGGTAATGCAGGTGTGGTTGGTTGGTATGGCTGGTATGCCTGCCTGCCTGGCTGGTATGGTTGGTATGGCTGGTATGGCTGGCTGGTATGGCTGGCTGGTATGGCTGGCTGGCTGGTATTGGCTGGTATGGCTAGCTGGTATGGCTGGCTGGTATGGCTGGCTGGCTGGTATGTGGCTGGTATGGCTGGCTGGTATGGCTGGCATCAACGCTAAGGATTTAAATGACTAATGACTAACTCGGCTCAGTGTTAGTCAACTGTCAGGCAGGCTAAGAGAGAGGGAGAAGGGGAGAAGGGGAGAGAGAGAGAGGGGGGGGAGAGAATGAGAGAGAGAGAGAGAAGGGGAGAAGGGGAGCGAGAGAGAGGGAGAAGGGGAGAGAGAGGGGGGGGGAGAGAATGAGAGGGAGAAGGAGAGAGAGAGAGAGAGAGAGAGGGAGAAGGGGAGAGAGAGAGAGGGAAGAAGGGGAGAGAGAGAGAGAGAGGAGGGGGAGAGAATGAGAGGGAGAAGGAGAGAGAGAGAGGGAGAAGGGGAGAGAGAGAGAGGGAGAAGGGGAGAGAGAGAGAGAGAGTAGGGGAGGGAGGGAGGGAGAAGGAGAGAGAGAGAGAGAGAGAGAGAGGGAGAAGGGGAGAGAGAGACAGAGAGAGAGAGAGAGAGAGAGATAGAGAGAGAGAGAGAGAGAGAGAGAGAGAGAGGGGGGGGAGAGAGAGAATGAGAGGGAGAAGGGGAGAGAGAGAGAGAGAGATAGAGAGAGAGAGGGAGAAGGGGAGAGAGAGGGCGAGAGAGAGAGAGAGAGAGAGGGAGAAGGGGAGAGAGAGAGAGAGAGAGAGGGAGAAGGGGAGAGAGAGAGAGAGAGAGAGAGAGATAGAGAGAGAGAGGGAGAAGGGGAGAGAGAGAGAGAGAGAGAGAGAGAGGGAGAAGGAGAGAGAGAGAGAGAGAGAGAGAGAGAGAGAGAGAGAGAGAGAGAGAGAGAGAGAGAGAGAGGGGGGGGGAGAATGAGAGGGAGAAGGGGGGAGAGAGAGGGCGAGAGAGAGAGAGGGAGAAGGGGAGAGAGAGAGAGAGAGAGAGAGAGAGAGAGAGAGAGAGAGAGAGAGAGAGAGAGAGAGAGAGAGAGAGAGACCGGTCTAGTGGTGGTGGAGATGTCACAGCAGAGCTCACAGAACCAAGGCCACCACCTAACAACATGGCTGCATTAGCTAATGGACAGAATGTGGGGAAAGATAGCGACAGATGTAGGATCTTAATGTAATCACCCAAAAAAAGTTAAACTTGTAGTGTATTTTAAGTTTAATTTCCACTTAGAATTTTCAGAGTTAATATTTCCTTACGAAAAATCTATCAACACCTACTGTACACAGATGTCCATTAATTATAATCCACGTAATAATTCACATTTCCTGTTTCTGCAGGATTCTTTTCCTGCTGTAGCAAACTGGCTCAAATTGAGATCCTACATCTGTATAGACAAATAAATAGAAATACTAGAACAGGTATCCCCATTCAAGGGAGATGAATTCACCTTTCAGCAGGACAATAACCTAAAACATAAGGCCAAATCTACACTGGAGTTACTTACCAAGAAGACAGTGAATGTTCCTGAGTGGCCAAGCTACAGTTAGTTTTGACTTAAATCTACTTGATTTAAGCAGATTTAAGTCAAAACTATTCACAAAGCTATACACAGTGTCGCAGTGTGAAATTCAAACATTGCAGATTGTAAAATAAATGTTTGATGGAACAGCATGCTGATCAGCTGCCAATACGTTGTTTTTGAATGTACAGCTGTCCAGTATAGCCTACCTGAACCTACCTGAACCTACATGAACCTACATGAACTGTCCTCGGCTCTCTGCCAGCTTGGATAGAAAGTTGTTGTGCGTAAAACCAGTCTATTAATGTCAGATAATACAGTCAGTCCACCCTCAAAACACTAGCTTACTATAGATTGTTTCATTATGCAGTGTACTATCTATAACTATTTACCGTATTTAGCTGCTATTTAGGAACTTTTTCGAAAAATTTCACATCAAATAGCCAACAATGATGAAAAAGTAGTCGGCTTGAGGATAAATTCAAGAACTATTTCTTGTTGAAAGGGGTTTTTCTGGCTAATAAGCTACACAAATGGGCTGCAATATTCAAGATAAATTAAATCAAATGAAATCCAACTTGAGACTCCCCTGCCCCTGGTCTCCTGAAGTACTCCCATTTTGTGTGCAAATGTTTTCACCACGGCCTGTAGGTCCAGGTTGGGGGCCCCACTGTGTTCTGCACTGACTATTGCCAACCCAGACTTTCCTGAGACATTGTGCATTTTATGTCCGCCGAGCTGTACACAATGTAAACTTAGTTTTGAATGCTGCATGTCGAGATATACCAGAGATAAGGGACTGTTGATATTGTAATCACACAACTCAAACGCCGGTTCACCAGTATGAATGAAATCACAAACCTATTTTTTTTGTTCGAACCCTCAAGAACTGTTGTCTGCTAAGTAGTGAGAGGCTTAATTAAAGATGTTACGGAACTGATGTATTTGAAGCACAACTCCCTTCTACACATTTTCCCTGATGTTGCTACGGCAATCAAGCTGTTTTTACCATCCCTGTAACTGTCAGTTCTGCAGAGAGATCGTTTTCTAAACTAAAACTCACAAAGAAGTACCTGAGAAACATTAGGCTCTCGATCTGATATGCGCTTTTGAACACCCAATAAGCATCACTCGTTGCACTGACACCGTCCTAGCCTTGACCACAGCGTTTGTTCACTCATATCCCCTCATATGTTCAATCAGTTATTCATTTATTTGTAACTTTTTTTCAGTCACATTCCTGAAGCCCAAGAAATTAACACTCTAGTACATAAGGACATTAAAAAGGTTTATGAATGACTCTTAGGAGGGTTACTCTCAAAATGATTTATTAAATAAATTAAAAATAGACATGGATGACAGGCGCATGGGCTACCAGAGGTCGTGCCTCCGGGGGTATCCGGTACTCCAGTGGGCAAGACCTGAAAATGGTTGTCTAGCAACCAATTTGACAGAGCTTGAAGAATTTAGAAAATAATAACGTACAAATTGCACAATCAAGGTGCGGTAACCTCTTAGAAACTTACCCAGAAAGACTCCCAGCTGTAATCGCTGTCAAAGGTGATTCTGACATGTATTGACTCAGGGGTTGAATAATTATCTAATCAAGATATACACTATTAGTCTTTCATTTTCCATGAATTTTTTACACATTTTTGAATTTGTCTTCCACTTTGGCATTACAGAGTATTTTGTGTAGATCGCTGATAAAGAATAGGACAACGAAATCAATTTTAATCACACATTGTAACGTAACAAAGGGTGGGAAAAGTAAAGGGGTGTGAGTGGTTTCTGAATGCCCTGTAAGCTCCTGCTCCTCTGAGCCATTCATGCTGGCACAAGGTTACTTATGAAGGGAATAGGGTGCCATTTGCCACGCAGACAAGTGGTCAGGCTCCAGTTGATCTCCAAACCTGCTGTTGTTATGTTTGTCTCGTTCTTTTAGTCTACTGAACGCTAACAAGATCAACTGTCTGAGGGTGAACACCTTCCAGGACCTGCAGAGCCTCAGCCTGCTGTCTCTGTATGACAACAAGCTGCAGACCATCAGCAAGGGCCTGTTCGCCCCGCTCCGCTCCATCAAGACCCTGTGAGTAGCCACGCAGAGACACACACCGCTCCATCAAAACACACATATACACACACACCACTCTATCAAGACCCTTTGAGTAGCTACACACACACACACACACACACACACACACACACACACACACACACACACACACACACACACACACACACACACACACACACACACACACACACACACACACACACACACACACACACACACACACACACACACACACACAGACAGGGTTTCTATTCAGTCTATGTAAGCAGAGGCCTAAGAAGAGAAAACCAAGATATACGACCTTGGATAATATCAGAGATGCGTCTATTTTTTAAGCTTGTTTTTCTGTTTTTTTAGGCCCGCTGGGAGCCCCAGGGTACATCATGTTACTTATCTACAGTGTATTTGTTGTGTGAGCGTCTAGCTCATATTTTTTTCACAGAAGCGTATAAATATTTCTCAAACATACAAATACGTTTTCTCATGTATCTAAAGGAATCATTATCTGTTATGATGATGATATGTGGCATATTTCTCACCTGCATGACTCATTCTCAGTCTTCCCACCTCTCTCTCTCTCTCTCTTTCTCTGCATATCTCTCTCCATTTCTCTCTTGCTTTCTCTCCATCTTTCCCTCTCTCACTCTATCCCTCCATCTCTCTGTCCCTCCCTCCCTGCATCTCTCTCTCTCTGATCATCTCTCCTCCAGCCACCTGGCTCAGAACCCCTTCATGTGTGACTGCCATCTGAAGTGGCTGGCTGACTACCTGTTTGACAACCCCATTGAGACCAGCGGAGCCCGCTGTAGCCACCCACGTCGCCTGGCCAACAAACGCATCAGCCAGGTCAAGGGCAAGAAGTTCCGCTGCACAGGTAGGCACACACACACACACACACACACACACACACACGATGATTACCATTCCTTGTGAGTACAGTGCATATCTATAGACTCCTTTCAATTACCAGAGCACCCAGCAACCTTTTGCTCCTCAGCACCGTGTGACAAACACCCACTGTACTACAGAAGTAGTGTCTCTCCAGCAGTTGTGCCGTGTCCGTCTGTGTCTCCCCCTCCTGCTTTACTCTCCTGAGGCATCTGATCTAATGCATCTGACCCTCCGCACACAATTCCTCCATAATCATGTGGCACTTGATTACGTGGCGAGGGCTGTGCATCTGAGGCAGAGTCACAGTCAGACACGGAGCACAGACCAGAGACACATTCCTGCACTGCCCTCCCTCTCTCTTTTTCTCTTTCTACATCTATTTCTCTCTGTTTCTCCTCCCCCTTACCACTCTTTCTCTCTGTTTCTCCTCCCCCCTCAACTGCCTCTTTCTCTCTGTTTCTCCTCCCCCTCATCTGCTTCTTTCTCTCTGTTTCTCCTCCCCCCTCATCTGCCCCTTTCTCTCTGTTTCTCCTCCCCCCTCATCTGCCCCTTTCTCTCTGTTTCTCCTCCCCCCTCATCTGCCCCTTTCTCTCTGTTTCTCCTCCCCCTCATCTGCCCCTTTCTCTCTGTTTCTCCTCCCCCTCATCTGCCTCTTTCTCTGTTTCTCCTCCCCCTCATCTGCCTCTTTCTCTCTGTTTCTCCTCCCCCCTCATCTGCCTCTTTCTCTCTGTTTCTCCTCCCCCCTCATCTGCCCCTTTCTCTCTGTTTCTCCTCCCCCTCATCTGCCTCTTTCTCTCTGTTTCTCCTCCCCCTCATCTGCTTCTTTCTCTCTGTTTCTCCTCCCCCCTCACCTGCCTCTTTCTCTCTGTTTCTCCTCCCCCCTCATCTGCCCCTTTCTCTCTGTTTCTCCTCCCCCCTCAACTGCCTCTTTCTCTCTGTTTCTCCTCCCCCTCATCTGCCTCTTTCTCTCTGTTTCTCCTCCCCCTCATCTGCCTCTTTCTCTCTGTTTCTCCTCCCCCCTCATCTGCCCCTTTCTCTCTGTTTCTCCTCCCCCTCATCTGCCTCTTTCTCTCTGTTTCTCCTCCCCCTCATCTGCCTCTTTCTCTCTGTTTCTCCTCCCCCTCATCTGCCTCTTTCTCTCTGTTTCTCCTCCCCCCTACCACTCTTTCTCTCTGTTTCTCCTCCCCCTCATCTGCCTCTTTCTCTCTGTTTCTCCTCCCCCCTCCTCTGCCTCTTTCTCTCTGTTTCTCCTCCCCCCTACCACTCTTTCTCTCTGTTTCTCCTCCCCCCTCTGCCTCTTTCTCTTTGTTTCTCCTCCCCCCTACCACTCTTTCTCTCTGTTTCTCCTCCCCCCTACCACTCTTTCTCTATGTTTCTCCTCCCCCCTCCTCTGCCTATCTTTTTCTTTTTCGCTGCTTCTTTGGGTTTCCCATTTGTCTGGTTTGTAGCAGAAGAGAGGAAGGCTTGAGGCCAGGGTGTCTGTCTATATTGGTGTGTGGGGCGAGCTCACAAATCACACCCGTCACTGCCTCTCCGGTGGAGAGTCGAGACAGGAGGGGGACCCCACATATACGGCCCCCCGCGGGGAGAAGAGGAGAGGACAACGGTGTTAAGGCAGCTCCTCTCAACTGGTGCTTTGATAATAACCCTGGGTTCTCCTAATTACAGGCTGGGTAAATTCAATACAGAAACACAATAGCAAGCACAACAGGAACACCGATAAACTGTGTGTGTGTGTGTGTGTGTGTGTGTGTGTTTGTGTGTGTGTGTGTGTGTGTGTGTGTGTGTGTGTGTGTGTGTGTGTGTGTGTGTGTGTGTGTGTGTGTGTGTGTGTGTGTGTGTGTGTGTGTGTGTGTGTGTGTGTGTGTGTGTGTGTGTGCGTATGCGCGTGCTTGGATAAAAAGCTCCAGAGAGCTTGCATTGTTTTCTCTCACCCCTCTCTCCCACCTCCCTCTCTCCCTGTCTTTCCCTCTATCCCATCTAATTGATAATCACACAGGGCTGTCTATATGTGTCCCTGTGTTTGTGGCTTTCCCTATGCTGGGGGGTTACAGACAGTGCAGTACGGTGTGGCCTCTGGGGGCCCTGCCCATTGAGCATGGTTGAGGGGAGGGACAGTGTTGGTGTTGGGAGGAAAAGGAGGTCCTGTCTGGGGGGAGTCCAGGCGGTCAGTCAGTCACCACAATCAGCTTCCTGTCCTGGCTCCTCCTGTCTGTTCCTGTCTGTTCATGTTCCTGTGGCCCTCAGCTCACCCTCACTCTGCCTCACTACTTACCTGCCTACCTACCTGTTCTTCTCTCTACCTGGTGCAGCTGTCTCTTGTGCTTGATCTAACCATGTGCCGCCGCCTACACTCGCCTCACATGGTTCCGTCAAGCACCAGGGACCGCTGGACACACCCGCCCGGCCCACCCACACCATATGCCTGCAGCACGGCATTCTGGGACAGATCCACGGCCCCTTCTTTACGGTGATGGTGAGAGGAGGAAAAGAGAAAAGATGAGGCTTCCCTCCTTCACAGACGGAGACTACAAAGTGGTACACTACAATCCTCGCTTCTTCCTCCGTGTTGTTGAAGAGTCCTCTTCCTCCCCCTCCTCTTCCTCCTCCTCCTCCTCCGCCTCCTTCTTCTGCTTTCTGTCACCCTGCTGTCCTGCTCCTGCATGGCACTTGTCTGCATCCAAAATGGCACCCTAGTCCATATGTAGTGCACTACTTTTGACCAGGGTATAGGGAATAGGGTGCCCTTTGGAAGGCAGCCAGTGTGAGCCAGTGTTTGAGCCAGGCCCAGTGGTTTCCCCAGCAGAGAGAGAGGAAAGAGACCCCAGCCGAGCCTCTCATCCGGTGGGCCCTGTCTGGTTCTGGGCTGTGGTTCTTGGAGCTTGCGTTGTCAGAGGCTCTCTTGGATCACTGTTGGAGATAGAGATGGAATGAGTAACATATACAGCGGTGCCAAGGAAAGGCTTGTGTGATGGAAACCAAACTTACAACCATCCAACACCCGGCGTTACACCCGGCGGTACAGAAAAACACCCTGTATTATTCTGTCAAAACATCTCCAAGCAACTAACCTCCTGGAATTGACCTTTCTGTCAACTGTTCTCTTCCAAATGATGTTGTAGGTGTGTGTGTGTTATTTTTAAAATGTTTAATAGCTGTGTGTGGGGGTGTTCCTTTGCTCATGTGTGTGTGTTCTGTATAGTGTATGTTTGAGAGGCATTGTGTTCCAGTAAAGGCATATGCATAATTCAATGCCTACAGTAAGCAAGCTTGGTCCCAGATCCCTGGGACAATGAAAGACTCTCCTGTCCACTCTTCTTTCCACTCTCCTGTCCCTCTCCTGTCTCTCTCCTGTCCCTCTCCTGTCTCCCCTCCTGTCCACTCTCCTGTCTCTCTCCTGTCCCTCTCCTGTCTCCTCTCCTGTCCCTCTCCTGTCCCTCTCCTGTCTCTCTCCTGTCTCTCTCCTGTCCCTCTCCTGTCCCTCTCCTGTCTCCCCTCCTGTCCACTCTTCTGTCTCTCTCCTGTCCCTCTCCTGTCTCCCCTCCTGTCCCTCTCCTGTCCCTCTCCTGTCTCCCCTCCTGTCAACTCTCCTGTCCCTCTCCTGTCCACTCTCCTGTCCCTCTCCTGTCCACTCTCCTGTCCCTCTCCTGTCTCCCCTCCTGTCCACTCTCCTGTCTACTCTCCTGTCCACTCTCCTGTCCACTCTCCTGTCCCTCTCCTGTCCCCACTCCTGTCCACTCTCCTGTCCCTCTCCTGTCTCTCTCCTGTCCCCACTCCTATCAACTTTCCTGTCCCTCTCCTGTCCCTCTCCTGTCTCTCTCCTGTCCCTCTCCTGTCTCTATCCTGTCCCTCTCCTGTCTCTCTCCTGTCTACTCTCCTGTCCACTCTCCTGTCCACTCTCCTGTCCACTCTCCTGTCCCTCTCCTGTCTACTCTCCTCTCCACTCTCCTGTCCACTCTCCTGTCCACTCTCCTGTTGACTCTCCTGTCCACTCTCCTGTCCACTCTTCTGTCCCTCTCCTGTCCCTCCTCCTGTCCACTGTCCTGTCCACTCTCCTGTCCCTCTCCTTTCCCTCTCCTGTCCACTATCCTGTTCCTCTCCTATCCCCCCTTCTGCCCACTCTCCTGTCCACTCCACCTGTCTCTCTCCTGTCCCCACTCCTGTCCACTCTCCTGTCCACTCTCCTGTCCACTCTTCTGTCCACCCTCCTGTCCCTCTCCTGTCCACTCTCCTGTCCCTCTCCTGTCCACTCTCTTGTCTCTCTCCTGTCCCCACTCCTGTCCCTCTCCTGTCTCTCTCCTGTCCCCACTCCTGTCCACTCTCCTGTCCCTCTCCTGTCTCTCTCCTGTCCCCACTCCTATCAACTTTCCTGTCCCTCTCCTGTCCCTCTCCTGTCTCTCTCCTGTCCCTCTCCTGTCTCTCTCCTGTCTCTCTCCTGTCCCTCTCCTGTCTCTATCCTGTCCCTCTCCTGTCTCTCTCCTGTCCCTCTCCTGTCTCTCTCCTGTCCCCACTCCTGTCCACTCTCCTGTCCCTCTTCTGTCCACTCTCCTGTCCACTCTCCTGTCCCCACTCCTGTCAACCCTCCTGTCCCTCTCCTGTCTCTCTCCTGTCCCCACTCCTGTCCCTCTCCTGTCCATCTCTTGTCCACTCTCCTGTCCATCCCCTGTCCACTCTACTGTCCACCCTCTTGTCCCTCTCCTGTCCACCCTCTTGTCCCTTTCCTGTCCCCACTCCTGTCCCTCTCCTGTCCCTCTCCTGTCCACTCTCCTGTCCCTCTCCTGTCCACTCTCCTGTCTCTCTCCTGTCCCCACTCCTGTCCCTCTCCTGTCTCTCTCCTATCCCCACTCCTGTCCACTCTCCTGTCCCTCTGCTGTCTCTCTCCTGTCCCCACTCCTATCAACTCTCCTGTCCCTCTCCTGTCCCTCTCCTGTCTCTCTCCTGTCCCCTTCCTGTCCATCTCCTGTCTCTCTCCTGTCCCTCTCCTGTCTCTCTCCTGTCCTTCTCCTGTCCACTCTCCTGTCTCTCTCCTGTCTCTCTCCTGTCCCCACTCCTGTCCACTCTCCTGTCCCTCTTCTGTCCACTCTCCTGTCCCTCTCCTGTCCACTCTCCTGTCCACTCTCCTGTCCACTCTCCTGTCCCTCTCATGTCCACTCTCCTGCCCACTCTCCTGTCTCTCTCCTGTCTCTCTCCTGTCCCTCTCCTGTCTCTCTCCTGTCCCTCTCCTGTCCACTCTCCTGTCCCTCTCCTGTCTCTCTCCTGTCCCCACTCCTGTCCCACTCCTGTCCCTCTCCTGTCTCTCTCCTGTCCCCACTCCTGTCCCCCTCCTGTCCCTCTCCTGTCCCTCTCCTGTCCCCACTCCTGTCCCTCTCCTGTCCCTCTCCTGTCCACTCTCCTGTCCCTCTCCTGTCTCTCTCCTGTCCCTTTCCTTTCCACTCTCCTGTCTCTCTCCTGTCCCCACTCCTGTCCACTCTCCTGTCCCTCTTCTGTCCACTCTCCTGTCCCTCTCCTGTCCACTCTCCTGTCCCTCTCCTGTCCACTCTCCTGTCCACTCTCCTGTCTCTCCTGTCCCCACTCCTGTACCCTCTCCTGTCTTTCTCCTGTCCCCACTCCTGTCAACTCTCCTGTCCCTCTCCTGTCTCTCTCCTGTCCCCTCTCCTGTCCACTCTCCTGTCCACTCTCCTGTCTACTCTCCTGTCCACCCTCTTGTCCCTCTCCTGTCCCTCTCCTGTCCCCACTCCTGTCCCTCTTCTGTCCACTCTCCTGTCCCTCTCCTGTCCACTCTCCTGTCCCTCTCCTGTCCACTCTCCTGTCCACCCTCCTGTCCCTCTCCTGTCCACTCTCCTATCCACTCTCCTGTCCACTTTCCTGTACCCTCTCCTGTCCACCCTCCTGTCCCTCTCTTGTCCCTCTCCTGTCCACTCTCCTATCCACTCTCCTGTCCACTTTCCTGTACCCTCTCCTGTCCACTCTCCTGTTCACCCTCCTGTCCCTCTCCTGTCCACTCTCCTGTCCACTCTCCTGTCCCTCTCCTGTCCCCACTCCTGTCCCCACTCCTGTCCCTCTCCTGTCCCTCTCCTGTCCACCCTCCTGTCCCTCTCTTGTCCACTCTCCTGTCCCTCTCCTGTCCACTCTCCTGTCCCTCTCCTGTCCACTCTCCTGTCCACCCTCCTGTCCCTCTCCTGTCCACTCTCCTATCCACTCTCCTGTCCCGCTCCTGTCCCTCTCCTGTCCCCACTCCTGTCCCTCTCCTGTCCACTCTCCTGTCCCTCTCCTGTCCACTCTCCTATCCACTCTCCTGTCCCTCTCCTGTCCCTCTCCTGTCCCCACTCCTGTCCCTCTCCTGTCCATCTCTTGTCCACTCTCCTGTCCATCCCCTGTCCACTCTACTGTCCACCCTCTTGTCCCTCTCCTGTCCACCCTCTTCTCCCTTTCCTGTCCCCACTCCTGTCCCTCTCCTGTCCCTCTCCTGTCCCCACTCCTGTCCCTCTCCTGTCCACTCTCCTGTCCCTCTCCTGTCCCTCTCCTGTCCCCACTCCTGTCCCTCTCCTGTCCCTCTCCTGTCCCTCTCCTGTCCCTCTTCTGTCCACTCTCCTGTCCACCCTCCTGTCCCTCTCCTGTCCACTCTCCTATCCACTCTCCTGTCCCTCTCCTGTCCCCACTCCTGTCCCTCTCCTGTCCACTCTCCTGTCCCTCTCCTGTCCACTCTCCTGTCCCTCTCCTGTCCACTCTCCTGTCCACCCTCCTGTCCCTCTCCTGTCCACTCTCCTATCCACTCTCCTATCCACTCTCCTGTCCACTTTCCTGTCCACCCTCCTGTCCCTCTCTTGTCCCTCTCCTGTCCACTCTCCTATCCACTCTCCTGTCCACTTTCCTGTACCCTCTCCTGTCCACTCTCCTGTTCACCCTCCTGTCCCTCTCCTGTCCACTCTCCTGTCCACTCTCCTGTCCCTCTCCTGTCCCCACTCCTGTCCTTCTCCTGTCCCCACTCCTGTCCCTGTCCTGTCCCTCTCCTGTCCACCCTCTTGTCCCTCTCCTGTCCCTCTCCTGTCCACCCTCTTGTCCCTCTCCTGTCCATCTCCTGTCCATCTCCTGTCCACTGTCCTGTCCACCCTCCTGTCCCTCTCCTGTCCACTCTCCTATCCACTCTCCTGTCCCACTCCTGTCCCTGTCCTGTCCCTCTCCTGTCCACCCTCTTGTCCCTCTCCTGTCCCTCTCCTGTCCACCCTCTTGTCCCTCTCCTGTCCATCTCCTGTCCATCTCCTGTCCACTGTCCTGTCCACCCTCCTGTCCCTCTCCTGTCCACTCTCCTATCCACTCTCCTGTCCATCTCCTGTCCACTGTCCTGTCCCTCTCCTTCCCAGGTACAGAGGACTACCGTAGCAGACTGAGTGGAGAGTGTTTCCAGGACCTGGTGTGTCCAGAGAAGTGTCGCTGTGAGGGCACTGTGGTGGACTGCTCCAACCTCAAACTGACCAAACTGCCCCCACACCTCCCCGAGCACACCACAGACCTGTAGGAGCACACACACACACATACACACATACCACACACACACACACACACACACACACACACACACACACACACACACACACACACACACACACACACACCACAGACCTGTAGGAGCACACACACACCACACACACACATACACACATACACATACACCACACACACACACACACACACCACAGACCTGTAGGAGCACACACACACACACACCACATACACATACACACACACCACACACACACCATACACACACACACACACACACACACACACACACACCACATACACATACACACACCACACACACACATACACACACAGACACATTCACATCTCATCCAGTACTATTCCCCTCTCTCCAGCTCCATAATCATTGTTCTGTCCTGATATATTAATGGAGACATTCTTCACATGCCTCTATCCCTCTCTCTATCCCTCTCTCTATCCCTTTATCTCTCTATCCCTCTCTCTATCCCTCTCTCTCTCTATCCCTCTCTCTATCCCTCTCTCTATCCCTCTCTCTCTCTCTATCCCTCTCTCTATCCCTCTCTCTACCCCTCTCTCTCTCTATCCCTCTCTCTATCCCTCTCTCTATCCCTCTCTCTATCCCTCTCTCTCTCTATCCCTCTCTCTATCCCTCTCTCTCTCTATCCCTCTCTCTATCCCTTTATCTCTCTATCCCTCTCTCTATCCCTCTCTCTCTCTATCCCTCTCTCTATCCCTCTCTCTATCCCTCTCTCTCTCTCTATCCCTCTCTCTATCACTCTCTCTACCCCTCTCTCTCTCTATCCCTCTCTCTATCCCTCTCTCTATCCCTCTCTCTATCCCTCTCTCTCTCTATCCCTCTCTCTATCCCTCTCTCTCTCTATCCCTCTCTCTATCCCTCTCTCTATCACTCTCTCTATCCCTCTCTCTCTATCCCTCTCTCTATCCCTCTCTCTCTCTATCCCTCTCTCTATCCCTCTCTCTCTCTATCCCTCTCTCTATCCCTCTCTCTATCCCTCTCTCTATCCCTCTATCTCTCTATCCCTCTCTCTATCCCTCTCTCTATCCCTCTCTCTCTCTATCCCTCTCTCTATCCCTCTATCTCTCTATCCCTCTCTCTATCCCTCTCTCTATCCCTCTATCTCTCTATCCCTCTCTCTATCCCTCTCTCTATCCCTCTCTCTCTATCCCTCTCTCTCTCTATCCCTCTCTCTATCCCTCTCTCTCTATCCCTCTATCGCTCTATCCCTCTCTCTATCCCTCTCTCTCTCTATCCCTCTCTCTATCCCTCTCTCTATCCCTCTCTCTCTCTCTATCCCTCTCTCTATCCCTCTCTCTCTCTCTATCCCTCTCTCTCTCTCTATCCCTCTCTCTACCCCTCTCTCTCTCTATCCCTCTCTCTATCCCTCTCTCTATCCCTCTATCGCTCTATCCCTCTCTCTATCCCTCTCTCTCTCTATCCCTCTCTCTATCCCTCTCTCTATCTATCCCTCTCTCTATCCCTCTCTCTATCCCTCTCTCTCTCTATCCCTCTCTCTCTCTATCCCTCTCTCTATTTCTCTCTATCTCTCTCTCTCTCTATCCCTCTCTCTATCCCTCTCTCTATCCCTCTCTCTCTCTATCCCTCTATCTCTCAATCCCTCTCTCTATCCCTCTCTCTATCCCTCTATCTCTCTATCCCTCTCTCTATCCCTCTCTCTATCCCTCTCTCTATCCCTTTCTCTATCCCTCTCTCTATCCCTCGCTCTATCTCTCTATCCCTCTATCTCTCTATCCCTCTCTCTATCCCTCTCTCTATCCTTCTCTCTATCCCTCTATCTCTCTATCCCTCTATCTCTCTATTCCTCTCTCTATCCCTCAATATATTCCCTCTCTCTATCCCTCTCTCTATCCCTCTCTCTATCCCTCTATCTATCCCTCGCCCAATCCCCTCAATCTATTCCCTCTCTCTATCCCATCTCTCTATCCCCCAGCTCTCTCTCTGACCCCCTCTCTCTCTATCCTCTCTCTCAATCTACCACCTCTCTCTCTCCCCTCTCTCTCTCCCCTCAATCTCTCCCTCTATCCCTTGCCCTATCCCCTCAATCTCCCACCTCTCTCTTCCCCCAATCTACCACCTCTCTCTTTCCCCCCAATCTCCCACCTCTCTCTTCCCCCAATCTACCACCTCTCTCTTTCCCCCCAATCTACCACCTCTCTCTTCCCCCAATCTACCACCTCTCTTTATTAATTTTTATTTTATTTTTTTAAATTTTTTTTACATACTGAGACAAGGATATCCCTACCGGCCAAACCCTCCCTAACCCGGACGACGCTATGCCAATTGTGCGTCGCCCCACGGATCTCCCGGTTGCGGCCGGCTGCGACAGAGCCTGGGCGCGAACCCAGCCCAGCCTGGGCGCGAACCCAGAGACTCTGGTGGCACAGCTAGCACTGCGATGCAGTGCCCTAGACCACTGTCTCCCGGGTGGCGCTATCCTCTCTCTCTATCCCCCTCTCTCTCTATCCCATCTCGCTATACCTCCCAGCCATCTCTCTACCCCCTCTCTCTCTATCCTCTTTCTCTACCCCCCCTCTCTCTATTCCCTCTCTCTATCCCCTCGATCTACCACCTATCTCTATCCCCTCGCTCTATATCTCCCAGCCCTCTCTATCCCCTCTCTCTCCCCTCAATCTACCACCTCTCCCTCTCTCTCTCCCCTCAATCTACCACCTCTCTCTCTCCCCTCAATTTACCACCTCTCTCTCTCTCTCCCTCTCTCTCTCCCCTCAATCTACCACCTCTCTCTCTCCCCTCAATCTACCACCTCTCTATCCCCTATATCTATCGCTCTCTCTCTCCCCTCAATCTACCACCTCTCTCTCTCCCCTCAATCTACCACCTCTCTCTCTCCCCTCAATCTACCACCTCTCTCTATCCCCTATATCTATCCCTCTCTCTCTCCCCTCAATCGAACACCTCTCTATCCCCTATATCTATCGCTCTCTCTCTCCCCTCAATCTACCACCTCTCTCTCTCCCCTCAATCTACCACCTCTCTCTCTCCCCTCTCTACTCAATCTACCACCTCTCTCTTCCCCCAATCTACCATCTCTCTCTCCCCTCTCTCTATCCCCTCAATCTATCCCTCTCTCTATCCCCTCAATCTATCCCTCTATCCCCTCAATCTATCCCTCTATCCCCTCAATCTATCCCCTCTCTCTATCCTCTCTCTCTATCCCCCTCTCTCTCTATCCCATCTCGCTATACCTCCCAGCCATCTCTCTACCCCCTCTCTATTCCCTCTCTCTATCCCCTCTCTCTTCCCCCCTCTCTCTCTATCCCCTCTCTCTATCATCTCTCTCTATCCCCCTCTCTCTCTATCTCATCTCGCTATACCTCCCAGCCATCTCTCTACCCCCTCTCTCTCTATCCTCTCTCTCTACCCCCCCTCTCTCTATCCCCTCTCTCTATCATCTTTCTCTATCCCCCTCTCTCTCTATCCCATCTCGCTATACCTCCCAGCCATCTCTCTACCCCCTCTCTCTCTATCCTCTCTCTCTACCCCCCCTCTCTCTATTCCCTCTCTCTATCCCCTCGATCTACCACCTATCTCTATCCCCTCGCTCTATATCTCCCAGCCCTCTCTATCCCCTCTCTCTCTCCCCTCAATCTACCACCTCTCTCTCTCCCTCTCTCTCTCCCCTCAATCTACCACCTCTCTCTCTCCCCTCAATCTACCACCTCTCTATCCCCTATATCTATCGCTCTCTCTCTCCCCTCAATCTACCACCTCTCTCTCTTCCCTCAATCTACCACCTCTCTCTCTCTCCCTCTCTCTCTCCCCTCAATCTACCACCTCTCTCTCTCCCCTCAATCTACCACCTCTTTATCCCCTATATCTATCGCTCTCTCTACCCTCAATCTACCACCTCTCTCTCTCCCCTCAATCTACCACCTCTCTCTATCCCTCTCTCTCTCCCCTCAATCGACCACCTCTCTCTATCCCTCTCTCTATCCCCTCAATCTATCCCCTCTCTCTATCCCCTCTCTCTAATTTCAATTCAAATTAAATTTAAGGGCTTTATTGGCATGGGAAACATATGTTATCATTGCCAAAGCAAGTGAAGTAGATAATAAACAAAAGTGAAATAATTAATTCAGATTATTTAGTTATTTTGGCTTTGATGCCTCATGATTGAGTAGTGATCTGATCAAGTAGAGTGTGATTTTGCTGTGATCTTCACATGCCTCTATCCCTCTCTCTATCCCTCTCTCTATCCCTCTATCTCTCTATCCCTCTCTCTATCCCTCTATCTCTCTATCCCTCTCTCTATCCCTCTCTCTATCCCTCTCTCTATCCCTCTCTCTCTCTCTATCCCTCTCTCTATCCCTCTCTCTATCCCTCTCTCTCTCTATCCCTCTCTATCCCTCTCTCTATCCCTCTCTCTATCCCTCTCTCTCTCTATCCCTCTCTCTATCCCTCTCTCTCTCTATCCCTCTCTCTATCCCTCTCTCTATCACTCTCTCTATCGCTCTCTCTCTATCCCTCTCTCTATCCCTCTCTCTCTCTATCCCTCTCTCTATCCCTCTCTCTCTCTATCCCTCTCTCTATCCCTCTCTCTATCCCTCTCTCTATCCCTCTATCTCTCTATCCCTCTCTCTATCCCTCTCTCTATCCTTCTCTCTCTCTATCCCTCTCTCTATCCCTCTATCTCTCTATCCCTCTCTCTATCCCTCTCTCTATCCCTCTATCTCTCTATCCCTCTCTCTATCCCTCTCTCTATCCCTCTCTCAATTCAATTCAATTCAATTCAAGGGGCTTTATTGGCATGGGAAACATGTGTTAACATTGCCAAAGCAAGTGAGGTAGGTAATATACAAAAGTCAAATAAACAATAAAAATGAACAGTAAACATTACACATACAGAAGTTTCAAAACAATAAAGACATTACAAATGTCATATTATATATATGCAGTGTTGTAACAATGTACAAATGGTTAAAGCACACAAGTTAAAATAAATAAACATAAATATGGGTTGTATTTACAGTGGTGTTTGTTCTTCACTGGTTGCCCTTTTCTTGTGGCAACAGGTCACAAATCTTGCTGCTGTGATGGCACACTGTGGAATTTCACCCAGTAGATATGGGAGTTTATCAAAATTGGATTTGTTTTCGAATTCTTTGTGGATCTGTGTAATCTGAGGGAAATATGTCTCTCTAATATGGTCATACATTGGGCAGGAGGTTAGGAAGTGCAGCTCAGTTTCCACCTCATTTTGTGGGCAGTGTGCACATAGCCTGTCTTATCTTGAGAGCCATGTCTGCCTACGGCGGCCTTTCTCAATAGCAAGGCTATGCTCACTGAGTCTGTACATAGTCAAAGCTTTCCTTAAGTTTGGGTCAGTCACAGTGGTCAGGTATTCTGCCACTGTGTACTCTCTGTTTAGGGCCAAATAGCATTCTAGTTTGCTCTGTTTTTTTTGTTAATTCTTTCCAATGTGTCAAGTAATTATCTTTTTGTTTTCTCATGATTTGGTTGGGTCTAATTGTGCTGTTGTCCTGGGGCTCTGTGGGGTGTGTTTGTGTTTGTGAACAGAGCCCTAGGACCAGCTTGCTTAGGGGACTCTTCTCCAGGTTCATCTCTCTGTAGGTGATGGCTTTGTTATGGAAGGTTTGGGAATCGCTTCCTTTTAGGTGGTTGTAGAATTTAACGGCTCTTTTCTGGATTTTGATAATTAGTGGGTATCGGCCTAATTCTGCTCTGCATGCATTATTTGGTGTTCTACGTTGTACACGGAGGATATTTTTGCAGAATTCTGCATGCAGAGTCTCAATTTGGTGTTTGTCCCATTTTGTGAAATCTTGGTTGGTGAGCGGACCCCAGACCTCACAACCATAAAGGGCAATGGGCTCTATGACTGATTCAAGTATTTTTAGCCAGATCCTAATTGGTATGTTGAAATTTATGTTCCTTTTGATGGCATAGAAGGCCCTTCTTGCCTTGTCTCTCAGATCGTTCACAGCTTTGTGGAAGTTACCTGTGGTGCTGATGTTTAGGCCGAGGTATCTCTCTATCCCTCTATCTCTCTATCCCTCTCTCTCTATCCCTCTCTCTCTCTATCCCTCTCTCTATCCCTCTCTCTCTATCCCTCTATCGCTCTATCCCTCTCTCTATCCCTCTCTCTCTCTATCCCTCTCTCTATCCCTCTCTCTCTCTATCCCTCTCTCTATCCCTCTCTCTATCCCTCTATCTCTCTATCCCTCTCTCTATCCCTCTCTCTCTCTATCCCTCTCTCTATCCCTCTCTCTATCCCTCTCTCTCTATCCCGCTCTCTCTCTATCCCTCTCTCTATCCCTCTCTCTATCCCTCTCTCTCTATCCCTCTATCGCTCTATCCCTCTCTCTATCCCTCTCTCTCTCTATCCCTCTCTCTATCCTTCTCTCTATCTATCCCTCTCTCTATCCCTCTCTCTATCCCTCTCTCTCTCTATCCCTCTCTCTATCCCTCTCTCTCTCTATCCCTCTCTCTATTTCTCTCTATCTCTCTCTCTCTCTATCCCTCTCTCTATCCCTCTCTCTATCCCTCTCTCTCTCTATCCCTCTATCTCTCTATCCCTCTCTCTATCCCTCTCTCTATCCCTCTATCTCTCTATCCCTCTCTCTATCCCTCTCTCTATCCCTCTCTCTATCCCTTTCTCTATCCCTCTCTCTATCCCTCGCTCTATCTCTCTATCCCTCTATCTCTCTATCCCTCTCTCTATCCCTCTCTCTATCCTTCTCTCTATCCCTCTATCTCTCTATCCCTCTATCTCTCTATTCCTCTCTCTATCCCTCAATATATTCCCTCTCTCTATCCCTCTCTCTATCCCTCTCTCTATCCCTCTCTCTATCCCTCTATCTATCCCTCGCCCAATCCCCTCAATCTATTCCCTCTCTCTATCCCATCTCTCTATCCCCCAGCTCTCTCTCTGACCCCCTCTCTCTCTATCCTCTCTCTCAATCTACCACCTCTCTCTCTCCCCTCTCTCTCTCCCCTCAATCTCTCCCTCTATCCCTTGCCCTATCCCCTCGATCTGTCTGTCTGTCTCTCTCTCTATCCTCTCTCTCTATCTCTAAAAGTGGAATAATTAATTCAGATTATTTAGTTACTTTGGCTTTGATGCCTCATGATTGAGTAGTGATCTGATCAAGTAGAGTGTGATTTTGCTGTGATCTGACAGGGGTGTCAGTGGGCTGACTGAACGCTCTGAGAGACTCTGGGTAGAAGTCAGTGATAAAGTAGTCTACAGTACTACTGCCAAGATACTATCTATAGGTGTACCTACCATAGGAGTCCCCTCGAAACCTACCATTGACTATATACATACCCAGCGTGGTTATGATGTCATAGTTGTGTCTATGGGGGGGAATGCTGTCACCTCCAGGTAGGTGTTTGTCCCCCTGTGTGCTGAGGGTGTCAGGTCCTGGTCCAGTTCTGGTATTTAGGTTGCCACAGACTAGTACATGTCCCTGGGCCTGGAAATGTTTGATCTCTCCCTCTAGGATGGAGAAGCTGTCTTCATTAAAGTATGGGGATTCTAGTGGAGGGATTTAGGTAGCATACATGAGGACATTTTTCTCTGTTGAGATCATTTCCTTAATAATTTTGAGCCAGATGTAAAATGTTCCTGTTTTGTTTAATTTAATAGAGTGAGTTAGGTCTGTTCTATTCCAAATTAGCATACCCCCTGAGTCTCTTCCCTGTTTCACACCTGGTAGTTTAGAGGATGGGACAACCAGCTCTCTGTAACCTAGAGGACAACCAGTGGGTCCATCTCTTCTATACCATGTTTCTTGTAGGATGACAATGTCTGTATTTCAGATTTCTTTGATAAAGTCTGGGTTCTTACTCTTTAGGCCAAAGGTAGATGACCTCAGACCTTGTATATTCCAGGATGAGCTTTGTGTTCCATAGTCCCCTCTATCCCCTCTCTCTATCCCCCAGCCCCTCTCTCTACCCACTCTCTCTCCCCCTCTCTCTATCCCCCTCTCTCTATACTCCTCTCTCTATACCCCTCTCTCTATCCCCATCTCTCTATACCCCTCTCTCTATCCCCCTCTCTCTATCCCCATCTCTCTATACCCCTCTCTCTATCCCCCTCTCTCTTTCCCCCTCATTCTATCCCCCTCATTCTATCCCCCTCTCTCTATCCCCCTCATTCTATCCCCCTCTCTCTATACCCCTCTCTCTATCCCCCTCTCTCTTTCCCCCTCATTCTATCCCCCTCATTCTATCTATCCCCCTCTATGCCCCAACCTCATCAGTACTAGTTCACCCTCACCATATCTCACAGTGAGTGATGGCTAGCTAATAGCACCAGGCGTTCCCGGGCTATTAGGCCCTGGCTCCACTCTGGCCAAGTCCCAGTGCAGAGCATGTCAGGGAAACTAAATGTTGCCCTTCTCCACTGGCTAGAGGACATACACCACATCAGGATGTTTTCTCCCTTTCTCCTCTCTATTGTCTCTCTCTCTCTCTCCTCTCTCTCCTCTCTATTGTCTCTCTCTCTCCCCTTTCTCCTCTCTATTGTCCCTCTCCCCTCTCTCTCCCTCCCTCCCTTTATCTCTCTTTCTCTCTTTCTCTTCTCTCTGTCTCCTCTCCCCTCTCTCACCCTCCCTCCCTTTATCTATCTCTCTCTCTTTCTCCTCTCTCTGTCTCCTCTCTCTCCTCTCTCTCTCCCTCCCTTTATCTCTCTCTCTTTCTCTTCTCTCTGTCTCCTATCCCCTCTCTCACCCTCCCTCCCTTTATCTCTCTCTCTCTCTTTCTCCTCTCTCTGTCTCCTCTCTCTCCTCTCTCTCTCCCTCCCTTTATCTCTCTCTCTTTCTCCCCTCTCTCTCCTCTCTCTCTCTCCCACCCTTTATCGGTATCTCTCTCTCCTCTCTCCTCTCTCCTCTCTCTCTCTCCCTCCCTTTATCTTTATCTCTCTCTCTCTCATCTCTCTCTCTCTTTCCTTCCCAAGGAAACTCTTTTATGTCTGGTAACTTCCCAAGGCATGGCCTGTCTTTCCAGTCAGGGGAAATTAGCAAAGGTTGATGATTGGCGATCGCCCGCCCATCATACAAACTCGTCCCTTTGGCTGCGAGCGATTTGAATATTGATGACTCTTTAGTTTTCTTTCTCCGTCCTTTGTCTAAGTGATTTTTTTATGTCTCTTGTCTGGCTTTAGCAACTGCTCTCTGACTCACTCAGTCACTGTGGGGCTATTAACCTTCGTTTTAACATTCTCTCTCTCTCTCTCTCTCCCTCTCTCTCCTCTCTCTCTCCCTCCCTTTATCTCTCTCTCTTTCTCTTCTCTCTGTCTCCTATCCCCTCTCTCACCCTCCCTCCCTTTATCTCTCTCTCTCTCTTTCTCCTCTCTCTGTCTCCTCTCTCTCCTCTCTCTCTCCCTCCCTTTATCTCTCTCTCTTTCTCCCCTCTCTCTCCTCTCTCTCTCTCCCACCCTTTATCGGTATCTCTCTCTCCTCTCTCCTCTCTCCTCTCTCTCTCTCCCTCCCTTTATCTTTATCTTTATCTCTCTCTCTCATCTCTCTCTCTCTTTCCTTCCCAAGGAAACTCTTTTATGTCTGGTAACTTCCCAAGGCATGGCCTGTCTTTCCAGTCAGGGGAAATTAGCAAAGGTTGATGATTGGCGATCGCCCGCCCATCATACAAACTCGTCCCTTTGGCTGCGAGCGATTTGAATATTGATGACTCTTTAGTTTTCTTTCTCCGTCCTTTGTCTAAGTGATTTTTTTATGTCTCTTGTCTGGCTTTAGCAACTGCTCTCTGACTCACTCAGTCACTGTGGGGCTATTAACCTTCGTTTTAACATTCTCTCTCTCTCTCTCTCTCTCTCTCTCTCTCTCTCTCTCTCTCTCTCTCTCTCTCTCTCTCTCTCTCTCTCTCTCTCTCTCTCTCTCTCTCTCTCTCTCTCTCTCTCTCTCTCTCTCCACAACAGGCGCCTGAATGACAATGAAATGTCCATCCTGGAGGCTGTGGGGACCTTTAAGAAGCTCCCCAACCTGAGGAAGATGTATGGCTGTTTTCATTCCTCCATTGCCCTTTAAAACACACATACACACAGTTGTTGTGGTGTGTTGCAGTCTGGGCATGTCTTGTCTGAGAGGTTTATGTCAACACCAACGTTTTATGCAATGAGCGGTTTTAAGACCTTAGGGAGGGGAAGAGAGGAGAAGAGGGGGAGGAGAGGAGACTGGGGTGGAGAGAGGGAGGCAGGGGAATATTCTATCCAAATGGGAGAGGACAAGGTGATTTATAGTCAGGCAATATAAAGGGCCCACTCCAGGAAGATGAAAAAAGACAAGTCTGCTGCTGCTGTACACAACACGATGACGAGTGATTTATCTAACATGAAAATGTGTACCATCTAGAATCATCAGAGAAATTATATATTGAGCAACATCTAAACTTCTCCCCTCCTCTTCATGGCGCCATGGAAAACTGGTGTTGACGTTGTTTGCTACCCATCACACTTAGGAATGCTATATATATTTCCTGTTGTTTGTAACCAATCATACTTTGGATTGTTTGGCCTAAGACTATGACACAGCGGGTAAAACCAGTTGAAATAATGTCATTTCCACCTGTTCCGCCCTTTGGGGAAGGATTAGGACGCAGGCGAGACAAACGTTAACCCAATTAGCCTTGATGATTGATTTTCCCTATTACTGGAGTGGGAGGCTAAATGAGAAGTTTATGTGTTTGGGTGGTTATAATGATGTTTAGGTAAAAAGATCTTAACACAGTTTGATATTTACCATGTTCATCTCTCTCCCCCTCTCTCACAGTAACCTTAGCAACAACAAGCTGCGGGACATACGCGAGGGGGCCTTCGACGGAGCCGTGGGGGTCTTGGAGTTGCTTCTGACGGGCAACAAGCTGCAGGTGCTGCAGGGACGAATGTTCCGAGGGCTGACCGGACTAAAGACACTGTGAGTGGAGCCGAGCAGCCATCTTAGAATATAAAGGTTTAGACCAAATGCCCAAGGGTTGAAGTTTTATTTAATAATATCCACATGGCAGTCATAATCTAGGTTTCCATCTAATTGGCGACAGATTGTCATGCAAATATTCTAAATCTGCTTAAATAAAATACCTGCAGTGTGTTTCCACCAAACTGACTTGTTCAGGATAAAAATCACTATGTGATGACATACTTTTAGTTTTCGTGTACAGAATAAAACTCTAAAGTTCAATATCTTTCCATCTCATTTTCAACTCTACCAATAGTTTTGTTACAGACACTGTTGCGTTAAATAGACACTGTGCCTCCTCTGGTCTTGACACGTGGGCTCCAGACAAAAGCTTGCAGATAAAGTGCGGGTAGGCTAGTCTACATGATGAGATTATGGATAAGAGCGAGAATATGTTTATCGATCATCATGTCATCAGAATAAGACCATCAATATTTATTGTAAAGGAGAAAAACATGTCCTACACACAATACTCCATAATGACATCACAATACTCCATAATGACATCACAATACCCCATAATGACATCACAATACCCCATAATGACATCACAATACCCCATAATGACATCACAATACCCCATAATGACAAAGCGAAAACAGGTTTTTGGATTTTTTAGGAAATGTATTAAAAATAAAAAACCTTATTTACATAAGTATTCAGACCCTTTGCTATGAGACTCGAAATTGAGCTCAGGTGCGTCCTGTTCCCATTGATCATCCTTGAGATGTTTCTACAACTTTATTGGAGTCCACTTGTGGTATATTCAATTGATTGGGCATGATTTGTAAAGACACACACCAGTCTATATAAGCTCCCACAGTTGATAGTGCACGTCAGAGCAAAAAACAAGCCATGAGGTCGAAGGAATTCTCCATAGAGCTCTGAGACAGGATTGTGTCGAGGCACAGATCTGGAGAAGGGTACCAAAAACTTTCTGCAGCATTGAAGGTCCCCAAAAACACAGTGACCTCCATCATTCTTAAATGGAAGAAGTTTGGAACCACCAAGACTCTTCCAATAGTTGGCCGCCCGGCCAAACTGAGCAATCGGGGGAGAAGGGTGTTGATCAGGGAGGTGACCAAGAACCTGATGGTCACTCTGACAGAGCTCAGGACCTCAGACTGGGGGCGAAGGTTCGCTTTCCAACAGGACAATGACCCTAAGCACACCGCCAAGAAATCGCAGTAGTGGCTTCGGGACAATTCTCTGAATGTCCTTGAGTGTCCCAGCCAGAGGCCGGACTTGAACCCGATCGAACATCTCTGGACAGACTTGAAAATAGCTGTGCAGCGACGCTCCCCGTCCAACCTGACAGAGCTTGAGAGGATCTGCAGAGAAGAACGGGAGAAACTCCCCAAATACAGGTGTGCCCAGCTTGTAGCGTCATACCCAAGAAGACTCGAGGCTGTAATCGCTGCCAAAGGTGCTTCAACATTTATTTTACATTTGCAACCTGTTTTTGCTTCGTCATTATGAGGTTTTGTGTGTAGATTGATGATAATTGTTTTTGTTTAATCCATTTTAGAATAAGGCTGTAATGTAACAAAATGTTGAAAAGTCAAGGGGTCGGAATACTTTCGGAATACACTGTTTATGTCATTTAGCAGATGATTTTATCCAAAGTGACTTACATCTAACCACTCAACAACATTCACAGACATACTGTACACACTCCCTAACAGACAATACATCTAACCACTGTATACTCAACAACATTCACAGACATACACACTCCCAAACAGACAATACATCTAACCACTGTATACTCAACAACATTCACAGACATACACACTCCCAAACAGACAATACATCTAACCACTGTATACTCAACAACATTCACAGACATACACACTCCCTAACAGACAATACATCTAACCACTGTATACTCAACAACATTCACAGACATACACACTCCCAAACAGACAATACATCTAACCACTGTATACTCAACAACATTCACAGACATACACACTCCCTAACAGACAATACATCTAACCACTGTATACTCAACAACATTCACAGACATACACACTCCCTAACAGACAATACATCTAACCACTGTATACTCAACAACATTCACAGACATACACACTCCCTAACAGACAATACATCTGACCACTGTATACTCAACAACATTCACAGACATACACACTCCCTAACAGACCCGTTCTCTAAACAGATGCTTAGAGACTAATGACTTGAGTGCATTCTGGGAAATAATATTTAAAAGATAAAACAACAGCCCCAGTGACAGCCCCCCCCCTCACTATATCTCAAATCAAATCAAATTGTATTTGTCACATGGGCCAAATACAACAAGCTCATAACCAACAATGCAGTTCAATAAATAGATTTAAGAAAATATTTACTCAATAAACTAAAGTAAAAAATAAAATAAAAAGTAAGACAATAAAATAACAATATCGAGTCAATGTGCAGGGGTACAGGTTAGTCAAGGTAATTTATACAGGTAGGTAGGCGTAAAGTGACTTTGCTAATAAAAACACTAACATCTTGGCCATGTTCTGTTATAATCTCCACCCGGCACAGCCAGAAGAGGACTGGCCACCCCTCAAAGCCTGGTTCCTCTCTAGGTTTCTTCCTAGGTTCTGGCCTTTCTAAGGAATTTTTCCTAGCTACCGTGCTTCTACACCTGCATTGCTTGCTGTTTGGGGGTTTAGGCTGGGTTTCTGTACAGCACTTTGTGACATCGCCTGATGTAAAAGGGCTTTATAAATACATTTGATTGATTGACTATGCATTGATAATAAACAGTGAGTAGCAGCAGTGTAAAAACATGGGGATAGATGCTGTTAATTAAGGATTGGAACCTTTTTTTCAATTTTCGCCTAAAATGACATACCCAAATCTAACTGCCTGTAGCTCAGGACCTGAAGCAAGGATATGCATATTCTTGATACCATTTGAAAGGAAACACTTTGAGGTTTCTGGAAATATGAAATGAATGTAGGAGAATATAACACATTAGATCTGGTAACAGATAATACAAACAAAAGAACATGCGTTTAAAAAATGTGTTCCATCATCTTTGAAATGCAAGAGAAAGGCCATAATATAATATTGCAGTTTAGGCGCAATTTAGATTGTGGAGTGTGGAGCTTGTGTGAAAAGTTTCACATTGATCCAGTGAAGCATTGCAAAACTGCACAGTATTTTGTATCAAGTCTGGCCAAATGTGCCGAATTAGTCAATTGATACATTTTCAAATACATAACTATAGAGAACATACAAAAATGATATGGTAATATAAAATGTAAGTTTACACACTCCCAGGAATGTCCTACATGATGGATCATTAGCTTATACACTAACTTTCACACATCTAGATGGCCGGGTGGGTGTGGAGCCAGACACAGCAGGGGTTCAAACTGTAGAAACCAGTTCCTACATTTCAATATAAAAATGGATTTTAACAAACAAAATTAGGCTACGTTTTATCTCTGGGACCCTCAGGATGACAAATCAGAGTAAGATTAGTGAATGTAAGTACATTATTTGCCTTCAGAGGTGAATGTATCAAACCAATTGCCGTGATAAATGTTTTTAGTTGTTGTGCACTCTCCTCAAACAACAGCATGGTATTATTTCACTGTTCTAGCTACTGTAAACTGGACAGTGCAGTTATATTAACAAGAATTTAAGCTTTCTGCCTGGAAAGTTTGCTATTACTTACAACGTCATTCTAGTAACATTAGCGCACGTTAGCATCAACTGTCCCGGTATAGGGACACCGACCCCTTAGAGGTTTTAAGGAGCCTTTTGGACCTAGACTTGGTGCTCCGGTACCGCTTGCCATGTGGTAGCAGAGAGAACAATCTATGACTTGGGTGACTGGAGTCTTTGACCATTTTTGGGGCCTTCCTCTAACACTGCCTGGTATAGAGGTCCTGGATGGCAGGAAGCTTAGCCCCACTGATGTACTGGGCCGTACACACTACCCTCTGTAGTGTCTTATGGTCAGATGCCGAGCAGTTGCCATACCAGGCAGGATGTTCTCGATGGTGCAGCTATATAACTTTTTGGGGATCGGGGGACTCATGCCAAATCTAATCAGTCTCCTGAGGGGGAATAGGTGTTGTCGTGCCCTCTTCACAACTGTTTTGGTGTGTTTGGACCATGATAGTTTGTTGGTGATGTGGACACCAAGGAACTTGAAACTCTCGACCTGCTCCTCTACAGCCCCATCAATGTTAATGGGGGCCTGTTCGGCCCGCCTTTTCCTGTAGTCCATGATCATCCCTCTCTCTCTCTCGATTAAATGCAGTCACAGCTCATAGTCACCTTATTTTGACAGAAAATTGAGAGCAGATAATTCATTCTCTGTGGCCTAACTGATGTCCAGAAAGGCTTTCTGATGGGGCTGCTTTGGTCCTAATGAAGCCAATTGGGGAGGGGGGCGTGCATAGGGGAACATGAATGGAGTCATTGTCCTGCAGTATTGAATTTACAGGCTTTTAAATCCCAGGAGCATGATCTAAATGAGTTTGCCTGTCTCTGATCCCTGCCTGTTAGAGGCTAATGCAGTATTTGCTGCTTTCACATGTTCATCACAGAGGGACTCTGGTTGGATGTTCATCACAAAGTGGCTCTGGTTGGATGTTCATCACAAAGGGGCTCTGGTTGGATGTTCATAACAGAGGGGCTCTGGTTGGATGTTCATCACAGAGGGGCTCTGGTTGGATGTTCATAACAGAGGGGCTCTGGTTGGATGTTCATCACAGAGGGGCTCTGGTTGGATGTTCATAACAGAGGGGCTCTGGTTGGATGTTCATCACAGAGGGGCTCTGGTTGGATGTTCATCACAGAGGGGCTCTGGTTGGATGTTCATCACAGAGGGGCTCTGGTTGGATGTTAATCCCAGAGGGGCTCTGGTTGGATGTTCATCACAGAGGGGCTCTGGTTGGATGTTCCCACTTTTCCTTTTTTCTCTGTGCTTAACTTTGGAATCACCCCTCCCCCTCCATTAACCTAACCCTTTAGTTTGGACCCCCCCCCCTCTCTCTCCGTTAACCTAACCCTTTAGTTTGGACCCCCCCCCCCCCCCTCTCTCCGTTAACCTAACCCTTTAGTTTGGACCCCCCCCCTCTCTCCGTTAACCTAACCCTTTAGTTTGGACCCCCCCCTCTCCGTTAACCTAACCCTTTAGTTTGGACCCCCCCCCTCTCTCCGTTAACCTAACCCTTTAGTTTGGACCCCCCCCCCTCTCTCCGTTAACCTAACCCTTTAGTTTGGACCCCCCCCCCTCTCTCCGTTAACCTAACCCTTTAGTTTGGACCCCCCCCCTCTCTCCGTTAACCTAACCCTTTAGTTTGGACCCCCCCCCCCCCTCTCTCCGTTAACCTAACCCTTTAGTTTGGACCCCCCCCCCCCTCTCTCCGTTAACCTAACCCTAACCATTTAGTTTAGAAGCCTCCCCCCTTCTGGCCCACTCCAAAACAAACTCCCCTTTTGGGCCAGAACACTTCTAGTCACAATAACATTGGATTATACAAGGCCCCAACCACACAGCCCTAGAGCAGGGGACATGTTCAACACATGTCTACATTGCAGTCTAACAGTCTACCATCACATAACAGAGAAACAGTAGAACTAGGACCTGGAATTTTTCCTGGTCATGTGGTCAGTACCACAGTGTTCCTATTGGTTTCCCATCTCACCATGATGTGTGTGTGTGTGTGTGTCTGTGCGTGCGTGCGTGCGTGTCTCCACGACAGGATGCTGAGGAGTAACCAGCTAGGCTGTGTGGACAACACCACCTTCACAGGCCTGAGCTCCGTACGCCTGCTGTCTCTCTATGACAACCGGATCTCCACCATCACCCCGGGAGCCTTCACCACACTGCACTCCCTCTCCACCATGTAAGTCTCCCCACTCCCTCACTTCTTCTCTCTTACACACTCTCTTTCTCCCCCTCCCTCCTCTTCTCCTCACCACCCACCACCTGATTGTCTGTGTGATCACTCCCTCTCCACGGAAGTCTCATCTCCCTCCCTCCCTTCCTCCTCTACCCACCTCTCCTCCTCATCCCCTCATCTACCCACCTCTTCCCCCCACCACCTGACTGTTTGAGAGATGTCTCCTAACCCAGCCCTGGTTCTGGATAGACAGACAACCTACAGTGTGTTATCACAGCTCTCCATGGCTACAGAATACTGCTGCAGATGGTCTTGGTAATTACAAGCTTGTTTTGTTGGAGTCTCTCTTCGCTCGTTATCAAGCTACAAATAGTTTCTATTTACGACCACCCCCTGGAGCATCGACAAAATATAGTTTTATCTTTCCAAAGCTAGCAACATCATGACAAATGTCCTTATTAAAATGACTGCTTTCTAAATATTGTCTTGCGGTCCAATAGAACATGATTCGAAATATTAAGATGTTATGCCTCTTACCCATGACCACCCAGAAGATGACGTATAAATAAATGAACATTTATCTGATGAATAAAACGTTAAAGGCTGACATTCCTGGAAGTGCACCACTATCACCTCATATGTAACCTGTACATGGAATCATGTTTATCTAACTATCACCTCATATGTAACCTGTACATGGAATCATGTTTATCTAACTATCACCTCATATGTAACCTGTACATGGAATCATGTTTATCTAACTATCACCTCATATGTAACCTGTACATGGAATCATGTTTATATAACTATCACCTCATATGTAACCTGTACATGGAATCATGTTTATCTAACTATCACCTCATATGTAACCTGTACATGGAATCATGTTTATCTAACTATCACCTCATATGTAACCTGTACATGGAATCATGTTTATCTAACTATCACCTCATATGTAACCTGTACATGGAATCATGTTTATCTAACTATCACCTCATATGTAACCTGTACATGGAATCATGTTTATCTAACTATCACCTCATATGTAACCTGTACATGGAATCATGTTTATCTAACTATCACCTCATATGTAACCTGTACATGGAATCATGTTTATCTTGGGGCACTAGTCTCCTCCCTTCTCCTTCCACTTCTCCTGCCTTATGCTCTATGTCTATCAGCTCTCTTTCCCTCCCTCCCTCTCTCCCTCCCTCCCTCTCTCCCTCCCCCCCTCCCTGACTCTCGCTACTCTCTAGGAGAGTAAAAGTAGTGCTGGGGTCTGCCAGCTCTCTAATTACCCTTCGGCTGACACTGACGGATCCGCTCCAGCGCGGCCTGCCTAAAAATACCGTCTGGTTTGTGAACCTGCACCGCGTAGAGCAGACCTGGCCAGGCAGCACAGCACTGGCCCAGCTGTGATCCCAGTGTACAAGTGTATCAGAGAAACAGTCAGTCACGATGGGCCAGAGCGACTTCTTGCTCTTTCTCTCTCTCGCTCTCTCAATTAAGTTTCAATTTCAATTCCATTTTATGGGCTTTATTGGCATGGGAAACATATGTTTACATTGCCAAAGTAAGTGAAATGGATAATAAACAGAAGTGAAATAAACAAATTTACAGTAAACCACCTCTACCTTGTCACAACAAAACTGATTGGCTCAAACGCATTAAGAAGGAAAGAAATTCCACAAATTAACTTTTAACAAGGCACACCTGTTAATTGAAATTAATTCCAGGTGACTACATCATGAAGCTGGTTGAGAGAATGCCTCATAGCATCACAGCACCATAGCCTCATATTTTCATAGCCTCATAGCTTCATATCCTCATAGCTTCATATCCTCATATCCTCAGATGGTAAAAAGGACCTGGGTGAAATAAATCTGCTAGCGTTGACTATAACACTGTGATGCTCCAGGTACTGTGGAGGGGTGACTAGTGTTGACTATATCACTGTGATGCTCCAGGTACTGTGGAGGGGTGACTAGTGTTGACTATAACACTGTGATTCTCCAGGTACTGTGGAGGGGTGACTAGTGTTGACTATATCACTGTGATGCTCCAGGTACTGTGGAGGGGTGACTAGTGTTGACTATAACACTGTGATTCTCCAGGTACTGTGGAGGGGTGACTAGTGTTGACTATATCACTGTGATGCTCCAGGTACTGTGGAGGGGTGACTAGTGTTGACTATAACACTGTGATTCTCCAGGTACTGTGGAGGGGTGACTAGTGTTGACTATATCACTGTGATGCTCCAGGTACTGTGGAGGGGTGACTAGTGTTGACTATAACACTGTGATTCTCCAGGTACTGTGGAGGGGTGACTAGTATTGACTATATCACTGTGATTCTCCAGGTACTGTGGAGGGGTGACTAGTATTGACTATAACACTGTGATGCTCCAGGTACTGTGACTAGTGTTGACTATATCACTGTGATGCTCCAGGTACTGTGGAGGGGTGACTAGTGTTGACTATAACACTGTGATGCTCCAGGTACTGTGGAGGGGTGACTAGTGTTGACTATAACACTGTGATGCTCCAGGTACTGTGGAGGGGTGACTAGTGTTGACTATATCACTGTGATGCTCCAGGTACTGTGGAGGGGTGACTAGTGTTGACTATAACACTGTGATTCTCCAGGTACTGTGGAGGGGTGACTAGTATTGACTATATCACTGTGATTCTCCAGGTACTGTGGAGGGGTGACTAGTATTGACTATATCACTGTGATGCTCCAGGTACTGTGGAGGAGTGACTAGTATTGACTATAACACTGTGATGCTCCAGGTACTGTGACTAGTGTTGACTATATCACTGTGATGCTCCAGGTACTGTGGAGGGGTGACTAGTGTTGACTATAACACTGTGATGCTCCAGGTACTGTGGAGGGGTGGCTAGTATTGACTATAACACTGTGATGCTCCAGGTACTGTGGAGGGGGTGACTAGTGTTGACTATATCACTGTGATGCTCCAGGTACTGTGGAGGGGGTGGCTAGTATTGACTATATCACTGTGATGCTCCAGGTACTGTGGAGGGGTGACTAGTATTGACTATAACACTGTGATGCTCCAGGTACTGTGGAGGGGTGGCTAGTATTGACTATAACACTGTGATGCTCCAGGTACTGTGGAGGGGGTGACTAGTGTTGACTATATCACTGTGATGCTCCAGGTACTGTGGAGGGGTGACTAGTGTTGACTTTAACACTGTGATTCTCCAGGTACTGTGGAGGGGGTGACTAGTGTTGACTATATCACTGTGATGCTCCAGGTACTGTGGAGGGGTGACTAGTGTTGACTATAACACTGTGATGCTCCAGGTACTGTGGAGGGGGTGACTAGTGTTGACTATAACACTGTGATTCTCCAGGTACTGTGGAGGGGGTGACTAGTGTTGACTATATCACTGTGATTCTCCAGGTACTGTGGAGGGGTGACTAGTATTGACTATATCACTGTGATGCTCCAGGTACTGTGGAGGGGTGACTAGTGTTGACTATAACACTGTGATGCTCCAGGTACTGTGGAGGGGGTGACTAGTGTTGACTATAACACTGTGATTCTCCAGGTACTGTGGAGGGGGTGACTAGTGTTGACTATAACACTGTGATGCTCCAGGTACTGTGGAGGGGTGACTAGTGTTGACTATATCACTGTGATGCTCCAGGTACTGTGGAGGGGTGACTAGTGTTGACTATAACTCTGTGATGCTCCAGGTACTGTGGAGGGGGTGACTAGTGTTGACTATATCACTGTGATGATCCAGGTACTGTGGAGGGGTGACTAGTGTTGACTATATCACTGTGATGCTCCAGGTACTGTGGAGGGGTGACTAGTGTTGAGTATATCACTGTGATGCTCCAGGTACTGTGGAGGGGTGACTAGTGTTGACTATATCACTGTGATGCTCCAGGTACTGTGGAGGGGTGGCTAGTATTGACTATATCACTGTGATTCTCCAGGTACTGTGGAGGGGTGACTAGTGTTGACTATAACACTGTGATGCTCCAGGTACTGTGACTAGTGTTGACTATATCACTGTGATGCTCCAGGTACTGTGGAGGGGTGACTAGTGTTGACTATAACACTGTGATGCTCCAGGTACTGTGGAGGGGTGACTAGTGTTGACTATAACACTGTGATGCTCCAGGTACTGTGGAGGGGTGACTAGTGTTGACTATATCACTGTGATGCTCCAGGTACTGTGGAGGGGTGACTAGTGTTGACTATAACACTGTGATTCTCCAGGTACTGTGGAGGGGTGACTAGTATTGACTATATCACTGTGATTCTCCAGGTACTGTGGAGGGGTGACTAGTATTGACTATATCACTGTGATGCTCCAGGTACTGTGGAGGAGTGACTAGTATTGACTATAACACTGTGATGCTCCAGGTACTGTGACTAGTGTTGACTATATCACTGTGATGCTCCAGGTACTGTGGAGGGGTGACTAGTGTTGACTATAACACTGTGATGCTCCAGGTACTGTGGAGGGGTGGCTAGTATTGACTATAACACTGTGATGCTCCAGGTACTGTGGAGGGGGTGACTAGTGTTGACTATATCACTGTGATGCTCCAGGTACTGTGGAGGGGGTGGCTAGTATTGACTATATCACTGTGATGCTCCAGGTACTGTGGAGGGGTGACTAGTATTGACTATAACACTGTGATGCTCCAGGTACTGTGGAGGGGTGGCTAGTATTGACTATAACACTGTGATGCTCCAGGTACTGTGGAGGGGGTGACTAGTGTTGACTATATCACTGTGATGCTCCAGGTACTGTGGAGGGGTGACTAGTGTTGACTTTAACACTGTGATTCTCCAGGTACTGTGGAGGGGGTGACTAGTGTTGACTATATCACTGTGATGCTCCAGGTACTGTGGAGGGGTGACTAGTGTTGACTATAACACTGTGATGCTCCAGGTACTGTGGAGGGGGTGACTAGTGTTGACTATAACACTGTGATTCTCCAGGTACTGTGGAGGGGGTGACTAGTGTTGACTATATCACTGTGATTCTCCAGGTACTGTGGAGGGGTGACTAGTATTGACTATATCACTGTGATGCTCCAGGTACTGTGGAGGGGTGACTAGTGTTGACTATAACACTGTGATGCTCCAGGTACTGTGGAGGGGGTGACTAGTGTTGACTATAACACTGTGATTCTCCAGGTACTGTGGAGGGGGTGACTAGTGTTGACTATAACACTGTGATGCTCCAGGTACTGTGGAGGGGTGACTAGTGTTGACTATATCACTGTGATGCTCCAGGTACTGTGGAGGGGTGACTAGTGTTGACTATAACTCTGTGATGCTCCAGGTACTGTGGAGGGGGTGACTAGTGTTGACTCTATCACTGTGATGATCCAGGTACTGTGGAGGGGTGACTAGTGTTGACTATATCACTGTGATGCTCCAGGTACTGTGGAGGGGTGACTAGTGTTGAGTATATCACTGTGATGCTCCAGGTACTGTGGAGGGGTGAATAGTGTTGACTATATCACTGTGATGCTCCAGGTACTGTGGAGGGGTGGCTAGTATTGACTATAACACTGTGATTCTCCAGGTACTGTGGAGGGGGTGACTAGTGTTGACTATATCACTGTGATGCTCCAGGTACTGTGGAGGGGTGACTAGTGTTGACTATAACACTGTGATGCTCCAGGTACTGTGGAGGGGGTGACTAGTGTTGACTATATCACTGTGATGATCCAGGTACTGTGGAGGGGGTGACTAGTGTTGACTATATCACTGTGATGCTCCAGGTACTGTGGAGGGGTGACTAGTGTTGACTATATCACTGTGATGATCCAGGTACTGTGGAGGGGGTGACTAGTGTTGACTATATCACTGTGATTCTCCAGGTACTGTGGAGAGGTGACTAGTGTTGACTATATCACTGTGATGCTCCAGGTACTGTGGAGGGGTGACTAGTATTGACTATATCACTGTGATGCTCCAGGTACTGTGGAGGGGTGACTAGTATTGACTATATCACTGTGATGCTCCAGGTACTGTGGAGGGGTGACTAGTGTTGACTATAACACTGTGATGCTCCAGGTACTGTGGAGGGGTGACTAGTGTTGACTATATCACTGTGATGCTCCAGGTACTGTATAGGGGTGGCTAGTATTGACTATAACACTGTGATGCTCCAGGTACTGTGGAGGGGTGACTAGTGTTGACTATAACTCTGTGATGCTCCAGGTACTGTGGAGGGGGTGACTAGTGTTGACTATATCACTGTGATGATCCAGGTACTGTGGAGGGGTGACTAGTGTTGACTATATCACTGTGATGCTCCAGGTACTGTGGAGGGGTGACTAGTGTTGAGTATATCACTGTGATGCTCCAGGTACTGTGGAGGGGTGGCTAGTATTGACTATAACACTGTGATTCTCCAGGTACTGTGGAGGGGGTGACTAGTGTTGACTATATCACTGTGATGCTCCAGGTACTGTGGAGGGGTGACTAGTGTTGACTATAACACTGTGATGCTCCAGGTACTGTGGAGGGGGTGACTAGTGTTGACTATATCACTGTGATGATCCAGGTACTGTGGAGGGGGTGACTAGTGTTGACTATATCACTGTGATGCTCCAGGTACTGTGGAGGGGTGACTAGTGTTGACTATATCACTGTGATGATCCAGGTACTGTGGAGGGGGTGACTAGTGTTGACTATATCACTGTGATTCTCCAGGTACTGTGGAGAGGTGACTAGTGTTGACTATATCACTGTGATGCTCCAGGTACTGTGGAGGGGTGACTAGTATTGACTATATCACTGTGATGCTCCAGGTACTGTGGAGGGGTGACTAGTATTGACTATATCACTGTGATGCTCCAGGTACTGTGGAGGGGTGACTAGTGTTGACTATAACACTGTGATGCTCCAGGTACTGTGGAGGGGTGACTAGTGTTGACTATATCACTGTGATGCTCCAGGTACTGTATAGGGGTGGCTAGTATTGACTATAACACTGTGATGCTCCAGGTACTGTGGAGGGGTGACTAGTGTTGACTATAACACTGTGATGCTCCAGGTACTGTGGAGGGAGTGACTAGTATTGACTATATCACTGTGATGCTCCAGGTACTGTGGAGGGAGTGACTAGTGTTGACTATAACACTGTGATGCTCCAGGTACTGTGGAGGGAGTGACTATTGTTGACTATAGCACTGTGATGCTCCAGGTACTGTGGAGGGGTGACTAGTGTTGACTATAACACTGTGATGCTCCAGGTACTGTGGAGGGGGTGGCTAGTATTGACTTTAACACTGTGATGCTCCAGGTACTGTGGATGGGTGGCTAGTATTGACTATAACACTGTGATGCTCCAGGTACTGTGGAGGGGTGGCTAGTATTGACTTTAACACTGTGATGCTCCAGGTACTGTGGAGGGGTGGCTAGTATTGACTATATCACTGTGATGCTCCAGGTACTGTGGAGGAGTGACTAGTATTGACTATAACACTGTGATGCTCCAGGTACTGTGACTAGTGTTGACTATATCACTGTGATGCTCCAGGTACTGTGGAGGGGTGACTAGTGTTGACTATAACACTGTGATGCTCCAGGTACTGTGGAGGGGTGGCTAGTATTGACTATAACACTGTGATGCTCCAGGTACTGTGGAGGGGGTGACTAGTGTTGACTATATCACTGTGATGCTCCAGGTACTGTGGAGGGGGTGGCTAGTATTGACTATATCACTGTGATGCTCCAGGTACTGTGGAGGGGTGACTAGTATTGACTATAACACTGTGATGCTCCAGGTACTGTGGAGGGGTGGCTAGTATTGACTATAACACTGTGATGCTCCAGGTACTGTGGAGGGGGTGACTAGTGTTGACTATATCACTGTGATGCTCCAGGTACTGTGGAGGGGTGACTAGTGTTGACTTTAACACTGTGATTCTCCAGGTACTGTGGAGGGGGTGACTAGTGTTGACTATATCACTGTGATGCTCCAGGTACTGTGGAGGGGTGACTAGTGTTGACTATAACACTGTGATGCTCCAGGTACTGTGGAGGGGGTGACTAGTGTTGACTATAACACTGTGATTCTCCAGGTACTGTGGAGGGGGTGACTAGTGTTGACTATATCACTGTGATTCTCCAGGTACTGTGGAGGGGTGACTAGTATTGACTATATCACTGTGATGCTCCAGGTACTGTGGAGGGGTGACTAGTGTTGACTATAACACTGTGATGCTCCAGGTACTGTGGAGGGGGTGACTAGTGTTGACTATAACACTGTGATTCTCCAGGTACTGTGGAGGGGGTGACTAGTGTTGACTATAACACTGTGATGCTCCAGGTACTGTGGAGGGGTGACTAGTGTTGACTATATCACTGTGATGCTCCAGGTACTGTGGAGGGGTGACTAGTGTTGACTATAACTCTGTGATGCTCCAGGTACTGTGGAGGGGGTGACTAGTGTTGACTATATCACTGTGATGATCCAGGTACTGTGGAGGGGTGACTAGTGTTGACTATATCACTGTGATGCTCCAGGTACTGTGGAGGGGTGACTAGTGTTGAGTATATCACTGTGATGCTCCAGGTACTGTGGAGGGGTGACTAGTGTTGACTATATCACTGTGATGCTCCAGGTACTGTGGAGGGGTGGCTAGTATTGACTATATCACTGTGATTCTCCAGGTACTGTGGAGGGGTGACTAGTGTTGACTATAACACTGTGATGCTCCAGGTACTGTGACTAGTGTTGACTATATCACTGTGATGCTCCAGGTACTGTGGAGGGGTGACTAGTGTTGACTATAACACTGTGATGCTCCAGGTACTGTGGAGGGGTGACTAGTGTTGACTATAACACTGTGATGCTCCAGGTACTGTGGAGGGGTGACTAGTGTTGACTATATCACTGTGATGCTCCAGGTACTGTGGAGGGGTGACTAGTGTTGACTATAACACTGTGATTCTCCAGGTACTGTGGAGGGGTGACTAGTATTGACTATATCACTGTGATTCTCCAGGTACTGTGGAGGGGTGACTAGTATTGACTATATCACTGTGATGCTCCAGGTACTGTGGAGGAGTGACTAGTATTGACTATAACACTGTGATGCTCCAGGTACTGTGACTAGTGTTGACTATATCACTGTGATGCTCCAGGTACTGTGGAGGGGTGACTAGTGTTGACTATAACACTGTGATGCTCCAGGTACTGTGGAGGGGTGGCTAGTATTGACTATAACACTGTGATGCTCCAGGTACTGTGGAGGGGGTGACTAGTGTTGACTATATCACTGTGATGCTCCAGGTACTGTGGAGGGGGTGGCTAGTATTGACTATATCACTGTGATGCTCCAGGTACTGTGGAGGGGTGACTAGTATTGACTATAACACTGTGATGCTCCAGGTACTGTGGAGGGGTGGCTAGTATTGACTATAACACTGTGATGCTCCAGGTACTGTGGAGGGGGTGACTAGTGTTGACTATATCACTGTGATGCTCCAGGTACTGTGGAGGGGTGACTAGTGTTGACTTTAACACTGTGATTCTCCAGGTACTGTGGAGGGGGTGACTAGTGTTGACTATATCACTGTGATGCTCCAGGTACTGTGGAGGGGTGACTAGTGTTGACTATAACACTGTGATGCTCCAGGTACTGTGGAGGGGGTGACTAGTGTTGACTATAACACTGTGATTCTCCAGGTACTGTGGAGGGGGTGACTAGTGTTGACTATATCACTGTGATTCTCCAGGTACTGTGGAGGGGTGACTAGTATTGACTATATCACTGTGATGCTCCAGGTACTGTGGAGGGGTGACTAGTGTTGACTATAACACTGTGATGCTCCAGGTACTGTGGAGGGGGTGACTAGTGTTGACTATAACACTGTGATTCTCCAGGTACTGTGGAGGGGGTGACTAGTGTTGACTATAACACTGTGATGCTCCAGGTACTGTGGAGGGGTGACTAGTGTTGACTATATCACTGTGATGCTCCAGGTACTGTGGAGGGGTGACTAGTGTTGACTATAACTATGTGATGCTCCAGGTACTGTGGAGGGGGTGACTAGTGTTGACTATATCACTGTGATGATCCAGGTACTGTGGAGGGGTGACTAGTGTTGACTATATCACTGTGATGCTCCAGGTACTGTGGAGGGGTGACTAGTGTTGAGTATATCACTGTGATGCTCCAGGTACTGTGGAGGGGTGACTAGTGTTGACTATATCACTGTGATGCTCCAGGTACTGTGGAGGGGTGGCTAGTATTGACTATAACACTGTGATTCTCCAGGTACTGTGGAGGGGGTGACTAGTGTTGACTATATCACTGTGATGCTCCAGGTACTGTGGAGGGGTGACTAGTGTTGACTATAACACTGTGATGCTCCAGGTACTGTGGAGGGGGTGACTAGTGTTGACTATATCACTGTGATGATCCAGGTACTGTGGAGGGGGTGACTAGTGTTGACTATATCACTGTGATGCTCCAGGTACTGTGGAGGGGTGACTAGTGTTGACTATATCACTGTGATGATCCAGGTACTGTGGAGGGGGTGACTAGTGTTGACTATATCACTGTGATTCTCCAGGTACTGTGGAGAGGTGACTAGTGTTGACTATATCACTGTGATGCTCCAGGTACTGTGGAGGGGTGACTAGTATTGACTATATCACTGTGATGCTCCAGGTACTGTGGAGGGGTGACTAGTATTGACTATATCACTGTGATGCTCCAGGTACTGTGGAGGGGTGACTAGTGTTGACTATAACACTGTGATGCTCCAGGTACTGTGGAGGGGTGACTAGTGTTGACTATATCACTGTGATGCTCCAGGTACTGTATAGGGGTGGCTAGTATTGACTATAACACTGTGATGCTCCAGGTACTGTGGAGGGGTGACTAGTGTTGACTATAACTCTGTGATGCTCCAGGTACTGTGGAGGGGGTGACTAGTGTTGACTATATCACTGTGATGCTCCAGGTACTGTGGAGGGGTGACTAGT
Source organism: Salvelinus alpinus (assembly GCF_045679555.1). Taxonomy (NCBI): domain Eukaryota; kingdom Metazoa; phylum Chordata; class Actinopteri; order Salmoniformes; family Salmonidae; genus Salvelinus; species Salvelinus alpinus. Next base: position 65,078,860 of record NC_092092.1, read on the forward strand.
GTTGACTATATCACTGTGATGCTCCAGGTACTGTGGAGGGGTGACTAGTGTTGAGTATATCACTGTGATGCTCCAGGTACTGTGGAGGGGTGACTAGTGTTGACTATATCACTGTGATGCTCCAGGTACTGTGGAGGGGTGGCTAGTATTGACTATAACACTGTGATTCTCCAGGTACTGTGGAGGGGGTGACTAGTGTTGACTATATCACTGTGATGCTCCAGGTACTGTGGAGGGGTGACTAGTGTTGACTATAACACTGTGATGCTCCAGGTACTGTGGAGGGGGTGACTAGTGTTGACTATATCACTGTGATGATCCAGGTACTGTGGAGGGGGTGACTAGTGTTGACTATATCACTGTGATGCTCCAGGTACTGTGGAGGGGTGACTAGTGTTGACTATATCACTGTGATGATCCAGGTACTGTGGAGGGGGTGACTAGTGTTGACTATATCACTGTGATTCTCCAGGTACTGTGGAGAGGTGACTAGTGTTGACTATATCACTGTGATGCTCCAGGTACTGTGGAGGGGTGACTAGTATTGACTATATCACTGTGATGCTCCAGGTACTGTGGAGGGGTGACTAGTATTGACTATATCACTGTGATGCTCCAGGTACTGTGGAGGGGTGACTAGTGTTGACTATAACACTGTGATGCTCCAGGTACTGTGGAGGGGTGACTAGTGTTGACTATATCACTGTGATGCTCCAGGTACTGTATAGGGGTGGCTAGTATTGACTATAACACTGTGATGCTCCAGGTACTGTGGAGGGGTGACTAGTGTTGACTATAACACTGTGATGCTCCAGGTACTGTGGAGGGAGTGACTAGTATTGACTATATCACTGTGATGCTCCAGGTACTGTGGAGGGAGTGACTAGTGTTGACTATAACACTGTGATGCTCCAGGTACTGTGGAGGGAGTGACTATTGTTGACTATAGCACTGTGATGCTCCAGGTACTGTGGAGGGGTGACTAGTGTTGACTATAACACTGTGATGCTCCAGGTACTGTGGAGGGGGTGGCTAGTATTGACTTTAACACTGTGATGCTCCAGGTACTGTGGATGGGTGGCTAGTATTGACTATAACACTGTGATGCTCCAGGTACTGTGGAGGGGTGGCTAGTATTGACTTTAACACTGTGATGCTCCAGGTACTGTGGAGGGGTGGCTAGTATTGACTTTAACACTGTGATTCTCCAGGTACTGTGGAGGGGTGGCTAGTATTGACTATAACACTGTGATGCTCCAGGTACTGTGGAGGGGTGGCTAGTATTGACTTTAACACTGTGATTCTCCAGGTACTGTGGAGGGGTGACTAGTGTTGACTATATCACTGTGATGCTCCAGGTACTGTGGAGGGGTGACTAGTGTTGACCATAACACTGTGATGCTCCAGGTACTGTGGAGGCGGTGACTAGTGTTGACTATATCACTGTGATGCTCCAGGTACTGTGGAGGGGTGACTAGTGTTGACCATAACACTGTGATGCTCCAGGTACTGTGGAGGGGGTGACTAGTGTTGACTATATCACTGTGATACTCCAGGTACTGTGGAGGGGTGACTAGTGTTGACTATAACACTGTGATTCTCCAGGTACTGTGGAGGGGGTGACTAGTGTTGACTATAACACTATGATTCTCCAGGTACTGTGGAGGGGGTGACTAGTGTTGACTTTAACACTGTGATGCTCCAGGTACTGTGGAGGGGTGACTAGTGTTGACTTTAACACTGTGATTCTCCAGGTACTGTGGAGGGGTGACTAGTGTTGACTATATCACTGTGATGCTCCAGGTACTGTGGAGGGGTGACTAGTGTTGACTATAACACTGTGATGCTCCAGGTACTGTGGAGGGGTGACTAGTGTTGACTATAACACTGTGATTCTCCAGGTACTATAAAGGGGTTGGCTAGTGTTGGCCTCTACACTCCTGAGCTTCTTGAGGATCCTCTTATCCAGGATGGCTCTAGATTTTCCTGGTGTGTGCCCATGGTAGATCCAGCCTTCTCCGTGATTTTGTACATCCAGTCTACTTCCTCCCTCATGATGTTTCCACCACTTTTCTCAACTTTTCTGATTAAACACGTGGAAGTGAAGAGATTTAGCGTATGGCGTTAGATCTCTGCCGTGAGGCCGTTTTAGGCGGCTGGATGGTGGTGCATTCTAAGGTCAGCCTCCTATATTGAATCCACGCTGTGGGCTGTGATAGCACAGGAATCCCTCTCCTTTCAGCTCCTCCGTTCTCAAACAAGAAAGGTCTTCCCAGCCTTTCCCTGTAAGCTATAGGCTGTGTTAATGCTCCAGTCACTAACACACCATATTACAGTCCTAGCTACACACAGTCAACTGCTTCTCTCTGCTACCCATCTGGACCCTGAGTCATTCCTGTAGGCACATTCAACTCTACACTTAATATTGGGCACAGTGCTTACTGCTGCTTACTGTTGTCTATGGCTGGTTACTGGTGTCTACAGCTGGTTACTGGTGTCTACAGCTGCTTACTGGTGTCTACTGGTGCTTACTAGTGTCTACTGGTGCTTACTAGTGTCTACAGCTGGTTACTGGTGTCTACTGCTACTTACTGTTGTCTACTGCTGCTTACTGGTGTCTACAGCTGCTTACTGGTGTCTACTGGTGCTTACTAGTGTCTACTGGTGCTTACTAGTGTCTACAGCTGGTTACTGGTGTCTACTGCTACTTACTGTTGTCTACTGCTGCTTACTGGTGTCTACTGCTGCTTATTGGTGTCTACGGCTGGTTACTGGTGTCTACTGCTACTTACGGTTGTCTACGGCTGGTTACTGGTGTCTACAGCTGGTTACTGGTGTCTACAGCTCCTTACTGGTGTCTACTGGTGCTTACTAGTGTCTACTGGTGTTTAAGGGTGTCAACTGCTCCTTACTGGTGTCTACTGGTGCCTACTGGTGTTTACTGGTGCATGCTGGTGTCTACTGGTGTCTCCTGGGCTTACTGCTGCTTAAGGCGTCAGCATGCTTTAGTTCGGCTGGCTGCTAGCCGAAGTCGGCTAGGCGAACCGAACGAGTGTGCTCGCATACTCCCTTAAAAGACCTTCACTTGAAAAACGAGAAAAAAGCGGCAATAGTAGTGTTTATCCATTTTGAGACACCGTAGACAGTATACACTTCAAGAGATGTGTCATTCATTTTAACATTTTTGCAAAGGAGATCTTATTCGCTCAATTTTACATCTAACTAAAGCCGGGTGGACACGACACGACTTTCAAAATCCTAACATCACTGGGCCTCTCACATTAAAAGACCATCTTTCCTGCAGTGTTTTGTGTTGCCAACGTAGTGGTGCGCACACTAAACGATCTGGCACATACTGGGGGTCACATACTACAAGATTCTTGATTTGGTGGTGAGGATTCTCCATACCACCACGCTGTCTCACCAAAACAATGATGTGATGATGTGATTAGAATGTTAAGGTAACTGGAACGAGCTGTGGCTTAAAGCAGCCTCAAACGTTCAGTCAGACAGTCATGCTTACCGTACAGAGTTTAAATAATTAGCCAACATTTAAGAATTGAATAACATTGCTTGTGAACTTCAGAAATATAACGATTTGACACTTTGGTTACAGGCAAGTACAAATGCATACTAGTAGTAGTCATGGCTCCTGTTGGAGAGACTACACATTCTGGGTGATGTGAAACAATGACATCATCTCACGGGCTTCTTCTCTGGCGAGCTCTCGTTGGCTACTGCTGATCACCGTTCTCAAAACTTGTCGTTGCACATCTCACACTACAAGAGAAATGCAGATTTTGTGCCGATAAAATCAAACACATTTGAAAATAATCGGGACATCTGGGACTGCTCAAACACGGGATTGGTAGCGCTCAGATTGGGTCTCTGACCGGTTCATATTAAACTACTGTCGGTGATGTCCGCTCACCCCGAGTACGCAACGACATGGGGATTTTGCCTCCAATCTCAAAAAGTTGTCTTGGAAGGCTAGATCGGGGCCAAAACCGTGTTGTCTACGCCCGGATTAAGATGTTTGGTGCAGTATTTCTCAATGGAAAAAATGTGCATGAAAATTAGTCATCTCGTTGAATGACAACAAAGCGTTTACTGAACAATCCCTACTGTTGACCAATCACTGACGAAGGTGCGTAGATTTCAGAATGCCTCAAGAAAAAATGTTGTGTGCCTGAACACCCCATAATAAATTAAAGTCCAAAACCAACAAAAGCGTCACAAAATGTCATCATAATATATGCACAAACTCTTCCGAACTATCTACTGGTGCTTACTGGTGTCTACTGGTGCTTACTGGTGTCTACTGGTGCTTACTGGTGTCTACTGCTGCTTACTGGTGTCTACTGGTGCTTACTGGTGTCTACTGCTGCTTACTGGTGTCTACTGGTGCTTACTGGTGTCTACTGGCGTCTACTGGTGCTTACTGGTGCTTAAGTGAGACTCACTCAAGGGTGAAAAGATAAATGCCAATAATAGCAGCTCAATGCTTGGTATAATTTCTCCCTAACATTTCCCAGGTGAAATAGTGGTCAATATAGACAACTCAGTGTTTATTATCCTCTTCAGTGATCTACTCATCTATTCGTGGTCTTGTAAGATGGCTGCTCCCTCAGTGGCTTGTCAAAGGCTGCAAGCTGTTGTGTCAGTTAAGTTTGTCAGTGATGCAAATCAGAACCAAAATGAATCCCACACATTCTCACCCCCCTCACTCCTCTCTCTCTCTCTGTCCCTCAGTAACCTGCTGTCCAACCCATACGTGTGTGACTGTCACCTGGCCTGGCTGGGTTTGTGGCTGAAGAAGACCAGGGTTGTGAGTGGGAACCCTCGCTGTCAAAAACCTGCCTTCCTCAAGGAGATCCCCATCCAGGACGTGGCTAAACCCGATTTCACCTGCGACGGTACGAAACACACCACACCACGCCCACAGAGGCAACCCCTAAAAATACAGACACCCCATACACACACACCTGGCCCTGTTTCTCCCACACCCTCATCCATCTAACCATCCATCACACCTGGCCCTGTTTCTCCCACACCCCCGTCCATCTAACCATCCATCACACCTGGCCCTGTATCTCCCACACCCTCGTCCATCTAACCATCCATCACACCTGGCCCTGTTTCTCCCACACCCCCGTCCATCTAACCATCCATCACACCTGGCCCTGTTTCTCCCACACCCTCATCCATCTAACCATCCATCACACCTGGCCCTGTATCTCCCACACCCTCATCCATCTAACCATCCATCACACCTGGCCCTGTATCTCCCACACCCTCGTCCATCTAACCATCTATCACACCTGGCCCTGTATCTCCCACACCCTCATCCATCTAACCATCCATCACACCTGGCCCTGTTTCTCCCACACCCTCATCCATCTAACCATCCATCACACCTGGCCCTGTATCTCCCACACCCCCATCCATCTAACCATCCATCACACCTGGCCCTGTATCTCCCACACCCTCATCCATCTAACCATCCATCACACCTGGCCCTGTATCTCCCACACCCTCGTCCATCTAACCATCCATCACACCTGGCCCTGTTTCTCCCACACCCTCATCCATCTAACCATCCATCACACCTGGCCCTGTATCTCCCACACCCTCATCCATCTAACCATCCATCACACCTGGCCCTGTATCTCCCACACCCTCGTCCATCTAACCATCCATCACACCTGGCCCTGTATCTCCCACACCCTCGTCCATCTAACCATCCGGCTCTATGTGAAGGGTATTATGACAACAGTTGTGTCCAGGGCCCCTGGTTCTGGGGCAGGCTCTATGTGAAGGGTCTTATGGCAGCAGGCTTTGTGTCCAGGGCCCCTGGTTCTGGGGCAGGCTCTATGTGAAGGGTCTTATGGCAGCAGGCTTTGTGTCCAGGGCCCCTGGTTCTGGGGCAGGCTCTATGTGAAGGGTCTTATGACAGCAGGCTTTGTGTCCAGGGCCCCTGGTTCTGGGGCAGGCTCTATGTGAAGGGTCTTATGGCATCAGGCTTTGTGTCCAGGGCCCCTGGTTCTGGGGCAGACTCTATGTGAAGGGTATTATGACAGCAGGCTTTGTGTCCAGGGCCCCTGGTTCTGGGGCAGACTCTATGTGAAGGGTATTATGACAGCAGGCATTGTGTCCAGTGCCCCTGGTTCTGGGACAGGCTCTATGTGAAGGGTATTATGACAGCAGGCTTTGTGTCCAGGGCCCCTGGTTCTGGGGCAGGCTCTATGTGAAGGGTCTTATGGCAGCAGGCTTTGTGTCCAGGGCCCCTGGTTCTGGGGCAGGCTCTATGTGAAGGGTATTATGACAGCAGGCATTGTGTCCAGGGCCCCTGGTTCTGGGGCAGGCTCTATGTGAAGGGTCTTATGGCAGCAGGCTTTGTGTCCAGGGCCCCTGGTTCTGGGGCAGGCTCTATGTGAAGGGTATTATGGCAGCAGGCTTTGTGTCCAGGGCCCCTGGTTCTGGGGCAGGCTCTATGTGAAGGGTCTTATGACAGCAGGCTTTGTGTCCAGGGCACCTGGTTCTGGGGCAGACTCTATGTGAAGGGTCTTATGGCAGCAGGCTTTGTGTCCAGGGCCCCTGGTTCTGGGGCAGGCTCTATGTGAAGGGTATTATGACAGCAGGCTTTGTGTCCAGGGCCCCTGGTTCTGGGGCAGGCTCTATGTGAAGGGTCTTATGGCAGCAGGCTTTGTGTCCAGGGCCCCTGGTTCTGGGGCAGACTCTATGTGAAGAGTCTTATGGCAGCAGGCTTTGTGTCCAGGGCCCCTGGTTCTGGGGCAGGCTCTATGTGAAGGGTCTTATGGCAGCAGGCTTTGTGTCCAGGGCCCCTGGTTCTGGGGCAGGCTCTATGTGAAGGGTATTATGACAGCAGGCTTTGTGTCCAGGGCCCCTGGTTCTGGGGCAGGCTCTATGTGAAGGGTCTTATGGCAGCAGGCTTTGTGTCCAGGGCCCCTGGTTCTGGGGCAGGCTCTATGTGAAGGGTCTTATGGCAGCAGGCTTTGTGTCCAGGGCCCCTGGTTCTGGGGCAGACTCTATGTGAAGAGTCTTATGGCAGCAGGCTTTGTGTCCAGGGCCCCTGGTTCTGGGGCAGGCTCTATGTGAAGGGTCTTATGGCAGCAGGCTTTGTGTCCAGGGCCCCTGGTTCTGGGGCAGGCTCTATGTGAAGGGTATTATGACAGCAGGCTTTGTGTCCAGGGCCCCTGGTTCTGGGGCAGGCTCTATGTGAAGGGTATTATGACAGCAGGCTTTGTGTCCAGGGCCCCTGGTTCTGGGGCAGGCTCTATGTGAAGGGTCTTATGGCAGCAGGCATTGTGTCCAGGGCCCCTGGTTCTGGGGCAGGCTCTATGTGAAGGGTATTATGACAGCAGGCTTTGTGTCCAGGGCCCCTGGTTCTGGGGCAGGCTCTATGTGAAGGGTATTATGACAGCAGGCTTTGTGTCCAGGGCCCCTGGTTCTGGGGCAGGCTCTATGTGAAGGATATTATGACAGCAGGCTTTGTGTCCAGGGCCCCTGGTTCTGGGGCAGGCTCTATGTGAAGGGTATTATGGCAGCAGGCATTGGGTCCAGGGCCCCTGGTTCTGGGGCAGGCTCTATGTGAAGGGTATTATGACAGCAGGCTTTGTGTCCAGGGCCCCTGGTTCTGGGGCAGGCTCTATGTGAAGGGTCTTATGGCATCAGGCTTTGTGTCCAGGGCCCCTGGTTCTGGGGCAGACTCTATGTGAAGGGTATTATGACAGCAGGCTTTGTGTCCAGGGCCCCTGGTTCTGGGGCAGGCTCTATGTGAAGGGTATTATGACAGCAGGCTTTGTGTCCAGGGCCCCTGGTTCTGGGGCAGACTCTATGTGAAGGGTCTTATGGCAGCAGGCTTTGTGTCCAGGGCCCCTGGTTCTGGGGCAGACTCTATGTGAAGGGTATTATGACAGCAGGCTTTGTGTCCAGGGCCCCTGGTTCTGGGGCAGGCTCTATGTGAAGGGTCTTATGGCAGCAGGCTTTGTGTCCAGGGCCCCTGGTTCTGGGGCAGACTCTATGTGAAGGGTATTATGACAGCAGGCTTTGTGTCCAGGGCCCCTGGTTCTGGGGCAGGCTCTATGTGAAGGGTCTTATGGCAGCAGGCTTTGTGTCCAGGGCCCCTGGTTCTGGGGCAGACTCTATGTGAAGGGTATTATGACAGCAGGCTTTGTGTCCAGGGCCCCTGGTTCTGGGGCAGACTCTATGTGAAGGGTCTTATGGCAGCAGGCTTTGTGTCCAGGGCCCCTGGTTCTGGGGCAGGCTCTATGTGAAGGGTCTTATGGCAGCAGGCTTTGTGTCCAGGGCCCCTGGTTCTGGGGCAGGCTCTATGTGAAGGGTCTTATGGCAGCAGGCTTTGTGTCCAGGGCCCCTGGTTCTGGGGCAGGCTCTATGTGAAGGGTATTATGACAGCAGGCTTTGTGTCCAGGGCTCCTGGTTCTGGGGCAGGCTCTATGTGAAGGGTCTTATGGCATCAGGCTTTGTGTCCAGGGCCCCTGGTTCTGGGGCAGGCTCTATGTGAAGGGTCTTATGACAGCAGGCTTTGTGTCCAGGGCCCCTGGTTCTGACTTTTAGACTCACTGCTCTATTTCTGTCTTAGCTACTGTCACACCTCTCCATCTACATCCATCGGCTGTGTAAAATGCACCACGAAATCTGCTGCTTCCACCTGTTACGAGGCATAGGCCCAAGACCGTCTACACAACCCCCTCCCCTCCATGACTCTGTCCTCCTGTAGTCTACGGCATGTGGGACACACACTCTCTCTCTCACACACACACACACACACACAGACACAGACACACTGTCCACCCACATAGCTATTAACTCCTGTATCTGACAGAACAGGGGCCAGGGCTAGGGAGTAGGGACTGTGAAGACCAATGGAACAGTAACCGTGGGCGACCACATTATCTCATGTCAGTGTGGGTTTTATGGGGACTCGGTCATTTCCCCCAGGCAGAGTGAGGGAGATGGAGGCCCAAGGAACTGAACTGTGGCCGTAAAATTTTACACCAGAAAGGAAATGCGGTTTGGCTTCGGTCTGGTCGAGCACAGGACGAGCTGCCTCTCTCTCTCTCTCTCTCACAGTGGGTCTCTTGTCAAATGCACTGGGCTCTTGGGAAAATAGCACTTCTACTCTTAAGGACTATAGGGATTAGCTCCAAAAATGTTCTCATATAGTCAATTCACTTGTGAGTTGTAATAATTTGGTACATTATATTTTAGTCCCAGACAGCCAAGTTTTACAGTAGATATAGAGTTTCACTAGAGGAGCTACGCTAGTTTCATTTGTTCGGCTACAGTGGCTTCAGAAAATATTCATGCCCCTTGAATTATTCCACATTTTGTTGTGTTATAGACTGAATTTAAAATTGATTAAGTATATATATTTTTTCTTACCAATCTACACACACAATACCCCATAGTGACAAAGTGAAATCATGTTTTTAGAAATTTGTACACATTTATTGAAAATGAAATATCTCATTTACATAAGTATTCACACCCCTGTGTCAATACATGCACAAACACCTTCGGCAGCGATATCAGCCAAGAGTCTTTCTGGGTGAGTCTCTAAGAGCTTTGAACACCTGGATTGTAAAATATTTGCCCATTATTCTTTAAAAAAATATTCAAGCTCTGTCAAATTGGTTGTTGATCATTGCTAGACAACCATTTTCAAGTCTTGCCATAGATTTTCAAGCAGATTTAAGTCAAAACTGGACACTCCAGAAAATTCACTGTCTTCTTGGTAAGCAACTCCAGTGTAGATTTGGCCTTGTGATTTAGGTTATTGTTCTGCTGAAAGGTGAATTCATCTCCCAGTGGCTGGTGGAAAGCAGACTGAACCAGGTCTTCCTCTAGGATTTTACCTGTGCTTATCTCCGTTCCGTACATTTTTCATCCTGAAAAGCTCCCAGTCCTTAACGATTACAAGCATACCTATAATATGATGTAGCCACCTCTATGCAAATATGGAGAGTGGTACTCAGTAATGTGTTGTATTGGATTTTCCCGAAACATAACACTTTGTATTCAGAACAAAATGTTAATTACGTTGCCACATTTTTTGCAGTATTACCTCAATGCCTTGTAAACAGGATGTATGTTTTGAAATATTTCTATTCTGTTCAGACTTTCTTCTTTTCACGGACAAGACTCCTCCCAATAAACGTCAACCTGCTTAAGAGGCATTAGAAGAAGACAAAAATGTATATTACCAATTGCAGGATAAATCAATGTTAGCGTTTACATAGCTGCCCATAAATGTTTGTAGCATTTCACTTTATAAGTTGGTAATGTAGGCTTCTTCTAGCCCATTGCTTTATACTACAGATAATAATATTAGGCTATAATAAAAAAGATTTAAAAAATCAAAAATAAAATAACAGTGTCAGATTTTCAATCATTCCAATTACCCCTTGATCTTCACAAATAGGACTTGGAAATATATATTAGAGCATAACCCCAAAACGAAGGACTGATTAGCCTACACTGTTGTTTATGATTGTGTTGTCATGGAGGACTGATTGGGCTCATCGCTTCGAGTTGAAAAGGAAATGCTGCTGTTATGGAACTGCATGCTTTGAGCACTACCGATAATTGTTATTTGCAAATGTATGCCATATGATGCGTTTGCTATAGGCCTATTGTTGACATTTTTGTTTGTGACACTTTGATATCTTGATAATTAGCAGCTGTTTAAGTCTATCAGAAGTGTGCGAGTTTGAGAAAGTCTGTTAGGCCTATGGAATGTTTGGGGAATCAGCACGAATTAGATGGAGCAATAAAAGCCACTTTCCTGGTCTTCTTAAAGTAAACTAGTTGTGACAGTATGGAGCACAATACCACAGGGGAGTTTAGAAGGGAGGAACTCACATTTTATTCCATAGGCTGGGATCAGCGCTATGCAGCTGTTGCAAGAGAGCATTTTTCACTAGCTGTCCACTGGGGCGTATTCATTACATCGATTCTGTTGCAAAACGTTTCTTAAACTGAAGCAAATGGAACAAAACAGGGAGGGACCTACCTCTAGTTTTGCTCTGTTTGCTTCCGTTTGGTTCTTAAACGGTAAACGGTTTCCATAATGAATACACCCCTGGTTTTAAAAACAATTATTGATAGGAAGCTTAAACTTCTTCAATTCAACCATTATTGGGTTAAAATACACATATACATTTTATATTTATTGGAAAGGGGCATCAAGTTCTTTCACCACCCTGTGAAGTTCATCACCCTGTACTTTCACCACCCTGTGAAGTTCATCACCCTGTACTTTCACCACCCTGTGAAGTTCATCACCCTGTACTTTCACCACCCTGTGAAGTTCATCACCCTGTACTTTCACCACCATGTGAAGTTCATCACCCTGTACTTTCACCACCCTGTGAAGTTCATCACCCTGTTCTTTCACCACCCTGTGAAGTTCATCACCCTGTACTTTCACCACCCTGTGAAGTTCATCACCCTGTACTTTCACCACCCTGTGAAGTTCATCACCCTGTACTTTCACCACCCTGTGAAGTTCATCACCCTGTACTTTCACCACCCTGTGAAGTTCATCACCCTGTACTTTCACCACCCTGTGAAGTTCATCACCCTGTTCTTTCACCACCCTGTGAAGTTCATCACCCTGTACTTTCACCACCCTGTGAAGTTCATCACCCTGTACTTTCACCACCCTGTGAAGTTCATCACCCTGTACTTTCACCACCCTGTGAAGTTCATCACCCTGTACTTTCACCACCCTGTGAAGTTCATCACCCTGTACTTTCACCACCCTGTGAAGTTCATCACCCTGTACTTTCACCACCCTGTGAAGTTCATCATAACTTCTTTCATCTGTAGCCTAATAAACTGCATGCTCTCCCAACGAGTCATAGTGGGAAAACCACACAGCATGTCATCACGTAACTCCAAGTTTACTTTGATATTAAATCAATATTTGCACATAAATCGTTTCCACCTACATTTCCCGCATACTACATTTTACCAACACAAAAAGATCCCAGTGTGTCTAGCGGATTTTGTTTTGTCACATTTGGGAAGTTTCATTCAGGCCTGTCGTCATGAATTTTTTCCCCCGATGTACCTTAAAAAGGTTGGATAGAATCCCCGTTAGAGAGAAAACATGATTTGACTCCTTTCTGGTTTCTCCTTTCACAGCCATTAAACTAACTGCTTTAAAGTCCCCTTTGGCCTCATGGTGAAATCACTGAGCGGTTTCCTTCCTCTCCGGCAACTAAGTTAGGGAGGATGCCTGTATCTTTATAGTGACTGGGTGTATTGATACACCATCCAAAGTGTAAGTGTATGTCTGATTTTTTTGTTTTTCCCATCTACCAATAGGTGCCCTTCTTTCGAGGCATTGGAAAACCTCAGTGATCTTTATGGTTGAAACTGTGTTTAAAATTCACTTTACAGATAAATGTATGTGTGGTGTACAGAGATCAGGTAGTCATTCAAAAATCATGTTAAACACTATTATTGCACATAGAGTGAGTCCATGCAACTTATTATGTGACTTGTTAAACACATTTTTACAAAGGGGTTGAATAATTATTGACTCAAGACATTTCAGCCTTTCATTTTTTATTATTTTGTAAACATTGCTAAAAACATAATTCCACCTTGACATTATGGGGTATTGTGTGTAGGCCAGGGACACAAAATCTCAATTGAATCCATTTTAAATTCTGTCTGTAACACAACAACATGTGGAAAAAGTCAAGGAGTATGAATACTTTCTGAAGGCTCTGTATCTATAGCTGGAAGCCATAGGCGGAAGGTCATGTTTCATTTAGCCCTCAATGCTACATGCTAAGTAGGAGGGAGCAGGAGGAGGATTTAGGGCACTCTGTATCCCTCCACCTCAAGGTCCACATTGCTGCAGCTACAATGACACTCACTGACTCCATCCTATTTTTAGACTTCTAGTTGTAGCTAGAGTAATGACGGAGAAAAAAAAGTGTTAATTAGTGGGAGATTTGAGGTCCCCCAATCAACAAGTCAGCATTTCGGCTCCCTCCCTCCATCCAGCCCCTAGTCCTCTACAGACAGGCTGCATCAGCCAAGCCAGACCCTGTCCCAGACCCAGGCAGTGCTGTGGGTTATTGTTGAGCACACTTCAGATTACCTTCCATTAATGTCTTATTTCCCTGTTTCTTTCTCACCTGGGGTGTAATTCAAGCCTTTACAGATATCATCTCTCAGGCCTTAGATGAGAGCTGCTTGGGGATGGAGGGAGGGAGATAAGGAAGGAGGGAAATGGAGGAAGACTCAGGCCAAGAGCAATATTATGTGCCATATCTCCTGTTTTTCTGTAATAATGGTATTTTTATTTATATTTATTGAACCTTTATTTAACTAGGCAAGTCAGTTAAGAACAAATTCTTATTTACAATGACGGCCTACCCCGGCCAAACCCTAACCCTAACCCTACCCCTAACCCTAACCCTACCCCTTGCCACACCCTAACCCTAACCCTACCCCTTGCCACACCCTAACCCGGACAACGCTGGGCCAATTGTGCACCGCCCTATGGGACTCCCAATCACGTCAGGTTGTGATACAGCCTGTAATCAAACCAGGGTGTATAGTGACGCCTCTAGCACTGAGATACAGTGCCTTAGACCGCTGCACCACTCGGTAGCCCCAAAAAAGTTCCTCACACTATGCAGGCAACTGGCTGAGAGATTTAAGATATGTTGGTGCAATTATCAGATTCTCAATCAACTTAGGGCTTCATTTATAGAGTTCCACTTTCAAAGGGGCAGAGTAAAGTTCTGGCACTGTTGCCAGGTTGTGAAATGTCTATCATTAACTATTTTGTACCCTCCCCTCCTTAACTTCTCCTCTAATGTGAGTGGAATGTGATGTGATTTACAGTCATATTTCATCTGTCTTCCTCCTTCCTTCCTTCCTTCCTTCCTTCCTTCCTTCCTTCCTTCCTTCCTTCCTTCCTTCCTTCCTTCCTTCCTTCCTTCCTTCCTTCCTTCCTTCCTTCCTTCCTTCCCTCTCTTTCTCCCCCTCTACCCCCCCCTCTCTCTCTCTCTCTCCCTTCCCTCTATCTCTCCCTTCCCTCCCTCTCTTTCTACCCCTCTATCCCCTCTCTCTCTCTCTCTCTCTCTCTCTCTCTCTCTCTCTCTCTCTCTCTCTCTCTCTCTCTCTCTCCCTTCCCTCCCTCTCTCTCCCTTTCTCTCCCCCTCATTCTCCCCCACCCCTCTCTCTCTCTCTCTCCTCTATCCCCTTGCTCTCTCTCTCTTCCCTCCCTCTCTCCCTTTCTCTCTCTCTCTCTCCCTTTCTCTCTCCCCCCTCTCTCTCTCTCTTTCTCTCTTTCTTTCTTCCTCTCTCTCTGCAGGCACTGAGGAGAATGTATGTTTTCCAGTGTCAAGCTGCCCGGAGTCATGCACATGCTCAGACACAATTGTGCGCTGCAGTAACCGGGGGCTACGCATTCTGCCCAAGGGCATACCCAAGGACACCACCGAGCTGTGAGTCACCCGCACACACACACACACACACACACACACACACACACACACACACACACACACACACACACACACACACACACACACACACACACACACACCCCTCCTCCGGCTTGCTAGTTTTTGTCTGTGCTCTATGTTATTCAGAGGACTAGTCGTCATCAGCTGGGTGAGGCCAGGGTAAGGCCTGGGTAAGGCTGGGTGAGGCCAGGGTATGGCTGGGTGAGGCCAGGTGAGGTCGGGTGCCCATAGGGGTGGCAGGTAGCCTAGTGGTTAGAGCGTTGGGCCAGTAACTGAAAGGTTGCTAGATCGAATCCCTGGTAAAAAAGGCAGTAAAGCCACTGTTTCTAGGCCATCATTGTAAATAAGAATTTGTTCTTAACTGTCTTGCCTAGTTAAATAAAGGTTAAATAAAAAAAATTGCTCCATAGCTGAAGGTCAATGAGGCGTATCAGTGGGGGGGTACAGGGGATGTTCATCACCACCAAATGACCCAGTGATCCAGAGAGACTGAGATGGTACACTGAGAAACTGCTGCATTAACACCACACTGCCTGGGCACTTTACCATCAGAGCGAGAGAGAGAGAGATTTTTAAAATCTTTATTGGATCTGGGAACAATAAACACTCAAACAAAACCATGGTTACACATCCATCAAAAACACAACACCAAATCTTCCTCCACAACAACTTCTGTAGACCCCATATGCTCATAAACAGCCCAATGTTATTAACCAGTTTGTAATAGGAAAACTCAACCCTCCGTCACGCTGCCAACATGCCCACCACAGACCCCTGTCCCCGAATACTGTTCTTTCATGTCTTCCAGATTGCTAATTTAGCTGCCCCTGACACAAAGTTAAGTAAGACAACTACAGCCCCTCGACTAAACCTGGACTTTGGCCCAAATATAAACAGTTGGGAAGAGAAAACATCTCCCAGAGTTGAGAACCAACTAGTGATCAAGTCAATCATCCCGACCAACCTGGGACACTGTAAGAACAGATGTGCCAGAGTTTCATACAGAATGGTCACCCTTCCCCAACAGTAGGATCCAGGTGTACCAGATGCATGTTGGTGGCTAAAGCTCCGTGTATTATCCTCCATTGGAGGTCAGCTGTCCTCTTATCAATAGGCAGTTTATATAAAGACTTTTGGTGCCTCCTTTTGGGGAGGCACCTGGACCAAACACACCTGCCCACCTGCCCACCTCATCCATTTGACCCCTTCCAGGGAAGAAGCACGGGACACTTATACACATATTATGTACATGGCCTTCTTTCCCACCGCCTTGAACTCCCCCAGCTCCGGGGTATGGAAGGAAAGCAGTATCCCCACGTCCTCCTCTAACGCCCCCGCCACAGCACTAACATTCAGCGCAGGGAACACATCATCCAGACCCTCCGTCCTCCTCTAACACCCCCGCCGCAGCACTAACATTCAGCGCAGGGAACACATCATCCAGACCCTCCGTCCACCTCTAACGCCCCCGCCGCAGCACTAACATTCAGCGCAGGGAACACATCATCCAGACCCTCCGTCCTCCTCTAACGCCCCCGCCGCAGCACTAACATTCAGCGCAGGGAACACATCATCCAGACCCTCCGTCCACCTCTAACGCCCCCGCCGCAGCACTAACATTCAGCGCAGGGAACACATCATCCAGACCCTCCGTCCTCCTCTAACGCCCCCGCCGCAGCACTAACATTCAGCGCAGGGAACACATCATCCAGACCCTCCGTCCACCTCTAACGCCCCCGCCGCAGCACTAACATTCAGCGCAGGGAACACATCATCCAGACCCTCCGTCCACCTCTAACGCCCCCGCCACAGCACTAACATTCAGCGCAGGGAACACATCATCCAGACCCTCCGTCCTCCTCTAACGCCCCCGCCACAGCACTAACATTCAGCGCAGGGAACACATCATCCAGACTCTCCGTCCTCCTCTAACGCCCCCGCCTCAGCACTAACATTCAGCGCAGGGAACACATCATCCAGACCCTCCGTCCTCCTCTAACGCCCCCGCCTCAGCACTAACATTCAGCGCAGGGAACACATCATCCAGACCCTCCGTCCTCCTCTAACGCCCCCGCCGCAGCACTAACATTCAGCGCAGGGAACACATCATCCAGACCCTCCGTCCACCTCTAACGCCCCCGCCGCAGCACTAACATTCAGCGCAGGGAACACATCATCCAGACCCTCCGTCCTCCTCTAACGCCCCCGCCGCAGCACTAACATTCAGCGCAGGGAACACATCATCCAGACCCTCCGTCCTCCTCTAACGCCCCCGCCGCAGCACTAACATTCAGCGCAGGGAACACATCATCCAGACCCTCCGTCCTCCTCTAACGCCCCCGCCGCAGCACTAACATTCAGCGCAGGGAACACATCATCCAGACCCTCCGTCCACCTCTAACGCCCCCGCCGCAGCACTAACATTCAGCGCAGGGAACACATCATCCAGACCCTCCGTCCACCTCTAACGCCCCCGCCACAGCACTAACATTCAGCGCAGGGAACACATCATCCAGACCCTCCGTCCTCCTCTAACGCCCCCGCCGCAGCACTAACATTCAGCGCAGGGAACACATCATCCAGACCCTCCGTCCTCCTCTAACGCCCCCGCCGCAGCACTAACATTCAGCGCAGGGAACACATCATCCAGACCCTCCGTCCACCTCTAACGCCCCCGCCGCAGCACTAACATTCAGCGCAGGGAACACATCATCCAGACCCTCCGTCCTCCTCTAACGCCCCCGCCGCAGCACTAACATTCAGCGCAGGGAACACATCATCCAGACCCTCCGTCCTCCTCTAACGCCCCCGCCGCAGCACTAACATTCAGCGCAGGGAACACATCATCCAGACTCTCCGTCCTCCTCTAACGCCCCCGCCTCAGCACTAACATTCAGCGCAGGGAACACATCATCCAGACCCTCCGTCCTCCTCTAACGCCCCCGCCTCAGCACTAACATTCAGCGCAGGGAACACATCATCCAGACCCTCCGTCCTCCTCTAACGCCCCCGCCGCAGCACTAACATTCAGCGCAGGGAACACATCATCCAGACCCTCCGTCCACCTCTAACGCCCCCGCCGCAGCACTAACATTCAGCGCAGGGAACACATCATCCAGACCCTCCGTCCTCCTCTAACGCCCCCGCCACAGCACTAACATTCAGCGCAGGGAACACATCATCCAGACCCTCCGTCCTCCTCTAACGCCCCCACCGCAGCACTAACATTCAGCGCAGGGAACACATCATCCAGACCCTCCGTCCACCGATCAGAGTTGGAAGTATCAGTCACATACTGCCGATGAAGTACTGGCAAGGAATCGCAGACCTCAGCTATGATCTTCCTCAGTACGCGAGATGATCAGATCCCTGCTCTTTCTCCCAGCTCCTCCAACGATCTGCTCCTACTCCGCATCAGATGACCCAGCTTGGTACACCCCACACCTAACAGGCATGAACGTAGGCTGGCTGAACCCATTGCAGTGGTGTAAAGAACTTAAGTAAAAATACTTGAAGGTACTACTTAACTTGTTAGGGATAGTGTTAGGGTTGCGTAACTGGTGGCAGTGAGGTCAGATGCAGCAGAGCAGAAATAGGTAATAGCCGGAGCAGTTTAATTTCAAAACCAACGGCAATACAAGAAGAAAATAAAATCTTGAAAATCCCCCAGGCAGACCAGTCATTAGTGGCTTCTTTAGGGAAGGCATGCTTCTTATATACTCTCTTCGGGACCCAGTCAACCCTCGCTGCAATCTGCACACATTTACATTTATGCGACGCACATTTCACCGCTTCATTCCAGTTTCAGTTATTTCAGGAGCTACAGCCACTCTGCGTCTCGAGGATCTGGTGTTGCACTTCCTTCTCCTTGTTTGGGCACAATGTCCGTTAGTTCCTCATACCATGGCCTTACTGCCCACGGAGGGGGGGGGGGGGGTGTAGATTGAGACTCTGGGGGAGAATCTTCCATCAGGTCCTTTTTTTAGTGCTTCTGTCACAATAGGTACAGCTTCTTTTTTAGTCACCATGGATGTGGAGTCTCTATACCACCATTGAGCAGGAACAAGGTTTGGCAGCGATGCACCATTTCTTGAGTACCCGGCCTGAAACTGAGATGCCTCCTACAGAATTCATTGTCTCACTGACTGAATGGACTCTTAATCATAACATCTTTATCTTCCAGGATCGTATTTTTAAACAGGTCAAAGAATGTGCCATGGGAGCTTGCTACAGCCCTTCCTACGTTTGGTTTGTACTTGGGTAAATGGGAAAATGACTTCATTTTGGATCCTTCTAATAACCATTTCTTTGACCGGATTATATGGTGGGGACGCTATATTGATGATGTTTGCCTGTTCTGGTCCGGCTCAGAAGATGAACTTATTTCCTTCCACCAATACCTTAACAGCATTAACCCTAACATTAAACTAACTATGGAGTACAGCAAGGATAACATTCAGGTTTTGGACATCGACATCAGTAAAAATGACAAAGGTTGTTTGCACACATCAATCTTTAGGAAGCCTACAGATGGGAATACCATTCTGAGGGCAGACAGCTTTCACCCCAAAAGGCTAAAAGAGAATATTCCATATGGCCAATTCCATACAAAGAGTCCGTAGAATTTGCGATCAGGAAACAGACTACAGTGTCAAATCTGCTGAATTGGAGAATCGCTTTTTGAATCGGGGCTACAGCGTTCAGGTCCTGAAAGATGCAGGTACAGTATAAGGGCTGGATTACTTGACAGAGAGAACTTGTTGCGAAGGGGAGTGCCTCGTGATGCATCAGAGAGAGTGTATTTTGTTACAAAATACAGCACTGATGCAGAGAACATTAAAGGAATCATTCAAAATAATTGGGGAATCATCCAAAGTGATACGCTACTATGCCAAGTCTTTCCTGAGCCACCAGTCATAAGCTTTAAGAGATGTCCTACCCTAAATGACAAATTAGTCCACAGTTATCTTCCGGGTGACTCTCAAAAAACTTGGCTTGACCACAAACCCAAGGGCTCTTTTAAATGTAACCATTGCAACCATTGCAGAAATATTGCACAGAAGAAGTATCTTGTTGACACAGCTTCCAAAATGGAGTATTACGTCAAGCATTACATTAACTGCAAAACCACTCATGTCATCTATAGATTGGAATGGCCACAGTGTAAGGTGTTCTACATTGGACGGACAAAGAGACGCCTTCAAGACCGCTTGGCGGAACACAAGTCCTTACACCATGGCAACCCTGCCTCCCTACAAGCTATGGGTATTGATCATATTCCGGCCTCTATTAGAAAAGGGGACCGTCTTAAACAGTTAAACCAAAGGGAAAGTTTTGGGATTTACAAACTACAGGTCACTAAATACCCTGGTTTAAAAGAAGATATGGATTCCTCACCCTTCCTGTAGGGTCGTGATAGATCCATTTGCTGTCATCTACTGGACATTTTGCTCAATTGCCCTCAGCTATGTTTAGACTGTTGTTCATGTTTTGCTGTGTTCTAGTGTACTATGGAATATATTGCTTTCTTATTCTTGACACTTCTCCCAGTCATATTTAAGGTTAGAACTACCTTTCTAAGTGTCCTGATACTTCTAGCTTGGAGTTGTATGCTTATGATAACATAGCTACAGTATTTCACCTTTTAATGGGTATATTATTGCTTACTAGGTATGTCCAATCAATTTTGTAACCACTCCCTCTTCCAATTAGGGCTAATTGGAAAACCTGTTCAAAAGAGGACATTGTATTCTCTTTTTGTTTTGTACTCCCTGACGAAGGCCATGCAGCCGAAACGCGTCGGTTTAAAAAAAAACGTTGTTTCTATTGAACATGCTAATAAAGGCATTTTAATTAATTATATGAAGAGTGCCTTGGTCCTCCTTTCTTTTTGATGACAAGAAGAACCTACATGGGTACAAAACCCAGTAACATTGTGCACAAGCACTTACAAACAAACTATTCCACACACGGACATGGGGGGGACAGAGGGTTAAATACACAACACTTAATGAGGGAAATTGAAACCAGGTGTGTAGGAAAACAAGACAAAACAAATGGAAAATTAAAAGTGGATCGACGATGGCTAGAAGACCGGCGACGCCGACCGCCGAACACCGCCCAAACAAGGAGAGGAAACGACTTCGGTGGAAGTCGTGACAGATAGGTTGAGAAGTACGCCATGCTCAACCATCCGATCAACAAGACGCTCTTCTTGAAGAAAAACACCACCCCTTTATTCAACCTGCGACGCATAAGCAACATTCTCATAGCCTACCTTCTCTCCTACGGCGACCAGAAACTCCTCCACAGTGACATTAGCTTCAGTAACACACCTAAAGCCGTGTCAAACTGACAGGGACGGCGTCCCCATGTGGGTCGCCATCCCCACCAAAACCAGGGCAATTCCAACAGGAAATAAAATATACCTAATTCTACCACTGAAAAAAAACTTAATCATGCATAGAACAAGGAAAACACAAAGACAAGGAAACAAAAAGAAAACACAGGCAATCTAACTCCAGACACCACTTGCACTCGCTCATACAATTCCCAGCATGCACCAACACTCCCAGCATGCAGAGAGAGAGAGAGAGAGAGAGAGAGAGAGAGAGAGAGAGAGAGAGAGAGAGAGAGAGAGAGAGGTCTAATGTCTTCACATTCCTCCTCATTTCAGATACCTGGAAGGAAACCTCCTGACATCTGTTCCCAAAGAACTGTCCAGTCTGAAACAGCTATCTCTTGTGTATGTATTGTACCAGGTCTATCCCTCCCTGGCTCGTCAGAGATAACGATGCCAAAGCAATCTCCATTTTATTGAGATATTTGAAGCAGAGAATATTTTACATTCTTTATTGAAACATAAAAACTGACCAGTTGTGTTCATGTCCTTTCTTGTTTAAAAATAAATAAATTGTAAAGTGGCTTTAGGTCCTTAAAAAGAGCTTTATAAATATATTATTATGCCAGACAGTTCACTATTGTCTCTGTGGACTTTGAAGGTGTTTGTCCCAGTAGTGATATTGTGTCCTGTTGTGTGTTTGGTATTACACAGCGACCTGAGCAACAACAGCATCACCACCGTGGCCTCCATGACCTTCAGCCACATGACTCAGCTCGCCACTCTGTGAGTTACCATGACGACACGCCACGGCCTGCCTGCTGGCCACACTGGACCGGTTGGACACGGTGACCAGCGGCCTCAGTCACGTTTATAGTCAGAACACAGTCACACACACAGTGTTGTGTTCCCATCATTATAACTGTCTCCTCTCTGCTTTCATTTTAATCCCAGGATCCTGAGTTACAACCAGATTCGGTGCATCTCGATACACTCATTCTATGGGCTTAAATCTCTGCGCCTCTTGTAAGTGTTGCTCCTTCCTCTCCCTATGATACCCTCTCTTCCTCTCCTCTCTTCCTCTCCCTATGATACCCTCGCTTCCTCTCCTCTCTTCCTCTCTCTATGATACCCTCTCTTCCTCTCCTCTCTTCCTCTCTCTATGATACTCTCGCTTCCTCTCCTCTCTTCCTCTCTCTATGATACCCTCGCTTCCTCTCCTCTCTTCCTCTCTCTATGATACCCTCGCTTCCTCTCCTCTCTTCCTCTCCCTATGATACCCTCTCTTCCTCTCCTCTCTTCCTCTCCCTATGATACCCTCTCTACCTCTCCTCTCTTCCTCTCCCTATGATACCCTCTCTACCTCTCCCTATGATACCCTCTCTACCTCTCCCTATGATACCCTCTCTTCCTCTCCTCTCTTCCTCTCCCTAAGATACCCTCTCTTCCTCTCCTCTCTTCCTCTCCCTATGATACCCTCTCTTCCTCTCCTCTCTTCCTCTCTCTATGATACCCTCTCTCCTCTCCTCTCTTCCTCTCCCTATGATACCCTCTCTTTCTCTCCTCTCTTCCTCTCCCTATGATACCCTCTCTTCCTCTCCTCTCTTCCTCTCTCTATGATACCCTCTCTTCCTCTCCCTATGATACCCTCTCTACCTCTCCTGTCTTCCTCTCCCTATGATATCCTCTCTTCCTCTCCTCTCTTCCTCTCCCTATGATACCCTCTCTACCTCTCCTCTCTTCCTCTCCCTATGATACCCTCTCTTCCTCTCCTCTCTTCCTCTCCCTATGATACCCTCTCTTCCTCTCCTCTCTTCCTCTCCCTATGGTACCCTCTCTTCCTCTCCTCTCTTCCTCTCCCTATGATACCCTCTCTACCTCTCCCTATGATAACCTCTCTTCCTCTCCTCTCTTCCTCTCCCTATGATACCCTCTCTTCCTCTCCTCTCTACCTCTCCCTATGATACCCTCTCTTCCTCTCCTCTCTTCCTCTCCCTATGATACCCTCTCTACCTCTCCTCTCTACCTCTCCCTATGATACTCTCTCTTCCTCTCCTCTCTTCCTCTCCCTATGATACCCTCTCTTCCTCTCCTCTCTTCCTCTCCCTATGATACCCTCTCTTCCACTCCTCTCTACCTCTCCCTATGATACCCTCTCTTCCTAACTCTCTTCCTCTCCCTATGATACCCTATCTTCCTCTCCTCTCTTCCTCTCCCTATGATACCCTCTCTACCTCTCCCTATGATACCCTCTCTTCCTCTCCTCTCTTCCTCTCCCTATGATACCCTCTCTTCCTCTCCTCTCTTCCTCTCTTCATCTCTTCCTCTCCCTATGATACCCTCTCTTCCTCTCCTCTCTTCCTCTCCTCTCTCCCTCTCCCTATGATACCCTCTCTTCCTCTCCTCTCTTCCTCTCCCTATGATACCCTCTCGTCCTCTCCTCTCTTCCTCTCCCTATGATATCCTCTCTTCCTCTCCCTATGATACCCTCTCTTCCTCTCCCTATGATACCCTCTCTTCCTCTCCCTATGATATCCTCTCTTCCTCTCCTCTCTTCCTCTCCTCTCTCCTCTCTTCCTCTCCCTATGATACCCTCTCTTCCTCTCCCTATGATACCCTCTCTTCCTCTCCTCTCTACCTCTCCCTATGAAACCCTCTCTTCCTCTCCTCTCTTCCTCTCCCTATGATACCCTCTCTACCTCTCCTCTCTACCTCTCCCTATGATACTCTCTCTTCCTCTCCTCTCTTCCTCTCCCTATGATACCCTCTCTTCCTCTCCTCTCTTCCTCTCCCTATGATACCCTCTCTTCCACTCCTCTCTACCTCTCCCTATGATACCCTCTCTTCCTCTACTCTCTTCCTCTCCCTATGATACCCTATCTTCCTCTCCTCTCTTCCTCTCCCTATGATACCCTCTCTACCTCTCCCTATGATACCCTCTCTTCCTCTCCTCTCTTCCTCTCCCTATGATACCCTCTCTTCCTCTCCTCTCTTCCTCTCTTCATCTCTTCCTCTCCCTATGATACCCTCTCTTCCTCTCCTCTCTTCCTCTCCTCTCTCCCTCTCCCTATGATACCCTCTCTTCCTCTCCTCTCTTCCTCTCCCTATGATACCCTCTCGTCCTCTCCTCTCTTCCTCTCCCTATGATATCCTCTCTTCCTCTCCCTATGATACCCTCTCTTCCTCTCCCTATGATACCCTCTCTTCCTCTCCCTATGATATCCTCTCTTCCTCTCCTCTCTTCCTCTCCTCTCTCCTCTCTTCCTCTCCCTATGATACCCTCTCTTCCTCTCCCTATGATACCCTCTCTTCCTCTCCCTATGATACCCTCTCTTCCTCTCCTCTCTTCCTCTCCTCTCCTCTCTTCCTCTCCCTATGATACCCTCTCTTCCTCTCCTCTCTTCCTCTCCCTATGATATCCTCTCTTCCTCTCCCTATGATACCCTCTCTTCCTCTCCTCTCTTCCTCTCCCTATGATACCCTCTCTTCCTCTCCCTATGATACCCTCTCTTCCTCTCCCTATGATACCCGCTCTTCCTCTCCCTATGATACCCGCTCTTCCTCTCCTCTCTCCTCTCCTCTCTTCCTCTCCCTATGATACCCTCTCTTCCTCTCCTCTCTTCCTATCCATATGATCTCCTCTCTTCCTCTCCCTATGATACCCTCTCTTCCTCTCCTCTCTTCCTCTCCCTATGATACCCTCTCTTCCTCGCCCTATGATATCCTCTCTTCCTTTCCTCTCTTCCTCTCCCTATTATACCCTCTCTTCCTCTCCTCTCTTCCTCTCCCTATGGTACCCTCTCTTCCTCTCCTCTCTTCCTCTCCTCTCTACCTCTCCCTATGATACTCTCTCTTCCTCTCTTCTCTTCCTCTCCTCTCTTCCTCTCCCTATGATACCCTCTCTTCCTCTCCATATGATACTCTCTCTTCCTCTCCTCTCTTCCTCTCCCTATGATACCCTCTCTTCCTCTCCTCTCTTCCTCTCCTCTCTTCCTCTCTTCCTCTCCATATGATACTCTCTCTTCCTCTCCTCTCTTCCTCTCCCTATGATACCCTCGCTTCCTCTCCTCTCTTCCTCTCCCTATGATACCCTCTCTTCCTCTCCTCTCTTCCTCTCCCTATGATACCCTCTCTACCTCTCCTCTCTTCCTCTCCCTATGATACCCTCTCTACCTCTCCCTATGATACCCTCTCTACCTCTCCCTATGATACCCTCTCTTCCTCTCCTCTCTTCCTCTCCCTATGATACCCTCTCTACCTCTCCCTATGATACCCTCTCTTCCTCTCCTCTCTTCCTCTCCCTATGATACCCTCTCTTCCTCTCCTCTCTTCCTCTCTCTATGATACCCTCTCTTCCTCTCCTCTCTTCCTCTCCCTATGATACCCTCTCTTTCTCTCCTCTCTTCCTCTCCCTATGAGACCCTCTCTTCCTCTCCTCTCTTCCTCTCTCTATGATACCCTCTCTTCCTCTCCTCTCTTCCTCTCCCTATGATACCCTCTCTACCTCTCCTGTCTTCCTCTCCCTATGATAACCTCTCTTCCTCTCCTCTCTTCCTCTCCCTATGATACCCTCTCTACCTCTCCTCTCTTCCTCTCCCTATGATACCCTCTCTTCCTCTCCTCTCTTCCTCTCCCTATGATACCCTCTCTTCCTCTCCTCTCTTCCTCTCCCTATGGTACCCTCTCTTCCTCTCCTCTCTTCCTCTCCCTATGATACCCTCTCTACCTCTCCCTATGATACCCTCTCTTCCTCTCCTGTCTTCCTCTCCCTATGATACCCTCTCTTCCTCTCCTCTCTTCCTCTCCCTATGATACCCTCTCTTCCACTCCTCTCTTCCTCTCCCTATGATACCCTCTCTTCCTCTACTCTCTTCCTCTCCCTATGATACCCTATCTTCCTCTCCTCTCTTCCTCTCCCTATGATACCCTCTCTACCTCTCCCTATGATACCCTCTCTTCCTCTCCTCTCTTCCTCTCCCTATGATACCCTCTCTTCCTCTCCTCTCTTCCTCTCTTCATCTCTTCCTCTCCCTATGATACCCTCTCTTCCTCTCCTCTCTTCCTCTCCCTATGATACCCTCTCTTCCTCTCCTCTCTTCCTCTCCCTATGATATCCTCTCTTCCTCTCCCTATGATACCCTCTCTTCCTCTCCCTATGATACCCTCTCTTCCTCTCCCTATGATATCCTCTCTTCCTCTCCTCTCTTCCTCTCCTCTCTCCTCTCTTCCTCTCCCTATGATACCCTCTCTTCCTCTCCCTATGATACCCTCTCTTCCTCTCCCTATGATACCCTCTCTTCCTCTCCTCTCTTCCTCTCCTCTCTCCTCTCCTCTCTTCCTCTCCCTATGAAACCCTCTCTTCCTCTCCTCTCTTCCTCTCCCTATGATATCCTCTCTTCCTCTCCCTATGATACCCTCTCTTCCTCTCCTCTCTTCCTCTCCCTATGATACCCTCTCTTCCTCTCCCTATGATACCCCCTCTTCCTCTCCCTATGATACCCTCTCTTCCTCTCCCTATGATACCCGCTCTTCCTCTCCTCTCTCCTCTCCTCTCTTCCTCTCCCTATGATACCCTCTCTTCCTCTCCTCTCTTCCTATCCATATGATATCCTCTCTTCCTCTCCCTATGATACCCTCTCTTCCTCTCCTCTCTTCCTCTCCCTATGATACCCTCTCTTCCTCGCCCTATGATATCCTCTCTTCCTTTCCTCTCTTCCTCTCCCTATTATACCCTCTCTTCCTCTCCTCTCTTCCTCTCCTCTCTTCCTCTCCCTATGGTACCCTCTCTTCCTCTCCTCTCTTCCTCTCCTCTCTACCTCTCCCTATGATACCCTCTCTTCCTCTCTTCTCTTCCTCTCCTCTCTTCCTCTCCCTATGATACCCTCTCTTCCTCTCCATATGATACTCTCTCTTCCTCTCCTCTCTTCCTCTCCCTATGATACCCTCTCTTCCTCTCCTCTCTTCCTCTCCTCTCTTCCTCTCTTCCTCTCCATATGATACTCTCTCTTCCTCTCCTCTCTTCCTCTCCCTATGATACCCTCTCTTCCTCTCCTCTCTTCCTCTCCCTATGATACTCTCTCTTCCTCTCCTCTCTTCCTCTCCCTATGATACTCTCTCTCCTCTCCTCTCTTCCTCTCCCTATGATACCCTCTCTTCCTCTCCTCTCTTCCTCTCCTCTCGTCCTCTCCCTATGATACTCTCTCTTCCTCTCCTCTCTTCCTCTCCCTATGATACTCTCTCTTCCTCTCCCTATGATACCCTTTCTTCCTCTCCTCTCTTCCTCTCCCTATGGTACCCTCTCTTCCTCTCCTCTCTTCCTCTCCCTATGATACCCTCTCTACCTCTCCCTATGATACCCTCTCTTCCTCTCCTCTCTTCCTCTCCCTATGATACCCTCTCTTCCTCTCCTCTCTTCCTCTCCCTATGGTACCCTCTCTTCCTCTCCTCTCTTCCTCTCCCTATGATACCCTCTCTACCTCTCCCTATGATACCCTCTCTTCCTCTCCTCTCTTCCTCTCCCTATGATACCCTCTCTTCCTCTCCTCTCTTCCTCTCCCTATGATACCCTCTCTTCCTCTCCTCTCTTCCTCTCCCTATGATACCCTCTCTACCTCTCCTCTCTACCTCTCCCTATGATACTCTCTCTTCCTCTCCCTATGATACCCTCTCTTCCTCTCCTCTCTTCCTCTCCCTATGATACCCTCTCTTCCACTCCTCTCTACCTCTCCCTATGATACCCTCTCTTCCTCTCCTCTCTTCCTCTCCCTATGATACCCTCTCTTCCTCTCCTCTCTTCCTCTCCCTATGATACCCTCTCTACCTCTCCCTATGATACCCTCTCTTCCTCTCCTCTCTTCCTCTCCCTATGATACCCTCTCTTCCTCTCCTCTCTTCCTCTCTTCATCTCTTCCTCTCCCTATGATACCCTCTCTTCCTCTCCTCTCTTACTCTCCTCTCTCCCTCTCCCTATGATACCCTCTCTTCCTCTCCTCTCTTCCTCTCCCTATGATACCCTCTCTTCCTCTCCTCTCTTCCTCTCCCTATGATATCCTCTCTTCCTCTCCCTATGATACCCTCTCTTCCTCTCCCTATGATACCCTCTCTTCCTCTCCCTATGATACCCTCTCTTCCTCTCCTCTCTTCCTCTCCTCTCTCCTCTCTTCCTCTCCCTATGATACCCTCTCTTCCTCTCCCTATGATACCCTCTCTTCCTCTCCCTATGATACCCTCTCTTCCTCTCCTCTCTTCCTCTCCTCTCTCCTCTCCTCTCTTCCTCTCCCTATGATACCCTCTCTTCCTCTCCTCTCTTCCTCTCCCTATGATATCCTCTCTTCCTCTCCCTATGATACCCTCTCTTCCTCTCCTCTCTTCCTCTCCCTATGATACCCTCTCTTCCTCTCCCTATGATACCCTCTCTTCCTCTCCCTATGATACCCTCTCTTCCTCTCCCTATGATACCCGCTCTTCCTCTCCTCTCTCCTCTCCTCTCTTCCTCTCCCTATGATACCCTCTCTTCCTCTCCTCTCTTCCTCTCCCTATGATATCCTCTCTTCCTCTCCCTATGATACCCTCTCTTCCTCTCCTCTCTTCCTCTCCCTATGATACCCTCTCTTCCTCTCCCTATGATATCCTCTCTTCCTTTCCTCTCTTCCTCTCCCTATTATACCCTCTCTTCCTCTCCTCTCTTCCTCTCCTCTCTTCCTCTCCCTATGGTACCCTCTCTTCCTCTCCTCTCTTCCTCTCCTCTCTACCTCTCCCTATGATACTCTCTCTTCCTCTCTTCTCTTCCTCTCCTCTCTTCCTCTCCCTATGATACCCTCTCTTCCTCTCCATATGATACTCTCTCTTCCTCTCCTCTCTTCCTCTCCCTATGATACCCTCTCTTCCTCTCCTCTCTTCCTCTCCTCTCTTCCTCTCTTCCTCCCCATATGATACTCTCTCTTCCTCTCCTCTCTTCCTCTCCCTATGATACCCTCTCTTCCTCTCCTCTCTTCCTCTCCCTATGATACTCTCTCTTCTTCTCCTCTCTTCCTCTCCCTATGATACTCTCTCTCCTCTCCTCTCTTCCTCTCCCTATGATACCCTCTCTTCCTCTCCTCTCTTCCTCTCCTCTCGTCCTCTCCCTATGATACTCTCTCTTCCTCTCCTCTCTTCCTCTCCCTATGATACTCTCTCTTCCTCTCCCTATGATACCCTTTCTTCCTCTCCTCTCTTCCTCTCCCTATGGTACCCTCTCTTCCTCTCCTCTCTTCCTCTCCCTATGATACTCTCTCTTCCTCTCCTCTCTTCCTCTCCTCTCTTCCTCTCTTCCTCTCCCTATGATACCCTCTCTTCCTCTCCTCTCTTCCTCTCCCTATGATACTCCCTCTCTTCCTCTCCTCTCTTCCTCTCCCTATGATACCCTCTCTTCCTCTCCTCTCTTCCTCTCCCTATGATACTCTCTCTTCCTCTCCTCTCTTCCTCTCATCTCTTCCTCTCCCTATGACACTCTCTCTTCCTCTCCTCTCTTCCTCTCCCTATGATCCCCTTTCTTCCTCTCCTCTCTTCCTCTCCCTATGATGCTCTCTCTTCCTCTCCTCTCTTCCTTTCCCTATGATACCCTTTCTTCCTCTCCTCTCTTCCTCTCCCTATGATACTCTCTCTTCCTCTCCTCTCTTCCTCTCCCTATGATACCCTTTCTTCCTCTCCTCTCTTCCTCTCCCTATGATACTCTCTCTTCCTCTCCTCTCTTCCTCTCCCTATGATACTCTCTCTTCCTCTCCTCTCTTCTTCTCCCTATGATACTCTCTCTTCCTCTCCCTATGATACCCTCTCTTCCTCTCCCTATGATACCCTTTCTTCCTCTCCTCTCTTCCTCTCCCTATGATACTCTCTCTTCCTCTCCCTATGATACCCTCTCTTCCTCTCCCTATGATACCCTCTCTTCCTCTCCTCTCTTCCTCTCCCTATGATACCCTCTCTTCCTCTCCCTATGATACCCTTTCTTCCTCTCCTCTCTTCCTCTCCCTATGATACTCTCTCTTCCTCTCCCTATGATACCCTCTCTTCCTCTCCCTATGATACCCTCTCCTCCTCTCCCTATGATACCCTCTCTTCCTCTCCTCTCCCCATGATACCCTCTCTTCCCCTCCCTATGATACCCTCTCTTCCTCTCCTCTCTTCCTCTCCCTATGATACCCTCTCTTCCTCTCCTCTTGTCCTCTCCCTATGATACTCTCTCTTCCTCTCCTCTCTTCCTCTCCCTATGATACTCTCTCTTCCTCTCCTCTCTTCCTCTCCCTATGATACCCTTTCTTCCTCTCCTCTCTTCCTCTCCCTATGGTACCCTCTCTTCCTCTCCTCTCTTCCTCTCCCTATGATACTCTCTCTTCCTCTCCTCTCTCTTCCTCTCCCTCTCTTCCTCTCCTCTCTTCCTCTCCTCTCTTCCTCTCCCTATGATACTCTCTCTTCCTCTCCTCTCTTCCTCTCCTCTCTTCCTCTCCCCATGATACTCTCTCTTCCTCTCCTCTCTTCCTCTCCCTATGATACACTTTCTTCCTCTCCTCTCTTCCTCTCCCTATGATGCTCTTTCTTCCTCTCCTCTCTTCCTCTCCCTATGATGCTCTTTCTTCCTCTCCTCTCTTCCTCTCCATATGATGCTCTTTCTTCCTCTCCTCTCTTCCTCTCCCTATGATACCCTTTCATCCTCTCCTCTCTTCCTCTCCCTATGATACCCTCTCTTCCTCTCCCTATGATACCCTCTCTTCCTCTCCCTATGATACCCTCTCTTCCTCTCCCTATGATACCCTTTCTTCCTCTCCCTATGATACCCTCTCCTCCTCTCCCTATGATACCCTCTCTTCCTCTCCTCTCCCCATGATACCCTCTCTTCCCCTCCCTATGATACCCTCTCTTCCTCTCCTCTCTTCATCTCCCTATGATACCCTCTCTTCCTCTCCTCTTGTCCTCTCCCTATGATACTCTCTCTTCCTCTCCTCTCTTCCTCTCCCTATGATACTCTCTCTTCCTCTCCTCTCTTCCTCTCCCTATGATACCCTTTCTTCCTCTCCTCTCTTTCTCTCCCTATGGTACCCTCTCTTCCTCTCCTCTCTTCCTCTCCCTATGATACTCTCTCTTCCTCTCCTCTCTTCCTCTCCTCTCTTCCTCTCCTCTCTTCCTCTCCTCTCTTCCTCTCCCTATGATACCCTCTCTTCCTCTCCTCTCTTCCTCTCCCTATGATACTCCCTCTCCTCTCTTCCTCTCCTCTCTACCTCTCCCCATGGTACCCTCTCTTCCTCTCCTCTCTTCCTCTCCCTATGATACTCTCTCTTCCTCTCCTCTCTTCCTCTCCTCTCTTCCTCTCCCTATGATACTCTCTCTTCCTCTCCTCTCTTCCTCTCCCTATGATACCCTCTCTTCCTCTCCTCTCTTCCTCTCCCTATGGTACCCTCTCTTCCTCTCCTCTCTTCCTCTCCCTATGATACCCTCTCTACCTCTCCCTATGATACCCTCTCTTCCTCTCCTCTCTTCCTCTCCCTATGATACCCTCTCTTCCTCTCCTCTCTTCCTCTCCCTATGATACCCTCTCTTCCTCTCCTCTCTTCCTCTCCCTATGATACCCTCTCTACCTCTCCTCTCTACCTCTCCCTATGATACTCTCTCTTCCTCTCCCTATGATACCCTCTCTTCCTCTCCTCTCTTCCTCTCCCTATGATACCCTCTCTTCCACTCCTCTCTACCTCTCCCTATGATACCCTCTCTTCCTCTCCTCTCTTCCTCTCCCTATGATACCCTCTCTTCCTCTCCTCTCTTCCTCTCCCTATGATACCCTCTCTACCTCTCCCTATGATACCCTCTCTTCCTCTCCTCTCTTCCTCTCCCTATGATACCCTCTCTTCCTCTCCTCTCTTCCTCTCTTCATCTCTTCCTCTCCCTATGATACCCTCTCTTCCTCTCCTCTCTTACTCTCCTCTCTCCCTCTCCCTATGATACCCTCTCTTCCTCTCCTCTCTTCCTCTCCCTATGATACCCTCTCTTCCTCTCCTCTCTTCCTCTCCCTATGATATCCTCTCTTCCTCTCCCTATGATACCCTCTCTTCCTCTCCCTATGATACCCTCTCTTCCTCTCCCTATGATACCCTCTCTTCCTCTCCTCTCTTCCTCTCCTCTCTCCTCTCTTCCTCTCCCTATGATACCCTCTCTTCCTCTCCCTATGATACCCTCTCTTCCTCTCCCTATGATACCCTCTCTTCCTCTCCTCTCTTCCTCTCCTCTCTCCTCTCCTCTCTTCCTCTCCCTATGATACCCTCTCTTCCTCTCCTCTCTTCCTCTCCCTATGATATCCTCTCTTCCTCTCCCTATGATACCCTCTCTTCCTCTCCTCTCTTCCTCTCCCTATGATACCCTCTCTTCCTCTCCCTATGATACCCTCTCTTCCTCTCCCTATGATACCCTCTCTTCCTCTCCCTATGATACCCGCTCTTCCTCTCCTCTCTCCTCTCCTCTCTTCCTCTCCCTATGATACCCTCTCTTCCTCTCCTCTCTTCCTCTCCCTATGATATCCTCTCTTCCTCTCCCTATGATACCCTCTCTTCCTCTCCTCTCTTCCTCTCCCTATGATACCCTCTCTTCCTCTCCCTATGATATCCTCTCTTCCTTTCCTCTCTTCCTCTCCCTATTATACCCTCTCTTCCTCTCCTCTCTTCCTCTCCTCTCTTCCTCTCCCTATGGTACCCTCTCTTCCTCTCCTCTCTTCCTCTCCTCTCTACCTCTCCCTATGATACTCTCTCTTCCTCTCTTCTCTTCCTCTCCTCTCTTCCTCTCCCTATGATACCCTCTCTTCCTCTCCATATGATACTCTCTCTTCCTCTCCTCTCTTCCTCTCCCTATGATACCCTCTCTTCCTCTCCTCTCTTCCTCTCCTCTCTTCCTCTCTTCCTCCCCATATGATACTCTCTCTTCCTCTCCTCTCTTCCTCTCCCTATGATACCCTCTCTTCCTCTCCTCTCTTCCTCTCCCTATGATACTCTCTCTTCTTCTCCTCTCTTCCTCTCCCTATGATACTCTCTCTCCTCTCCTCTCTTCCTCTCCCTATGATACCCTCTCTTCCTCTCCTCTCTTCCTCTCCTCTCGTCCTCTCCCTATGATACTCTCTCTTCCTCTCCTCTCTTCCTCTCCCTATGATACTCTCTCTTCCTCTCCCTATGATACCCTTTCTTCCTCTCCTCTCTTCCTCTCCCTATGGTACCCTCTCTTCCTCTCCTCTCTTCCTCTCCCTATGATACTCTCTCTTCCTCTCCTCTCTTCCTCTCCTCTCTTCCTCTCTTCCTCTCCCTATGATACCCTCTCTTCCTCTCCTCTCTTCCTCTCCCTATGATACTCCCTCTCCTCTCTTCCTCTCCTCTCTTCCTCTCCCTATGATACCCTCTCTTCCTCTCCTCTCTTCCTCTCCCTATGATACTCTCTCTTCCTCTCCTCTCTTCCTCTCATCTCTTCCTCTCCCTATGACACTCTCTCTTCCTCTCCTCTCTTCCTCTCCCTATGATCCCCTTTCTTCCTCTCCTCTCTTCCTCTCCCTATGATGCTCTCTCTTCCTCTCCTCTCTTCCTTTCCCTATGATACCCTTTCTTCCTCTCCTCTCTTCCTCTCCCTATGATACTCTCTCTTCCTCTCCTCTCTTCCTCTCCCTATGATACCCTTTCTTCCTCTCCTCTCTTCCTCTCCCTATGATACTCTCTCTTCCTCTCCTCTCTTCCTCTCCCTATGATACTCTCTCTTCCTCTCCTCTCTTCTTCTCCCTATGATACTCTCTCTTCCTCTCCCTATGATACCCTCTCTTCCTCTCCCTATGATACCCTTTCTTCCTCTCCTCTCTTCCTCTCCCTATGATACTCTCTCTTCCTCTCCCTATGATACCCTCTCTTCCTCTCCCTATGATACCCTCTCTTCCTCTCCTCTCTTCCTCTCCCTATGATACCCTCTCTTCCTCTCCCTATGATACCCTTTCTTCCTCTCCTCTCTTCCTCTCCCTATGATACTCTCTCTTCCTCTCCCTATGATACCCTCTCTTCCTCTCCCTATGATACCCTCTCCTCCTCTCCCTATGATACCCTCTCTTCCTCTCCTCTCCCCATGATACCCTCTCTTCCCCTCCCTATGATACCCTCTCTTCCTCTCCTCTCTTCCTCTCCCTATGATACCCTCTCTTCCTCTTCTCTTGTCCTCTCCCTATGATACTCTCTCTTCCTCTCCTCTCTTCCTCTCCCTATGATACTCTCTCTTCCTCTCCTCTCTTCCTCTCCCTATGATACCCTTTCTTCCTCTCCTCTCTTCCTCTCCCTATGGTACCCTCTCTTCCTCTCCTCTCTTCCTCTCCCTATGATACTCTCTCTTCCTCTCCTCTCTTCCTCTCCTCTCTTCCTCTCCTCTCTTCCTCTCCTCTCTTCCTCTCCCTATGATACCCTCTCTTCCTCTCCTCTCTTCCTCTCCCTATGATACTCCCTCTCCTCTCTTCCTCTCCTCTCTTCCTCTCCCCATGGTACCCTCTCTTCCTCTCCTCTCTTCCTCTCCCTATGATACTCTCTCTTCCTCTCCTCTCTTCCTCTCCTCTCTTCCTCTCCCTATGATACTCTCTCTTCCTCTCCTCTCTTCCTCTCCCTATGATACACTTTCTTCCTCTCCTCTCTTCCTCTCCCTATGATGCTCTTTCTTCCTCTCCTCTCTTCCTCTCCCTATGATGCTCTTTCTTCCTCTCCTCTCTTCCTCTCCATATGATGCTCTTTCTTCCTCTCCTCTCTTCCTCTCCCTATGATACCCTTTCATCCTCTCCTCTCTTCCTCTCCCTATGATACCCTCTCTTCCTCTCCCTATGATACCCTCTCTTCCTCTCCCTATGATACCCTCTCTTCCTCTCCCTATGATACCCTTTCTTCCTCTCCCTATGATACCCTCTCCTCCTCTCCCTATGATACCCTCTCTTCCTCTCCTCTCCCCATGATACCCTCTCTTCCCCTCCCTATGATACCCTCTCTTCCTCTCCTCTCTTCATCTCCCTATGATACCCTCTCTTCCTCTCCTCTTGTCCTCTCCCTATGATACTCTCTCTTCCTCTCCTCTCTTCCTCTCCCTATGATACTCTCTCTTCCTCTCCTCTCTTCCTCTCCCTATGATACCCTTTCTTCCTCTCCTCTCTTTCTCTCCCTATGGTACCCTCTCTTCCTCTCCTCTCTTCCTCTCCCTATGATACTCTCTCTTCCTCTCCTCTCTTCCTCTCCTCTCTTCCTCTCCTCTCTTCCTCTCCTCTCTTCCTCTCCCTATGATACCCTCTCTTCCTCTCCTCTCTTCCTCTCCCTATGATACTCCCTCTCCTCTCTTCCTCTCCTCTCTTCCTCTCCCCATGGTACCCTCTCTTCCTCTCCTCTCTTCCTCTCCCTATGATACTCTCTCTTCCTCTCCTCTCTTCCTCTCCTCTCTTCCTCTCCCTATGATACTCTCTCTTCCTCTCCTCTCTTCCTCTCCCTATGATACCCTTTCTTCCTCTCCTCTCTTCCTCTCCCTATGATGCTCTTTCTTCCTCTCCTCTCTTCCTCTCCATATGATGCTCTTTCTTCCTCTCCTCTCTTCCTCTCCCTATGATACCCTTTCTCCCTCTCCTCTCTTCCTCTCCCTATGATATCCTCTCTTCCTCTCCCTATGATACCCTCTCTTCCTCTCCTCTCTTCCTCTCCCTATGATACCCTCTCTTCCTCTCCCTATGATACCCTCTCTTCCTCTCCCTATGATACCCTCTCTTCCTCTCCCTATGATACCCGCTCTTCCTCTCCTCTCTCCTCTCCTCTCTTCCTCTCCCTATGATACCCTCTCTTCCTCTCCTCTCTTCCTATCCCTATGATATCCTCTCTTCCTCTCCCTATGATACCCTCTCTTCCTCTCCTCTCTTCCTCTCCCTATGATACCCTCTCTTCCTCTCCCTATGATACCCTCTCTTCCTTTCCTCTCTTCCTCTCCCTATTATACCCTCTCTTCCTCTCCTCTCTTCCTCTCATCTCTTCCTCTCCCTATGGTACCCTCTCTTCCTCTCCTCTCTTCCTCTCCTCTCTACCTCTCCCTATGATACTCTCTCTTCCTCTCTTCTCTTCCTCTCCTCTCTTCCTCTCCCTATGATACCCTCTCTTCCTCTCCATATGATACTCTCTCTTCCTCTCCTCTCTTCCTCTCCCTATGATACCCTCTCTTCCTCTCCTCTCTTCCTCTCCTCTCTTCCTCTCTTCCTCTCCATATGATACTCTCTCTTCCTCTCCTCTCTTCCTCTCCCTATGATACCCTCTCTTCCTCTCCTCTCTTCCTCTCCCTATGATACTCTCTCTTCTTCTCCTCTCTTCCTCTCCCTATGATACTCTCTCTCCTCTCCTCTCTTCCTCTCCCTATGATACCCTCTCTTCCTCTCCTCTCTTCCTCTCCTCTCGTCCTCTCCCTATGATACTCTCTCTTCCTCTCCTCTCTTCCTGTCCCTATGATACTCTCTCTTCCTCTCCCTATGATACCCTTTCTTCCTCTCCTCTCTTCCTCTCCCTATGGTACCCTCTCTTCCTCTCCTCTCTTCCTCTCCCTATGATACTCTCTCTTCCTCTCCTCTCTTCCTCTCCTCTCTTCCTCTCTTCCTCTCCCTATGATACCCTCTCTTCCTCTCCTCTCTTCCTCTCCCTATGATACTCCCTCTCCTCTCTTCCTCTCCTCTCTTCCTCTCCCTATGATACCCTCTCTTCCTCTCCTCTCTTCCTCTCCCTATGATACTCTCTCTTCCTCTCCTCTCTTCCTCTCATCTCTTCCTCTCCCTATGACACTCTCTCTTCCTCTCCTCTCTTCCTCTCCCTATGATACCCTTTCTTCCTCTCCTCTCTTCCTCTCCCTATGATGCTCTCTCTTCCTCTCCTCTCTTCCTTTCCCTATGATACTCTTTCTTCCTCTCCTCTCTTCCCCTCCCTATGATACTCTCTCTTCCTCTCCTCTCTTCCTCTCCCTATGATACCCTTTCTTCCTCTCCTCTCTTCCTCTCCCTATGATACTCTCTCTTCCTCTCCTCTCTTCCTCTCCCTATGATACTCTCTCTTCCTCTCCTCTCTTCCTCTCCCTATGATACTCTCTCTTCCTCTCCCTATGATACCCTCTCTTCCTCTCCCTATGATACCCTTTCTTCCTCTCCTCGCTTCCTCTCCCTATGATACTCTCTCTTCCTCTCCCTATGATACCCTCTCTTCCTCTCCTCTCTTCCTCTCCCTATGATACCCTCTCTTCCTCTCCCTATGATACCCTTTCTTCCTCTCCTCTCTTCCTCTCCCTATGATACTCTCTCTTCCTCTCCCTATGATACCCTCTCTTCCTCTCCCTATGATACCCTCTCTTCCTCTCCTCTCTTCCTCTCCTCTCGTCCTCTCCCTATGATACTCTCTCTTCCTCTCCTCTCTTCCTGTCCCTATGATACTCTCTCTTCCTCTCCCTATGATACCCTTTCTTCCTCTCCTCTCTTCCTCTCCCTATGGTACCCTCTCTTCCTCTCCTCTCTTCCTCTCCCTATGATACTCTCTCTTCCTCTCCTCTCTTCCTCTCCTCTCTTCCTCTCTTCCTCTCCCTATGATACCCTCTCTTCCTCTCCTCTCTTCCTCTCCCTATGATACTACCTCTCCTCTCTTCCTCTCCTCTCTTCCTCTCCCTATGATACCCTCTCTTCCTCTCCTCTCTTCCTCTCCCTATGATACTCTCTCTTCCTCTCCTCTCTTCCTCTCATCTCTTCCTCTCCCTATGACACTCTCTCTTCCTCTCCTCTCTTCCTCTCCCTATGATACCCTTTCTTCCTCTCCTCTCTTCCTCTCCCTATGATGCTCTCTCTTCCTCTCCTCTCTTCCTTTCCCTATGATACTCTTTCTTCCTCTCCTCTCTTCCCCTCCCTATGATACTCTCTCTTCCTCTCCTCTCTTCCTCTCCCTATGATACCCTTTCTTCCTCTCCTCTCTTCCTCTCCCTATGATACTCTCTCTTCCTCTCCTCTCTTCCTCTCCCTATGATACTCTCTCTTCCTCTCCTCTCTTCCTCTCCCTATGATACTCTCTCTTCCTCTCCCTATGATACCCTCTCTTCCTCTCCCTATGATACCCTTTCTTCCTCTCCTCTCTTCCTCTCCCTATGATACTCTCTCTTCCTCTCCCTATGATACCCTCTCTTCCTCTCCCTATGATACCCTCTCTTCCTCTCCTCTCTTCCTCTCCCTATGATACCCTCTCTTCCTCTCCCTATGATACCCTTTCTTCCTCTCCTCTCTTCCTCTCCCTATGATACTCTCTCTTCCTCTCCCTATGATACCCTCTCTTCCTCTCCCTATGATACCCTCTCTTCCTCTCCCTATGATACCCTCTCTTCCTCTCCCTATGATACCCTCTCCTCTTCTCCTTATGTACCCTCTCTTCCTCTCCTCTCCCCATGATACCCTCTCTTCCCCTCCCTATGATACCCTCTCTTCCTCTCCTCTCTTCCTCTCCCTATGATACTCTCTCTTCCTCTCCTCTCTTCCTCTCCCTATGATACTCTCTCTTCCTCTCCTCTCTTCCTCTCCCTATGATACCCTTTCTTCCTCTCCTCTCTTCCTCTCCCTATGGTACCCTCTCTTCCTCTCCTCTCTTCCTCTCCCTATGATACTCTCTCTTCCTCTCCTCTCTTCCTCTCCTCTCTTCCTCTCCTCTCTTCCTCTCCTCTCTTCCTCTCCCTATGATACCCTCTCTTCCTCTCCTCTCTTCCTCTCCCTATGATACTCCCTCTCCTCTCTTCCTCTCCTCTCTTCCTCTCCCCATGGTACCCTCTCTTCCTCTCCTCTCTTCCTCTCCCTATGATACTCTCTCTTCCTCTCCTCTCTTCCTCTCCTCTCTTCCTCTCCCTATGATACTCTCTCTTCCTCTCCTCTCTTCCTCTCCCTATGATACCCTTTCTTCCTCTCCTCTCTTCCTCTCCCTATGATGCTCTTTCTTCCTCTCCTCTCTTCCTCTCCATATGATGCTCTTTCTTCCTCTCCTCTCTTCCTCTCCCTATGATACCCTTTCTTCCTCTCCTCTCTTCCTCTCCCTATGATACCCTCTCTTCCTCTCCCTATGATACCCTCTCTTCCTCTCCCTATGATACCCTCTCTTCCTCTCCCTATGATACCCTCTCTTCCTCTCCCTATGATACCCTCTCCTCCTCTCCCTATGATACCCTCTCTTCCTCTCCTCTCCCCATGATACCCTCTCTTCCCCTCCCTATGATACCCTCTCTTCCTCTCCTCTCTTCCTCTCCCTATGATACCCTCTCTTCCTCTCCTCTTGTCCTCTCCCTATGATACTCTCTCTTCCTCTCCTCTCTTCCTCTCCCTATGATACTCTCTCTTCCTCTCCTCTCTTCCTCTCCCTATGATACCATTTCTTCCTCTCCTCTCTTCCTCTCCCTATGGTACCCTCTCTTCCTCTCCTCTCTTCCTCTCCCTATGATACTCTCTCCTCTCCTCTCCTCTCTTCCTCTCCTCTCTTCCTCTCCTCTCTTCCTCTCCCTATGATACCCTCTCTTCCTCTCCTCTCTTCCTCTCCCCATGGTACTCTCTCTTCCTCTCCTCTCTTCCTCTCCCTATGATACTCTCTCTTCCTCTCCTCTCTTCCTCTCCTCTCTTCCTCTCCCTATGATACTCTCTCTTCCTCTCCTCTCTTCCTCTCCCTATGATACCCTTTCTTCCTCTCCTCTCTTCCTCTCCCTATGATGCTCTTTCTTCCTCTCCTCTCTTCCTCTCCATATGATGCTCTTTCTTCCTCTCCTCTCTTCCTCTCCCTATGATACCCTTTCTTCCTCTCCTCTCTTCCTCTCCCTATGATACTCTCTCTTCCTCTCCTCTCTTCCTCTCCCTATGATACTCTCTCTTCCTCTCCTCTCTTCCTCTCCCTATGATACTCTCTCTTCCTCTCCTCTCTTCCTCTCCCTATGATACTCTCTCTTCCTCTCCCTATGATACCCTTTCTTCCTCTCCCTATGATACCCTTTCTTCCTCTCCTCTCTTCCTCTCCCTATGATGCTCTCTCTTCCTCTCCCTATGATACCCTCTCTTCCTCTCCCTATGATACCCTCTCTTCCTCTCCCTATGATACCCTTTCTTCCTCTCCTCTCTTCCTCTCCCTATGATACTCTCTCTTCCTCTCCCTATGATACCCTCTCTTCCTCTCCCTATGATACCCTATCTTCCTCTCCCTATGATACCCTCTCTTCCTCTCCCTATGATACCCTTTCTTCCTCTCCTCTCTTCCTCTCCCTATGATACCCTTTCTTCCTCTCCTCTCTTCCTCTCCCTATGATGCTCTTTCTTCCTCTCCTCTCTTCCTCTCCATATGATGCTCTTTCTTCCTCTCCTCTCTTCCTCTCCCTATGATACCCTTTCTTCCTCTCCTCTCTTCCTCTCCCTATGATACTCTCTCTTCCTCTCCTCTCTTCCTCTCCCTATGATACTCTCTCTTCCTCTCCTCTCTTCCTCTCCCTATGATACTCTCTCTTCCTCTCCCTATGATACCCTTTCTTCCTCTCCCTATGATACCCTTTCTTCCTCTCCTCTCTTCCTCTCCCTATGATACTCTCTCTTCCTCTCCCTATGATACCCTCTCTTCCTCTCCCTATGATACCCTCTCTTCCTCTCCCTATGATACCCTTTCTTCCTCTCCTCTCTTCCTCTCCCTATGATACTCTCTCTTCCTCTCCCTATGATACCCTCTCTTCCTCTCCCTATGATACCCTATCTTCCTCTCCCTATGATACCCTCTCTTCCTCTCCCTATGATACCCTATCTTCCTCTCCCTATGATACCCTCTCTTCCTCTCCCTATGATACCCTCTCTTCCTCTCCTCTTGTCCTCTCCCTATGATACTCTCTCTTCCTCTCCTCTCTTCCTCTCCCTATGATACTCTCTCTTCCTCTCCTCTCTTCCTCTCCCTATGATACCATTTCTTCCTCTCCTCTCTTCCTCTCCCTATGGTACCCTCTCTTCCTCTCCTCTCTTCCTCTCCCTATGATACTCTCTCTTCCTCTCCTCTCTTCCTCTCCTCTCTTCCTCTCCTCTCTTCCTCTCCCTATGATACCCTCTCTTCCTCTCCTCTCTTCCTCTCCCTATGATACTCCCTCTCCTCTCTTCCTCTCCTCTCTTCCTCTCCCCATGGTACCCTCACTTCCTCTCCTCTCTTCCTCTCCCTATGATACTCTCTCTCCCTCTCCACTCTTCCTCTCCTCTCTTCCTCTCCCTATGATACTCTCTCTTCCTCTCCTCTCTTCCTCTCCCTATGATACCCTCTCTTCCTCTCCCTATGATACCCTTTCTTCCTCTCCTCTCTTCCTCTCCCTATGATACTCTCTCTTCCTCTCCCTATGATACCCTCTCTTCCTCTCCCTATGATACCCTATCTTCCTCTCCCTATGATACCCTCTCTTCCTCTCCCTATGATACCCTTTCTTCCTCTCCTCTCTTCCTCTCCCTATGATACCCTTTCTTCCTCTCCTCTCTTCCTCTCCCTATGATGCTCTTTCTTCCTCTCCTCTCTTCCTCTCCATATGATGCTCTTTCTTCCTCTCCTCTCTTCCTCTCCCTATGATACCCTTTCTTCCTCTCCTCTCTTCCTCTCCCTATGATACTCTCTCTTCCTCTCCTCTCTTCCTCTCCCTATGATACTCTCTCTTCCTCTCCTCTCTTCCTCTCCCTATGATACTCTCTCTTCCTCTCCCTATGATACCCTTTCTTCCTCTCCCTATGATACCCTTTCTTCCTCTCCTCTCTTCCTCTCCCTATGATACTCTCTCTTCCTCTCCCTATGATACCCTCTCTTCCTCTCCCTATGATACCCTCTCTTCCTCTCCCTATGATACCCTTTCTTCCTCTCCTCTCTTCCTCTCCCTATGATACTCTCTCTTCCTCTCCCTATGATACCCTCTCTTCCTCTCCCTATGATACCCTATCTTCCTCTCCCTATGATACCCTCTCTTCCTCTCCCTATGATACCCTATCTTCCTCTCCCTATGATACCCTCTCTTCCTCTCCCTATGATACCCTCTCTTCCTCTCCTCTTGTCCTCTCCCTATGATACTCTCTCTTCCTCTCCTCTCTTCCTCTCCCTATGATACTCTCTCTTCCTCTCCTCTCTTCCTCTCCCTATGATACCATTTCTTCCTCTCCTCTCTTCCTCTCCCTATGGTACCCTCTCTTCCTCTCCTCTCTTCCTCTCCCTATGATACTCTCTCTTCCTCTCCTCTCTTCCTCTCCTCTCTTCCTCTCCTCTCTTCCTCTCCCTATGATACCCTCTCTTCCTCTCCTCTCTTCCTCTCCCTATGATACTCCCTCTCCTCTCTTCCTCTCCTCTCTTCCTCTCCCCATGGTACCCTCTCTTCCTCTCCTCTCTTCCTCTCCCTATGATACTCTCTCTTCCTCTCCTCTCTTCCTCTCCTCTCTTCCTCTCCTCTCTTCCTCTCCTCTCTTCCTCTCCCTATGATACCCTCTCTTCCTCTCCTCTCTTCCTCTCCCTATGATACTCCCTCTCCTCTCTTCCTCTCCTCTCTTCCTCTCCCCATGGTACCCTCTCTTCCTCTCCTCTCTTCCTCTCCCTATGATACCCTCTCTTCCTCTCCCTATGATACCCTCTCTTCCTCTCCTCTTGTCCTCTCCCTATGATACTCTCTCTTCCTCTCCTCTCTTCCTCTCCCTATGATACTCTCTCTTCCTCTCCTCTCTTCCTCTCCCTATGATACCCTCTCTTCCTCTCCTCTCTACCTCTCCCTATGATACCCTCTCTTCCTCTCCTCTCTTCCTCTCCCTATGATACCCTCTCTACCTCTCCTCTCTACCTCTCCCTATGATACTCTCTCTTCCTCTCCTCTCTTCCTCTCCCTATGATACCCTCTCTTCCTCTCCTCTCTTCCTCTCCCTATGATACCCTCTCTTCCACTCCTCTCTACCTCTCCCTATGATACCCTCTCTTCCTCTACTCTCTTCCTCTCCCTATGATACCCTATCTTCCTCTCCTCTCTTCCTCTCCCTATGATACCCTCTCTACCTCTCCCTATGATACCCTCTCTTCCTCTCCTCTCTTCCTCTCCCTATGATACCCTCTCTTCCTCTCCTCTCTTCCTCTCTTCATCTCTTCCTCTCCCTATGATACCCTCTCTTCCTCTCCTCTCTTCCTCTCCTCTCTCCCTCTCCCTATGATACCCTCTCTTCCTCTCCTCTCTTCCTCTCCCTATGATACCCTCTCTTCCTCTCCTCTCTTCCTCTCCCTATGATATCCTCTCTTCCTCTCCCTATGATACCCTCTCTTCCTCTCCCTATGATACCCTCTCTTCCTCTCCCTATGATATCCTCTCTTCCTCTCCTCTCTTCCTCTCCTCTCTCCTCTCTTCCTCTCCCTATGATACCCTCTCTTCCTCTCCCTATGATACCCTCTCTTCCTCTCCCTATGATACCCTCTCTTCCTCTCCTCTCTTCCTCTCCTCTCCTCTCTTCCTCTCCCTATGATACCCTCTCTTCCTCTCCTCTCTTCCTCTCCCTATGATATCCTCTCTTCCTCTCCCTATGATACCCTCTCTTCCTCTCCTCTCTTCCTCTCCCTATGATACCCTCTCTTCCTCTCCCTATGATACCCTCTCTTCCTCTCCCTATGATACCCGCTCTTCCTCTCCCTATGATACCCGCTCTTCCTCTCCTCTCTCCTCTCCTCTCTTCCTCTCCCTATGATACCCTCTCTTCCTCTCCTCTCTTCCTATCCATATGATCTCCTCTCTTCCTCTCCCTATGATACCCTCTCTTCCTCTCCTCTCTTCCTCTCCCTATGATACCCTCTCTTCCTCGCCCTATGATATCCTCTCTTCCTTTCCTCTCTTCCTCTCCCTATTATACCCTCTCTTCCTCTCCTCTCTTCCTCTCCTCTCTTCCTCTCCCTATGGTACCCTCTCTTCCTCTCCTCTCTTCCTCTCCTCTCTACCTCTCCCTATGATACTCTCTCTTCCTCTCTTCTCTTCCTCTCCTCTCTTCCTCTCCCT
The DNA here is from genome assembly GCF_045679555.1 of Salvelinus alpinus. NCBI lineage: Eukaryota > Metazoa > Chordata > Actinopteri > Salmoniformes > Salmonidae > Salvelinus > Salvelinus alpinus. The sequence continues at coordinate 65,122,792 of NC_092092.1, forward strand.
ATGATACCCTCTCTTCCTCTCCATATGATACTCTCTCTTCCTCTCCTCTCTTCCTCTCCCTATGATACCCTCTCTTCCTCTCCTCTCTTCCTCTCCTCTCTTCCTCTCTTCCTCTCCATATGATACTCTCTCTTCCTCTCCTCTCTTCCTCTCCCTATGATACCCTCGCTTCCTCTCCTCTCTTCCTCTCCCTATGATACCCTCTCTTCCTCTCCTCTCTTCCTCTCCCTATGATACCCTCTCTACCTCTCCTCTCTTCCTCTCCCTATGATACCCTCTCTACCTCTCCCTATGATACCCTCTCTACCTCTCCCTATGATACCCTCTCTTCCTCTCCTCTCTTCCTCTCCCTATGATACCCTCTCTACCTCTCCCTATGATACCCTCTCTTCCTCTCCTCTCTTCCTCTCCCTATGATACCCTCTCTTCCTCTCCTCTCTTCCTCTCTCTATGATACCCTCTCTTCCTCTCCTCTCTTCCTCTCCCTATGATACCCTCTCTTTCTCTCCTCTCTTCCTCTCCCTATGAGACCCTCTCTTCCTCTCCTCTCTTCCTCTCTCTATGATACCCTCTCTTCCTCTCCTCTCTTCCTCTCCCTATGATACCCTCTCTACCTCTCCTGTCTTCCTCTCCCTATGATAACCTCTCTTCCTCTCCTCTCTTCCTCTCCCTATGATACCCTCTCTACCTCTCCACTCTTCCTCTCCCTATGATACCCTCTCTTCCTCTCCTCTCTTCCTCTCCCTATGATACCCTCTCTTCCTCTCCTCTCTTCCTCTCCCTATGGTACCCTCTCTTCCTCTCCTCTCTTCCTCTCCCTATGATACCCTCTCTACCTCTCCCTATGATACCCTCTCTTCCTCTCCTGTCTTCCTCTCCCTATGATACCCTCTCTTCCTCTCCTCTCTTCCTCTCCCTATGATACCCTCTCTTCCACTCCTCTCTACCTCTCCCTATGATACCCTCTCTTCCTCTACTCTCTTCCTCTCCCTATGATACCCTATCTTCCTCTCCTCTCTTCCTCTCCCTATGATACCCTCTCTACCTCTCCCTATGATACCCTCTCTTCCTCTCCTCTCTTCCTCTCCCTATGATACCCTCTCTTCCTCTCCTCTCTTCCTCTCTTCATCTCTTCCTCTCCCTATGATACCCTCTCTTCCTCTCCTCTCTTCCTCTCCCTATGATACCCTCTCTTCCTCTCCTCTCTTCCTCTCCCTATGATATCCTCTCTTCCTCTCCCTATGATACCCTCTCTTCCTCTCCCTATGATACCCTCTCTTCCTCTCCCTATGATATCCTCTCTTCCTCTCCTCTCTTCCTCTCCTCTCTCCTCTCTTCCTCTCCCTATGATACCCTCTCTTCCTCTCCCTATGATACCCTCTCTTCCTCTCCCTATGATACCCTCTCTTCCTCTCCTCTCTTCCTCTCCTCTCTCCTCTCCTCTCTTCCTCTCCCTATGAAACCCTCTCTTCCTCTCCTCTCTTCCTCTCCCTATGATATCCTCTCTTCCTCTCCCTATGATACCCTCTCTTCCTCTCCTCTCTTCCTCTCCCTATGATACCCTCTCTTCCTCTCCCTATGATACCCCCTCTTCCTCTCCCTATGATACCCTCTCTTCCTCTCCCTATGATACCCGCTCTTCCTCTCCTCTCTCCTCTCCTCTCTTCCTCTCCCTATGATACCCTCTCTTCCTCTCCTCTCTTCCTATCCATATGATATCCTCTCTTCCTCTCCCTATGATACCCTCTCTTCCTCTCCTCTCTTCCTCTCCCTATGATACCCTCTCTTCCTCGCCCTATGATATCCTCTCTTCCTTTCCTCTCTTCCTCTCCCTATTATACCCTCTCTTCCTCTCCTCTCTTCCTCTCCTCTCTTCCTCTCCCTATGGTACCCTCTCTTCCTCTCCTCTCTACCTCTCCCTATGATACTCTCTCTTCCTCTCTTCTCTTCCTCTCCTCTCTTCCTCTCCCTATGATACCCTCTCTTCCTCTCCATATGATACTCTCTCTTCCTCTCCTCTCTTCCTCTCCCTATGATACCCTCTCTTCCTCTCCTCTCTTCCTCTCCTCTCTTCCTCTCTTCCTCTCCATATGATACTCTCTCTTCCTCTCCTCTCTTCCTCTCCCTATGATACCCTCTCTTCCTCTCCTCTCTTCCTCTCCCTATGATACTCTCTCTTCCTCTCCTCTCTTCCTCTCCCTATGATACTCTCTCTCCTCTCCTCTCTTCCTCTCCCTATGATACCCTCTCTTCCTCTCCTCTCTTCCTCTCCTCTCGTCCTCTCCCTATGATACTCTCTCTTCCTCTCCTCTCTTCCTCTCCCTATGATACTCTCTCTTCCTCTCCCTATGATACCCTTTCTTCCTCTCCTCTCTTCCTCTCCCTATGGTACCCTCTCTTCCTCTCCTCTCTTCCTCTCCCTATGATACCCTCTCTACCTCTCCCTATGATACCCTCTCTTCCTCTCCTCTCTTCCTCTCCCTATGATACCCTCTCTTCCTCTCCTCTCTTCCTCTCCCTATGGTACCCTCTCTTCCTCTCCTCTCTTCCTCTCCCTATGATACCCTCTCTACCTCTCCCTATGATACCCTCTCTTCCTCTCCTCTCTTCCTCTCCCTATGATACCCTCTCTTCCTCTCCTCTCTTCCTCTCCCTATGATACCCTCTCTTCCTCTCCTCTCTTCCTCTCCCTATGATACCCTCTCTACCTCTCCTCTCTACCTCTCCCTATGATACTCTCTCTTCCTCTCCCTATGATACCCTCTCTTCCTCTCCTCTCTTCCTCTCCCTATGATACCCTCTCTTCCACTCCTCTCTACCTCTCCCTATGATACCCTCTCTTCCTCTCCTCTCTTCCTCTCCCTATGATACCCTCTCTTCCTCTCCTCTCTTCCTCTCCCTATGATACCCTCTCTACCTCTCCCTATGATACCCTCTCTTCCTCTCCTCTCTTCCTCTCCCTATGATACCCTCTCTTCCTCTCCTCTCTTCCTCTCTTCATCTCTTCCTCTCCCTATGATACCCTCTCTTCCTCTCCTCTCTTACTCTCCTCTCTCCCTCTCCCTATGATACCCTCTCTTCCTCTCCTCTCTTCCTCTCCCTATGATACCCTCTCTTCCTCTCCTCTCTTCCTCTCCCTATGATATCCTCTCTTCCTCTCCCTATGATACCCTCTCTTCCTCTCCCTATGATACCCTCTCTTCCTCTCCCTATGATACCCTCTCTTCCTCTCCTCTCTTCCTCTCCTCTCTCCTCTCTTCCTCTCCCTATGATACCCTCTCTTCCTCTCCCTATGATACCCTCTCTTCCTCTCCCTATGATACCCTCTCTTCCTCTCCTCTCTTCCTCTCCTCTCTCCTCTCCTCTCTTCCTCTCCCTATGATACCCTCTCTTCCTCTCCTCTCTTCCTCTCCCTATGATATCCTCTCTTCCTCTCCCTATGATACCCTCTCTTCCTCTCCTCTCTTCCTCTCCCTATGATACCCTCTCTTCCTCTCCCTATGATACCCTCTCTTCCTCTCCCTATGATACCCTCTCTTCCTCTCCCTATGATACCCGCTCTTCCTCTCCTCTCTCCTCTCCTCTCTTCCTCTCCCTATGATACCCTCTCTTCCTCTCCTCTCTTCCTCTCCCTATGATATCCTCTCTTCCTCTCCCTATGATACCCTCTCTTCCTCTCCTCTCTTCCTCTCCCTATGATACCCTCTCTTCCTCTCCCTATGATATCCTCTCTTCCTTTCCTCTCTTCCTCTCCCTATTATACCCTCTCTTCCTCTCCTCTCTTCCTCTCCTCTCTTCCTCTCCCTATGGTACCCTCTCTTCCTCTCCTCTCTTCCTCTCCTCTCTACCTCTCCCTATGATACTCTCTCTTCCTCTCTTCTCTTCCTCTCCTCTCTTCCTCTCCCTATGATCCCCTCTCTTCCTCTCCCTATGATACTCTCTCTTCCTCTCCTCTCTTCCTCTCCCTATGATACCCTCTCTTCCTCTCCTCTCTTCCTCTCCTCTCTTCCTCTCTTCCTCCCCATATGATACTCTCTCTTCCTCTCCTCTCTTCCTCTCCCTATGATACCCTCTCTTCCTCTCCTCTCTTCCTCTCCCTATGATACTCTCTCTTCTTCTCCTCTCTTCATCTCCCTATGATACTCTCTCTCCTCTCCTCTCTTCCTCTCCCTATGATACCCTCTCTTCCTCTCCTCTCTTCCTCTCCTCTCGTCCTCTCCCTATGATACTCTCTCTTCCTCTCCTCTCTTCCTCTCCCTATGATACTCTCTCTTCCTCTCCCTATGATACCCTTTCTTCCTCTCCTCTCTTCCTCTCCCTATGGTACCCTCTCTTCCTCTCCTCTCTTCCTCTCCCTATGATACTCTCTCTTCCTCTCCTCTCTTCCTCTCCTCTCTTCCTCTCTTCCTCTCCCTATGATACCCTCTCTTCCTCTCCTCTCTTCCTCTCCCTATGATACTCCCTCTCCTCTCTTCCTCTCCTCTCTTCCTCTCCCTATGATACCCTCTCTTCCTCTCCTCTCTTCCTCTCCCTATGATACTCTCTCTTCCTCTCCTCTCTTCCTCTCATCTCTTCCTCTCCCTATGACACTCTCTCTTCCTCTCCTCTCTTCCTCTCCCTATGATACCCTTTCTTCCTCTCCTCTCTTCCTCTCCCTATGATGCTCTCTCTTCCTCTCCTCTCTTCCTTTCCCTATGATACCCTTTCTTCCTCTCCTCTCTTCCTCTCCCTATGATACTCTCTCTTCCTCTCCTCTCTTCCTCTCCCTATGATACCCTTTCTTCCTCTCCTCTCTTCCTCTCCCTATGATACTCTCTCTTCCTCTCCTCTCTTCCTCTCCCTATGATACTCTCTCTTCCTCTCCTCTCTTCTTCTCCCTATGATACTCTCTCTTCCTCTCCCTATGATACCCTCTCTTCCTCTCCCTATGATACCCTTTCTTCCTCTCCTCTCTTCCTCTCCCTATGATACTCTCTCTTCCTCTCCCTATGATACCCTCTCTTCCTCTCCCTATGATACCCTCTCTTCCTCTCCTCTCTTCCTCTCCCTATGATACCCTCTCTTCCTCTCCCTATGATACCCTTTCTTCCTCTCCTCTCTTCCTCTCCCTATGATACTCTCTCTTCCTCTCCCTATGATACCCTCTCTTCCTCTCCCTATGATACCCTCTCCTCCTCTCCCTATGATACCCTCTCTTCCTCTCCTCTCCCCATGATACCCTCTCTTCCCCTCCCTATGATACCCTCTCTTCCTCTCCTCTCTTCCTCTCCCTATGATACTCCCTCTCCTCTCTTCCTCTCCTCTCTTCCTCTCCCCATGGTACCCTCTCTTCCTCTCCTCTCTTCCTCTCCCTATGATACTCTCTCTTCCTCTCCTCTCTTCCTCTCCTCTCTTCCTCTCCCTATGATACTCTCTCTTCCTCTCCTCTCTTCCTCTCCCTATGATACCCTTTCTTCCTCTCCTCTCTTCCTCTCCCTATGATGCTCTTTCTTCCTCTCCTCTCTTCCTCTCCATATGATGCTCTTTCTTCCTCTCCTCTCTTCCTCTCCCTATGATACCCTTTCTTCCTCTCCTCTCTTCCTCTCCCTATGATACCCTCTCTTCCTCTCCCTATGATACCCTCTCTTCCTCTCCCTATGATACCCTCTCTTCCTCTCCCTATGATACCCTCTCTTCCTCTCCCTATGATACCCTCTCCTCCTCTCCCTATGATACCCTCTCTTCCTCTCCTCTCCCCATGATACCCTCTCTTCCCCTCCCTATGATACCCTCTCTTCCTCTCCTCTCTTCCTCTCCCTATGATACCCTCTCTTCCTCTCCTCTTGTCCTCTCCCTATGATACCCTCTCTTCCTCTCCTCTTGTCCTCTCCCTATGATACTCTCTCTTCCTCTCCTCTCTTCCTCTCCCTATGATACTCTCTCTTCCTCTCCTCTCTTCCTCTCCCTATGATACCCTTTCTTCCTCTCCTCTCTTCCTCTCCCTATGGTACCCTCTCTTCCTCTCCTCTCTTCCTCTCCCTATGATACTCTCTCTTCCTCTCCTCTCTTCCTCTCCTCTCTTCCTCTCCTCTCTTCCTCTCCTCTCTTCCTCTCCCTATGATACCCTCTCTTCCTCTCCTCTCTTCCTCTCCCTATGATACTCCCTCTCCTCTCTTCCTCTCCTCTCTTCCTCTCCCCATGGTACCCTCTCTTCCTCTCCTCTCTTCCTCTCCCTATGATACTCTCTCTTCCTCTCCTCTCTTCCTCTCCTCTCTTCCTCTCCCTATGATACTCTCTCTTCCTCTCCTCTCTTCCTCTCCCTATGATACCCTTTCTTCCTCTCCTCTCTTCCTCTCCCAATGATGCTCTTTCTTCCTCTCCTCTCTTCCTCTCCCTATGATGCTCTTTCTTCCTCTCCTCTCTTCCTCTCCATATGATGCTCTTTCTTCCTCTCCTCTCTTCCTCTCCCTATGATACCCTTTCTTCCTCTCCTCTCTTCCTCTCCCTATGATACCCTCTCTTCCTCTCCCTATGATACCCTCTCTTCCTCTCCCTATGATACCCTCTCTTCCTCTCCCTATGATACCCTCTCTTCCTCTCCCTATGATACCCTCTCCTCCTCTCCCTATGATACCCTCTCTTCCTCTCCTCTCCCCATGATACCCTCTCTTCCCCTCCCTATGATACCCTCTCTTCCTCTCCTCTCTTCATCTCCCTATGATACCCTCTCTTCCTCTCCTCTTGTCCTCTCCCTATGATACTCTCTCTTCCTCTCCTCTCTTCCTCTCCCTATGATACTCTCTCTTCCTCTCCTCTCTTCCTCTCCCTATGATACCCTTTCTTCCTCTCCTCTCTTCCTCTCCCTATGATACTCTCTCTTCCTCTCCTCTCTTCCTCTCATCTCTTCCTCTCCCTATGACACTCTCTCTTCCTCTCCTCTCTTCCTCTCCCTATGATACCCTTTCTTCCTCTCCTCTCTTCCTCTCCCTATGATACCCTCTCTTCCTCTCCTCTCTTCCTCTCTCTATGATACCCTCTCTTCCTCTCCTCTCTTCCTCTCCCTATGATACCCTCTCTTTCTCTCCTCTCTTCCTCTCCCTATGAGACCCTCTCTTCCTCTCCTCTCTTCCTCTCTCTATGATACCCTCTCTTCCTCTCCTCTCTTCCTCTCCCTATGATACCCTCTCTACCTCTCCTGTCTTCCTCTCCCTATGATAACCTCTCTTCCTCTCCTCTCTTCCTCTCCCTATGATACCCTCTCTACCTCTCCACTCTTCCTCTCCCTATGATACCCTCTCTTCCTCTCCTCTCTTCCTCTCCCTATGATACCCTCTCTTCCTCTCCTCTCTTCCTCTCCCTATGGTACCCTCTCTTCCTCTCCTCTCTTCCTCTCCCTATGATACCCTCTCTACCTCTCCCTATGATACCCTCTCTTCCTCTCCTTTCTTCCTCTCCCTATGATACCCTCTCTTCCTCTCCTCTCTTCCTCTCCCTATGATACCCTCTCTACCTCTCCCTATGATACCCTCTCTTCCTCTCCTGTCTTCCTCTCCCTATGATACCCTCTCTTCCTCTCCTCTCTTCCTCTCCCTATGGTACCCTCTCTTCCTCTCCTCTCTTCCTCTCCCTATGATACCCTCTCTACCTCTCCCTATGATACCCTCTCTTCCTCTCCTGTCTTCCTCTCCCTATGATACCCTCTCTTCCTCTCCTCTCTTCCTCTCCCTATGATACCCTCTCTTCCACTCCTCTCTACCTCTCCCTATGATACCCTCTCTTCCTCTACTCTCTTCCTCTCCCTATGATACCCTATCTTCCTCTCCTCTCTTCCTCTCCCTATGATACCCTCTCTACCTCTCCCTATGATACCCTCTCTTCCTCTCCTCTCTTCCTCTCCCTATGATACCCTCTCTTCCTCTCCTCTCTTCCTCTCTTCATCTCTTCCTCTCCCTATGATACCCTCTCTTCCTCTCCTCTCTTCCTCTCCCTATGATACCCTCTCTTCCTCTCCTCTCTTCCTCTCCCTATGATATCCTCTCTTCCTCTCCCTATGATACCCTCTCTTCCTCTCCCTATGATACCCTCTCTTCCTCTCCCTATGATATCCTCTCTTCCTCTCCTCTCTTCCTCTCCTCTCTCCTCTCTTCCTCTCCCTATGATACCCTCTCTTCCTCTCCCTATGATACCCTCTCTTCCTCTCCCTATGATACCCTCTCTTCCTCTCCTCTCTTCCTCTCCTCTCTCCCCCTCCTCTCTCCCTCTCCCTATGAAACCCTCTCTTCCTCTCCTCTCTTCCTCTCCCTATGATATCCTCTCTTCCTCTCCCTATGATACCCTCTCTTCCTCTCCTCTCTTCCTCTCCCTATGATACCCTCTCTTCCTCTCCCTATGATACCCCCTCTTCCCCTCCCTATGATACCCTCTCTTCCTCTCCCTATGATACCCGCTCTTCCTCTCCTCTCTCCTCTCCTCTCTTCCTCTCCCTCTGATACCCTCTCTTCCTCTCCTCTCTTCCTATCCATATGATATCCTCTCTTCCTCTCCCTATGATACCCTCTCTTCCTCTCCTCTCTTCCTCTCCCTATGATACCCTCTCTTCCTCGCCCTATGATATCCTCTCTTCCTTTCCTCTCTTCCTCTCCCTATTATACCCTCTCTTCCTCTCCTCTCTTCCTCTCCTCTCTTCCTCTCCCTATGGTACCCTCTCTTCCTCTCCTCTCTACCTCTCCCTATGATACTCTCTCTTCCTCTCTTCTCTTCCTCTCCTCTCTTCCTCTCCCTATGATACCCTCTCTTCCTCTCCATATGATACTCTCTCTTCCTCTCCTCTCTTCCTCTCCCTATGATACCCTCTCTTCCTCTCCTCTCTTCCTCTCCTCTCTTCCTCTCTTCCTCTCCATATGATACTCTCTCTTCCTCTCCTCTCTTCCTCTCCCTATGATACCCTCTCTTCCTCTCCTCTCTTCCTCTCCCTATGATACTCTCTCTTCCTCTCCTCTCTTCCTCTCCCTATGATACTCTCTCTCCTCTCCTCTCTTCCTCTCCCTATGATACCCTCTCTTCCTCTCCTCTCTTCCTCTCCTCTCGTCCTCTCCCTATGATACTCTCTCTTCCTCTCCTCTCTTCCTCTCCCTATGATACTCTCTCTTCCTCTCCCTATGATACCCTTTCTTCCTCTCCTCTCTTCCTCTCCCTATGGTACCCTCTCTTCCTCTCCTCTCTTCCTCTCCCTATGATACCCTCTCTACCTCTCCCTATGATACCCTCTCTTCCTCTCCTCTCTTCCTCTCCCTATGATACCCTCTCTTCCTCTCCTCTCTTCCTCTCCCTATGGTACCCTCTCTTCCTCTCCTCTCTTCCTCTCCCTATGATACCCTCTCTACCTCTCCCTATGATACCCTCTCTTCCTCTCCTCTCTTCCTCTCCCTATGATACCCTCTCTTCCTCTCCTCTCTTCCTCTCCCTATGATACCCTCTCTTCCTCTCCTCTCTTCCTCTCCCTATGATACCCTCTCTACCTCTCCTCTCTACCTCTCCCTATGATACTCTCTCTTCCTCTCCCTATGATACCCTCTCTTCCTCTCCTCTCTTCCTCTCCCTATGATACCCTCTCTTCCACTCCTCTCTACCTCTCCCTATGATACCCTCTCTTCCTCTCCTCTCTTCCTCTCCCTATGATACCCTCTCTTCCTCTCCTCTCTTCCTCTCCCTATGATACCCTCTCTACCTCTCCCTATGATACCCTCTCTTCCTCTCCTCTCCTCCTCTCCCTATGATACCCTCTCTTCCTCTCCTCTCTTCCTCTCTTCATCTCTTCCTCTCCCTATGATACCCTCTCTTCCTCTCCTCTCTTACTCTCCTCTCTCCCTCTCCCTATGATACCCTCTCTTCCTCTCCTCTCTTCCTCTCCCTATGATACCCTCTCTTCCTCTCCTCTCTTCCTCTCCCTATGATATCCTCTCTTCCTCTCCCTATGATACCCTCTCTTCCTCTCCCTATGATACCCTCTCTTCCTCTCCCTATGATACCCTCTCTTCCTCTCCTCTCTTCCTCTCCTCTCTCCTCTCTTCCTCTCCCTATGATACCCTCTCTTCCTCTCCCTATGATACCCTCTCTTCCTCTCCCTATGATACCCTCTCTTCCTCTCCTCTCTTCCTCTCCTCTCTCCTCTCCTCTCTTCCTCTCCCTATGATACCCTCTCTTCCTCTCCTCTCTTCCTCTCCCTATGATATCCTCTCTTCCTCTCCCTATGATACCCTCTCTTCCTCTCCTCTCTTCCTCTCCCTATGATACCCTCTCTTCCTCTCCCTATGATACCCTCTCTTCCTCTCCCTATGATACCCTCTCTTCCTCTCCCTATGATACCCGCTCTTCCTCTCCTCTCTCCTCTCCTCTCTTCCTCTCCCTATGATACCCTCTCTTCCTCTCCTCTCTTCCTCTCCCTATGATATCCTCTCTTCCTCTCCCTATGATACCCTCTCTTCCTCTCCTCTCTTCCTCTCCCTATGATACCCTCTCTTCCTCTCCCTATGATATCCTCTCTTCCTTTCCTCTCTTCCTCTCCCTATTATACCCTCTCTTCCTCTCCTCTCTTCCTCTCCTCTCTTCCTCTCCCTATGGTACCCTCTCTTCCTCTCCTCTCTTCCTCTCCTCTCTACCTCTCCCTATGATACTCTCTCTTCCTCTCTTCTCTTCCTCTCCTCTCTTCCTCTCCCTATGATACCCTCTCTTCCTCTCCATATGATACTCTCTCTTCCTCTCCTCTCTTCCTCTCCCTATGATACCCTCTCTTCCTCTCCTCTCTTCCTCTCCTCTCTTTCTCTCTTCCTCCCCATATGATACTCTCTCTTCCTCTCCTCTCTTCCTCTCCCTATGATACCCTCTCTTCCTCTCCTCTCTTCCTCTCCCTATGATACTCTCTCTTCTTCTCCTCTCTTCCTCTCCCTATGATACTCTCTCTCCTCTCCTCTCTTCCTCTCCCTATGATACCCTCTCTTCCTCTCCTCTCGTCCTCTCCCTATGATACTCTCTCTTCCTCTCCTCTCTTCCTCTCCCTATGATACTCTCTCTTCCTCTCCCTATGATACCCTTTCTTCCTCTCCTCTCTTCCTCTCCCTATGGTACCCTCTCTTCCTCTCCTCTCTTCCTCTCCCTATGATACTCTCTCTTCCTCTCCTCTCTTCCTCTCCTCTCTTCCTCTCTTCCTCTCCCTATGATACCCTCTCTTCCTCTCCTCTCTTCCTCTCCCTATGATACTCCCTCTCCTCTCTTCCTCTCCTCTCTTCCTCTCCCTATGATACCCTCTCTTCCTCTCCTCTCTTCCTCTCCCTATGATACTCTCTCTTCCTCTCCTCTCTTCCTCTCATCTCTTCCTCTCCCTATGACACTCTCTCTTCCTCTCCTCTCTTCCTCTCCCTATGATACCCTTTCTTCCTCTCCTCTCTTCCTCTCCCTATGATACTCTCTCTTCCTCTCCTCTCTTCCTTTCCCTATGATACCCTTTCTTCCTCTCCTCTCTTCCTCTCCCTATGATACTCTCTCTTCCTCTCCTCTCTTCCTCTCCCTATGATACCCTTTCTTCCTCTCCTCTCTTCCTCTCCCTATGATACTCTCTCTTCCTCTCCTCTCTTCCTCTCCCTATGATACTCTCTCTTCCTCTCCTCTCTTCTTCTCCCTATGATACTCTCTCTTCCTCTCCCTATGATACCCTCTCTTCCTCTCCCTATGATACCCTTTCTTCCTCTCCTCTCTTCCTCTCCCTATGATACTCTCTCTTCCTCTCCCTATGATACCCTCTCTTCCTCTCCCTATGATACCCTCTCTTCCTCTCCTCTCTTCCTCTCCCTATGATACCCTCTCTTCCTCTCCCTATGATACCCTTTCTTCCTCTCCTCTCTTCCTCTCCCTATGATACTCTCTCTTCCTCTCCCTATGATACCCTCTCTTCCTCTCCCTATGATACCCTCTCCTCCTCTCCCTATGATACCCTCTCTTCCTCTCCTCTCCCCATGATACCCTCTCTTCCCCTCCCTATGATACCCTCTCTTCCTCTCCTCTCTTCCTCTCCCTATGATACTCCCTCTCCTCTCTTCCTCTCCTCTCTTCCTCTCCCCATGGTACCCTCTCTTCCTCTCCTCTCTTCCTCTCCCTATGATACTCTCTCTTCCTCTCCTCTCTTCCTCTCCTCTCTTCCTCTCCCTATGATACTCTCTCTTCCTCTCCTCTCTTCCTCTCCCTATGATACCCTTTCTTCCTCTCCTCTCTTCCTCTCCCTATGATGCTCTTTCTTCCTCTCCTCTCTTCCTCTCCATATGATGCTCTTTCTTCCTCTCCTCTCTTCCTCTCCCTATGATACCCTTTCTTCCTCTCCTCTCTTCCTCTCCCTATGATACCCTCTCTTCCTCTCCCTATGATACCCTCTCTTCCTCTCCCTATGATACCCTCTCTTCCTCTCCCTATGATACCCTCTCCTCCTCTCCCTATGATACCCTCTCTTCCTCTCCTCTCCCCATGATACCCTCTCTTCCCCTCCCTATGATACCCTCTCTTCCTCTCCTCTCTTCCTCTCCCTATGATACCCTCTCTTCCTCTCCTCTTGTCCTCTCCCTATGATACCCTCTCTTCCTCTCCTCTTGTCCTCTCCCTATGATACTCTCTCTTCCTCTCCTCTCTTCCTCTCCCTATGATACTCTCTCTTCCTCTCCTCTCTTCCTCTCCCTATGATACCCTTTCTTCCTCTCCTCTCTTCCTCTCCCTATGGTACCCTCTCTTCCTCTCCTCTCTTCCTCTCCCTATGATACTCTCTCTTCCTCTCCTCTCTTCCTCTCCTCTCTTCCTCTCCTCTCTTCCTCTCCTCTCTTCCTCTCCCTATGATACCCTCTCTTCCTCTCCTCTCTTCCTCTCCTCTCTTCCTCTCCTCTCTTCCTCTCCCTATGATACCCTCTCTTCCTCTCCTCTCTTCCTCTCCCTATGATACTCCCTCTCCTCTCTTCCTCTCCTCTCTTCCTCTCCCCATGGTACCCTCTCTTCCTCTCCTCTCTTCCTCTCCCTATGATACTCTCTCTTCCTCTCCTCTCTTCCTCTCCTCTCTTCCTCTCCCTATGATACTCTCTCTTCCTCTCCTCTCTTCCTCTCCCTATGATACCCTTTCTTCCTCTCCTCTCTTCCTCTCCCAATGATGCTCTTTCTTCCTCTCCTCTCTTCCTCTCCCTATGATGCTCTTTCTTCCTCTCCTCTCTTCCTCTCCATATGATGCTCTTTCTTCCTCTCCTCTCTTCCTCTCCCTATGATACCCTTTCTTCCTCTCCTCTCTTCCTCTCCCTATGATACCCTCTCTTCCTCTCCCTATGATACCCTCTCTTCCTCTCCCTATGATACCCTCTCTTCCTCTCCCTATGATACCCTCTCTTCCTCTCCCTATGATACCCTCTCCTCCTCTCCCTATGATACCCTCTCTTCCTCTCCTCTCCCCATGATACCCTCTCTTCCCCTCCCTATGATACCCTCTCTTCCTCTCCTCTCTTCATCTCCCTATGATACCCTCTCTTCCTCTCCTCTTGTCCTCTCCCTATGATACTCTTTCTTCCTCTCCTCTCTTCCTCTCCCTATGATACTCTCTCTTCCTCTCCTCTCTTCCTCTCCCTATGATACCCTTTCTTCCTCTCCTCTCTTTCTCTCCCTATGGTACCCTCTCTTCCTCTCCTCTCTTCCTCTCCCTATGATACTCTCTCTTCCTCTCCTCTCTTCCTCTCCTCTCTTCCTCTCCTCTCTTCCTCTCCTCTCTTCCTCTCCCTATGATACCCTCTCTTCCTCTCCTCTCTTCCTCTCCCTATGATACTCCCTCTCCTCTCTTCCTCTCCTCTCTTCCTCTCCCCATGGTACCCTCTCTTCCTCTCCTCTCTTCCTCTCCCTATGATACTCTCTCTTCCTCTCCTCTCTTCCTCTCCTCTCTTCCTCTCCCTATGATACTCTCTCTTCCTCTCCTCTCTTCCTCTCCCTATGATACCCTTTCTTCCTCTCCTCTCTTCCTCTCCCTATGATGCTCTTTCTTCCTCTCCTCTCTTCCTCTCCATATGATGCTCTTTCTTCCTCTCCTCTCTTCCTCTCCCTATGATACCCGTTCTCCCTCTCCTCTCTTCCTCTCCCTATGATATCCTCTCTTCCTCTCCCTATGATACCCTCTCTTCCTCTCCTCTCTTCCTCTCCCTATGATACCCTCTCTTCCTCTCCCTATGATACCCTCTCTTCCTCTCCCTATGATACCCTCTCTTCCTCTCCCTATGATACCCGCTCTTCCTCTCCTCTCTCCTCTCCTCTCTTCCTCTCCCTATGATACCCTCTCTTCCTCTCCTCTCTTCCTATCCCTATGATATCCTCTCTTCCTCTCCCTATGATACCCTCTCTTCCTCTCCTCTCTTCCTCTCCCTATGATACCCTCTCTTCCTCTCCCTATGATACCCTCTCTTCCTTTCCTCTCTTCCTCTCCCTATTATACCCTCTCTTCCTCTCCTCTCTTCCTCTCCTCTCTTCCTCTCCCTATGGTACCCTCTCTTCCTCTCCTCTCTTCCTCTCCTCTCTACCTCTCCCTATGATACTCTCTCTTCCTCTCTTCTCTTCCTCTCCTCTCTTCCTCTCCCTATGATACCCTCTCTTCCTCTCCATATGATACTCTCTCTTCCTCTCCTCTCTTCCTCTCCCTATGATACCCTCTCTTCCTCTCCTCTCTTCCTCTCCTCTCTTCCTCTCTTCCTCTCCATATGATACTCTCTCTTCCTCTCCTCTCTTCCTCTCCCTATGATACCCTCTCTTCCTCTCCTCTCTTCCTCTCCCTATGATACTCTCTCTTCTTCTCCTCTCTTCCTCTCCCTATGATACTCTCTCTCCTCTCCTCTCGTCCTCTCCCTATGATACTCTCTCTTCCTCTCCTCTCTTCCTGTCCCTATGATACTCTCTCTTCCTCTCCCTATGATACCCTTTCTTCCTCTCCTCTCTTCCTCTCCCTATGGTACCCTCTCTTCCTCTCCTCTCTTCCTCTCCCTATGATACTCTCTCTTCCTCTCCTCTCTTCCTCTCCTCTTTTCCTCTCTTCCTCTCCCTATGATACCCTCTCTTCCTCTCCTCTCTTCCTCTCCCTATGATACTCCCTCTCCTCTCTTCCTCTCCTCTCTTCCTCTCCCTATGATACCCTCTCTTCCTCTCCTCTCTTCCTCTCCCTATGATACTCTCTCTTCCTCTCCTCTCTTCCTCTCATCTCTTCCTCTCCCTATGACACTCTCTCTTCCTCTCCTCTCTTCCTCTCCCTATGATACCCTTTCTTCCTCTCCTCTCTTCCTCTCCCTATGATGCTCTCTCTTCCTCTCCTCTCTTCCTTTCCCTATGATACTCTTTCTTCCTCTCCTCTCTTCCCCTCCCTATGATACTCTCTCTTCCTCTCCTCTCTTCCTCTCCCTATGATACCCTTTCTTCCTCTCCTCTCTTCCTCTCCCTATGATACTCTCTCTTCCTCTCCTCTCTTCCTCTCCCTATGATACTCTCTCTTCCTCTCCTCTCTTCCTCTCCCTATGATACTCTCTCTTCCTCTCCCTATGATACCCTCTCTTCCTCTCCCTATGATACCCTTTCTTCCTCTCCTCTCTTCCTCTCCCTATGATACTCTCTCTTCCTCTCCCTATGATACCCTCTCTTCCTCTCCCTATGATACCCTAGCTTCCTCTCCTCTCTTCCTCTCCCTATGATACCCTCTCTTCCTCTCCCTATGATACCCTTTCTTCCTCTCCTCTCTTCCTCTCCCTATGATACTCTCTCTTCCTCTCCCTATGATACCCTCTCTTCCTCTCCCTATGATACCCTCTCTTCCTCTCCCTATGATACCCTCTCTTCCTCTCCCTATGATACCCTCTCCTCTTCTCCTTATGTACCCTCTTTTCCTCTCCTCTCCCCATGATACCCTCTCTTCCCCTCCCTATGATACCCTCTCTTCCTCTCCTCTCTTCCTCTCCCTATGATACTCTCTCTTCCTCTCCTCTCTTCCTCTCCCTATGATACTCTCTCTTCCTCTCCTCTCTTCCTCTCCCTATGATACCCTTTCTTCCTCTCCTCTCTTCCTCTCCCTATGGTACCCTCTCTTCCTCTCCTCTCTTCCTCTCCCTATGATACTCTCTCTTCCTCTCCTCTCTTCCTCTCCTCTCTTCCTCTCCTCTCTTCCTCTCCTCTCTTCCTCTCCCTATGATACCCTCTCTTCCTCTCCTCTCTTCCTCTCCCTATGATACTCCCTCTCCTCTCTTCCTCTCCTCTCTTCCTCTCCCCATGGTACCCTCTCTTCCTCTCCTCTCTTCCTCTCCCTATGATACTCTCTCTTCCTCTCCTCTCTTCCTCTCCTCTCTTCCTCTCCCTATGATACTCTCTCTTCCTCTCCTCTCTTCCTCTCCCTATGATACCCTTTCTTCCTCTCCTCTCTTCCTCTCCCTATGATGCTCTTTCTTCCTCTCCTCTCTTCCTCTCCATATGATGCTCTTTCTTCCTCTCCTCTCTTCCTCTCCCTATGATACCCTTTCTTCCTCTCCTCTCTTCCTCTCCCTATGATACCCTCTCTTCCTCTCCCTATGATACCCTCTCTTCCTCTCCCTATGATACCCTCTCTTCCTCTCCCTATGATACCCTCTCTTCCTCTCCCTATGATACCCTCTCCTCCTCTCCCTATGATACCCTCTCTTCCTCTCCTCTCCCCATGATACCCTCTCTTCCCCTCCCTATGATACCCTCTCTTCCTCTCCTCTCTTCCTCTCCCTATGATACCCTCTCTTCCTCTCCTCTTGTCCTCTCCCTATGATACTCTCTCTTCCTCTCCTCTCTTCCTCTCCCTATGATACTCTCTCTTCCTCTCCTCTCTTCCTCTCCCTATGATACCATTTCTTCCTCTCCTCTCTTCCTCTCCCTATGGTACCCTCTCTTCCTCTCCTCTCTTCCTCTCCCTATGATACTCTCTCTTCCTCTCCTCTCTTCCTCTCCTCTCTTCCTCTCCTCTCTTCCTCTCCCTATGATACCCTCTCTTCCTCTCCTCTCTTCCTCTCCCTATGATACTCCCTCTCCTCTCTTCCTCTCCTCTCTTCCTCTCCCCATGGTACCCTCTCTTCCTCTCCTCTCTTCCTCTCCCTATGATACTCTCTCTTCCTCTCCTCTCTTCCTCTCCTCTCTTCCTCTCCCTATGATACTCTCTCTTCCTCTCCTCTCTTCCTCTCCCTATGATACCCTTTCTTCCTCTCCTCTCTTCCTCTCCCTATGATGCTCTTTCTTCCTCTCCTCTCTTCCTCTCCATATGATGCTCTTTCTTCCTCTCCTCTCTTCCTCTCCCTATGATACCCTTTCTTCCTCTCCTCTCTTCCTCTCCCTATGATACTCTCTCTTCCTCTCCTCTCTTCCTCTCCCTATGATACTCTCTCTTCCTCTCCTCTCTTCCTCTCCCTATGATACTCTCTCTTCCTCTCCCTATGATACCCTTTCTTCCTCTCCCTATGATACCCTTTCTTCCTCTCCTCTCTTCCTCTCCCTATGATACTCTCTCTTCCTCTCCCTATGATACCCTCTCTTCCTCTCCCTATGATACCCTCTCTTCCTCTCCCTATGATACCCTTTCTTCCTCTCCTCTCTTCCTCTCCCTATGATACTCTCTCTTCCTCTCCCTATGATACCCTCTCTTCCTCTCCCTATGATACCCTATCTTCCTCTCCCTATGATACCCTCTCTTCCTCTCCCTATGATACCCTTTCTTCCTCTCCTCTCTTCCTCTCCCTATGATACCCTTTCTTCCTCTCCTCTCTTCCTCTCCCTATGATGCTCTCTCTTCCTCTCCTCTCTTCCTCTCCATATGATGCTCTTTCTTCCTCTCCTCTCTTCCTCTCCCTATGATACCCTTTCTTCCTCTCCTCTCTTCCTCTCCCTATGATACTCTCTCTTCCTCTCCTCTCTTCCTCTCCCTATGATTCTCTCTCTTCCTCTCCTCTCTTCCTCTCCCTATGATACTCTCTCTTCCTCTCCCTATGATACCCTTTCTTCCTCTCCCTATGATACCCTTTCTTCCTCTCCTCTCTTCCTCTCCCTATGATACTCTCTCTTCCTCTCCCTATGATACCCTCTCTTCCTCTCCCTATGATACCCTCTCTTCCTCTCCCTATGATACCCTTTCTTCCTCTCCTCTCTTCCTCTCCCTATGATACTCTCTCTTCCTCTCCCTATGATACCCTCTCTTCCTCTCCCTATGATACCCTATCTTCCTCTCCCTATGATACCCTCTCTTCCTCTCCCTATGATACCCTATCTTCCTCTCCCTATGATACCCTCTCTTCCTCTCCCTATGATACCCTCTCTTCCTCTCCTCTTGTCCTCTCCCTATGATACTCTCTCTTCCTCTCCTCTCTTCCTCTCCCTATGATACTCTCTCTTCCTCTCCTCTCTTCCTCTCCCTATGATACCATTTCTTCCTCTCCTCTCTTCCTCTCCCTATGGTACCCTCTCTTCCTCTCCTCTCTTCCTCTCCCTATGATACTCTCTCTTCCTCTCCTCTCTTCCTCTCCTCTCTTCCTCTCCTCTCTTCCTCTCCCTATGATACCCTCTCTTCCTCTCCTCTCTTCCTCTCCCTATGATACTCCCTCTCCTCTCTTCCTCTCCTCTCTTCCTCTCCCCATGGTACCCTCTCTTCCTCTCCTCTCTTCCTCTCCCTATGATACTCTCTCTCCCTCTCCTCTCTTCCTCTCCTCTCTTCCTCTCCCTATGATACTCTCTCTTCCTCTCCTCTCTTCCTCTCCCTATGATGCTCTTTCTTCCTCTCCTCTCTTCCTCTCCATATGATGCTCTTTCTTCCTCTCCTCTCTTCCTCTCCCTATGATACCCTTTCTTCCTCTCCTCTCTTCCTCTCCCTATGATACTCTCTCTTCCTCTCCTCTCTTCCTCTCCCTATGATACTCTCTCTTCCTCTCCTCTCTTCCTCTCCCTATGATACTCTCTCTTCCTCTCCCTATGATACCCTTTCTTCCTCTCCCTATGATACCCTTTCTTCCTCTCCTCTCTTCCTCTCCCTATGATACTCTCTCTTCCTCTCCCTATGATACCCTCTCTTCCTCTCCCTATGATACCCTCTCTTCCTCTCCCTATGATACCCTTTCTTCCTCTCCTCTCTTCCTCTCCCTATGATACTCTCTCTTCCTCTCCCTATGATACCCTCTCTTCCTCTCCCTATGATACCCTATCTTCCTCTCCCTATGATACCCTCTCTTCCTCTCCCTATGATACCCTTTCTTCCTCTCCTCTCTTCCTCTCCCTATGATACCCTTTCTTCCTCTCCTCTCTTCCTCTCCCTATGATGCTCTTTCTTCCTCTCCTCTCTTCCTCTCCATATGATGCTCTTTCTTCCTCTCCTCTCTTCCTCTCCCTATGATACCCTTTCTTCCTCTCCTCTCTTCCTCTCCCTATGATACTCTCTCTTCCTCTCCTCTCTTCCTCTCCCTATGATACTCTCTCTTCCTCTCCTCTCTTCCTCTCCCTATGATACTCTCTCTTCCTCTCCCTATGATACCCTTTCTTCCTCTCCCTATGATACCCTTTCTTCCTCTCCTCTCTTCCTCTCCCTATGATACTCTCTCTTCCTCTCCCTATGATACCCTCTCTTCCTCTCCCTATGATACCCTCTCTTCCTCTCCCTATGATACCCTTTCTTCCTCTCCTCTCTTCCTCTCCCTATGATACTCTCTCTTCCTCTCCCTATGATACCCTCTCTTCCTCTCCCTATGATACCCTATCTTCCTCTCCCTATGATACCCTCTCTTCCTCTCCCTATGATACCCTATCTTCCTCTCCCTATGATACCCTCTCTTCCTCTCCCTATGATACCCTCTCTTCCTCTCCTCTTGTCCTCTCCCTATGATACTCTCTCTTCCTCTCCTCTCTTCCTCTCCCTATGATACTCTCTCTTCCTCTCCTCTCTTCCTCTCCCTATGATACCATTTCTTCCTCTCCTCTCTTCCTCTCCCTATGGTACCCTCTCTTCCTCTCCTCTCTTCCTCTCCCTATGATACTCTCTCTTCCTCTCCTCTCTTCCTCTCCTCTCTTCCTCTCCTCTCTACCTCTCCCTATGATACCCTCTCTTCCTCTCCTCTCTTCCTCTCCCTATGATACTCCCTCTCCTCTCTTCCTCTCCTCTCTTCCTCTCCCCATGGTACCCTCTCTTCCTCTCCTCTCTTCCTCTCCCTATGATACTCTCTCTCCCTCTCCTCTCTTCCTCTCCTCTCTTCCTCTCCCTATGATACTCTCTCTTCCTCTCCTCTCTTCCTCTCCCTATGATACCCTCTCTTCCTCTCCCTATGATACCCTTTCTTCCTCTCCTCTCTTCCTCTCCCTATGATACTCTCTCTTCCTCTCCCTATGATACCCTCTCTTCCTCTCCCTATGATACCCTATCTTCCTCTCCCTATGATACCCTCTCTTCCTCTCCCTATGATACCCTTTCTTCCTCTCCTCTCTTCCTCTCCCTATGATACCCTTTCTTCCTCTCCTCTCTTCCTCTCCCTATGATGCTCTTTCTTCCTCTCCTCTCTTCCTCTCCATATGATGCTCTTTCTTCCTCTCCTCTCTTCCTCTCCCTATGATACCCTTTCTTCCTCTCCTCTCTTCCTCTCCCTATGATCTCCTCTCTTCCTCTCTCTATGATACTCTCTCTTCCTCTCCTCTCTTCCTCTCCCTATGATACTCTCTCTTCCTCTCCCTATGATACCCTTTCTTCCTCTCCCTATGATACCCTTTCTTCCTCTCCTCTCTTCCTCTCCCTATGATACTCTCTCTTCCTCTCCCTATGATACCCTCTCTTCCTCTCCCTATGATACCCTCTCTTCCTCTCCCTATGATACCCTTTCTTCCTCTCCTCTCTTCCTCTCCCTATGATACTCTCTCTTCCTCTCCCTATGATACCCTCTCTTCCTCTCCCTATGATACCCTATCTTCCTCTCCCTATGATACCCTCTCTTCCTCTCCCTATGATACCCTATCTTCCTCTCCCTATGATACCCTCTCTTCCTCTCCCTATGATACCCTCTCTTCCTCTCCTCTTGTCCTCTCCCTATGATACTCTCTCTTCCTCTCCTCTCTTCCTCTCCCTATGATACTCTCTCTTCCTCTCCTCTCTTCCTCTCCCTATGATACCATTTCTTCCTCTCCTCTCTTCCTCTCCCTATGGTACCCTCTCTTCCTCTCCTCTCTTCCTCTCCCTATGATACTCTCTCTTCCTCTCCTCTCTTCCTCTCCTCTCTTCCTCTCCTCTCTTCCTCTCCCTATGATACCCTCTCTTCCTCTCCTCTCTTCCTCTCCCTATGATACTCCCTCTCCTCTCTTCCTCTCCTCTCTTCCTCTCCCCATGGTACCCTCTCTTCCTCTCCTCTCTTCCTCTCCCTATGATACTCTCTCTTCCTCTCCTCTCTTCCTCTCCTCTCTTCCTCTCCCTATGATACTCTCTCTTCCTCTCCTCTCTTCCTCTCCCTATGATACCCTTTCTTCCTCTCCTCTCTTCCTCTCCCTATGATGCTCTTTCTTCCTCTCCTCTCTTCCTCTCCATATGATGCTCTTTCTTCCTCTCCTCTCTTCCTCTCCCTATGATACCCTTTCTTCCTCTCCTCTCTTCCTCTCCCTATGATACTCTCTCTTCCTCTCCTCTCTTCCTCTCCCTATGATACTCTCTCTTCCTCTCCTCTCTTCCTCTCCCTATGATACTCTCTCTTCCTCTCCCTATGATACCCTTTCTTCCTCTCCCTATGATACCCTTTCTTCCTCTCCTCTCTTCCTCTCCCTATGATACTCTCTCTTCCTCTCCCTATGATACCCTCTCTTCCTCTCCCTATGATACCCTCTCTTCCTCTCCCTATGATACCCTTTCTTCCTCTCCTCTCTTCCTCTCCCTATGATACTCTCTCTTCCTCTCCCTATGATACCCTCTCTTCCTCTCCCTATGATACCCTATCTTCCTCTCCCTATGATACCCTCTCTTCCTCTCCCTATGATACCCTTTCTTCCTCTCCTCTCTTCCTCTCCCTATGATACTCTCTCTTCCTCTCCCTATGATACCCTCTCTTCCTCTCCCTATGATACCCTCTCTTCCTCTCCCTATGATACCCTCTCTTCCTCTCCCTATGATACCCTCTCTTCCTCTCCCTATGATACCCTCTCCTCCTCTCCCTATGATACCCTCTCTTCCTCTCCTCTCCCCATGATACCCTCTCTTCCCCTCCCTATGATACCCTCTCTTCCTCTCCCTATGATATCCTATCTTCCTCTCCCTATGATACCCTCTCTTCCTCTCCCTATGATACCCTTTCTTCCTCTCCTCTCTTCCTCTCCCTATGATACTCTCTCTTCCTCTCCCTATGATACCCTCTCTTCCTCTCCCTATGATACCCTCTCTTCCTCTCCCTATGATACCCTCTCTTCCTCTCCCTATGATACCCTCTCTTCCTCTCCCTATGATACCCTCTCCTCCTCTCCCTATGATACCCTCTCTTCCTCTCCTCTCCCCATGATACCCTCTCTTCCCCTCCCTATGATACCCTCTCTTCCTCTCCTCTCTTCCTCTTCTTCCCTTATTTCCTATCTTCCTCTCTCCTCTCTTCCTCTCTCCTCTCCCCCCTCTCCTCCCACCCCTCTCCTCTCTCCCTCTCTACCCCTCTCCATCCAGAGTGCTGTGTGATAAATGGGCCCTCCACCTCCCAGACTGCTTGTGATCCATCTTCCCTTCCACTCCTGACTCCAAAACAACTCCAAATAAATAAAACATAGAAAACAGAAGCTAAACGCTCTTTTGTCTTCTACTCTTCTTTCTCTGTTCAGAGAAAACACTCCTTATTAACTTCCCCCCCCTCTCTCTCTCTCTCTCTCTCTCTCTCTCTAGCTCTCTCTCTCTCTAGCTCTCTCTCTCTCTAGCTCTCTCTCTCTCTCTCTCTCTCTCTCTCTCTCTCTCTCTCTCTCTCTCTAGCTCTCAATCTCTCTCTCTCTCTAGCTCTCTTTCTCTCTCTAGCTCTCTCTAGCTCTCTCGCTCTCTCTCTAGCTCTCTCGCTCTCTCTCTAGCTCTCTCTAGCTCTCTCGCACTCTCTCTAGCCCTCTCTAGCTCTCTCTAGCTCTCTCGCTCTCTCTCTAGCTCTCTCGCTCTCTCTCTAGCTCTCTCTAGCTCTCTCTCTCTAGCTCTCTCTAGCTCTCTCTCTCTCTCTCTCTCTCTCTCTCTCTCTCTCTCTCTCTCTCTCTCTCTAGCTCTCTCTCTCTCTCTAGCTCTCTCTCTCTCTAGCTCTCTAGCTCTCTCTCTAGCTCTCGCTCTCTCTCTAGCTCTCTCTCTAGCTCTCTCTCTCTCTCTAGCTCTCTCTCTCTCTCTAGCTCTCTCTCTCTCTAGCTCTCTAGCTCTCTCTCTCTCTCTCTCTCTAGCTCTCTCTCTCTAGCTCTCTCTCTAGCTCTCTCTCTCTAGCTCTCTCTCTAGCTCTCTCTCTAGCTCTCTCTCTCTCTCTCTCTCTCTCTCTCTCTCTCTCTCTCTCTCTAGCTCTCTCTCTAGCTCTCTCTCTAGCTCTCTCTCTCTCTCTCTCTCTCTCGCTCTCTCTCAATTCAAGGGGCTTTATTGGTATGGGAAACATATGTTAACATTGCCAAAGCAAGTGAAGTATATATTAAACAATAAAAAGGAACAGTAAACATTACACTCACAGAAGTTCCAAAACAATAAAGCCATTACAAATGTCATATTATGTCTATATACAGTCTCTCTCTCTGAATGACATCTAATGGAATGTGAACCCAGAGAGGCAGATCACCACTGGGGTTAGTCACATGCTGGAGGCTAGGAGGCTGCCTGGGGACCCTCTGTGTGTGGCGCAACAATGACAGGGCTTGATATCCATCAGTATCCCCCTATCCCTCACGCTCTCCTTGTTTTCAATCTATTTCAGGACTCTCCACGGAAACGATCTTTCAACCATACCAGAGGGAGCCTTCAACCACTTGACATCTCTGTCTCATCTGTGAGTGTGAAATTACTGCGAGGTCTTTCACAATAGTAATAATAAAGGCACACACACACACACAATCTCTCTCACTCACACACCAACCCCCCCTCCCCGCACAGACCCACTACTGCTGCAGAATGTACAATCCGTTTTACCTGTTTGACTTCGTGAAACGTAAAGTGTCAGAAAGCTCAACACGAGTAAAGAGCAGCGTTGTGCTGGGAGAGTAGGCCACACAGAACATCTTTGAGACAGAGAGTGAGAGGGGGAGAGAGAGAGAGAGAGAGCGCGGGAGAGAGAGAGAGAGGCAGAGAGAGAGAGTGAGAGGGGGAGTGAGAGAGAGAGAGAGAGAGAGAGAGAGAGAGAGAGAGAGAGAGAGAGGGGGGAGTGAGAGAGGGGGGAGCGAGAGAAAGGGTGAGGGGCAGGGAGAAAGATGAGAGAGGGGGAGAGAGGGGCAGAGAGAGAGTGAGAGGGAGAGAGAGAGACAGCGGCAGAGAGCGAGAGGGAGAGAGGGGGAGAGAGAAAGATGGTAGAGGGGGAGAGAGGGGAGAGAGAGAGAGAGAGAGAGAGAGAGAGAGAGAGAGAGAGAGAGAGAGAGAGAGAGAGAGAGAGAGAGAGAGAGAGAGAGAGAGAGAGAGAGAGGGGGGAGTGAGATAGGGGAGAGCGAGAGAAAGGGTGAGGGGCAGGGAGAGAGATGAGAGAGGGGGAGAG